>NW_027493772.1:0-343347 GCF_021521415.1 Bidens hawaiensis
AAATCACCAAGCACAAGTGTGAAAATGTAAGAAGTGAGGCATGGCAATGGAGTAGGAGTAGTTGGGAGTTGGGTCCCGACTCTTTTATGTAAGCATTTATGAGACAATTATTTCATAGGCCCTACGTAATGCCTTCAGAATAAGTATACCCCTAGCCTTCCCGTTCATGTTATATTTCTTTCCAAAACAAAATAAAATGATAACTAGATCCACATAAGATTTGTTTTATGATGATAATTCATGTGTAAAAACTTGAAAGGTAGTTTTTATCTCTATCTCTACTATATATACTAGAGGAGTTAAGTACCTCTTAAAATTTAAGAGGTATAACTTTGATTGCCTATTGTACTTAACCTTTATGCATGTCTTGAGGAAGTTGAGGGTATTTTTGTCTTTCAATCATCACTCATTCATGGATCTTTAATTGTTTAAATTATAGTTACATTATTTACCCCTCAACTATATTAAACTTTTGAAATTTTGTATAAAAATTACTATTCCACACCCTTAAGTTTAACCATATATTCCTCTATTTTAGTTTCTTTTTGTTTTTGTGTCATATCTTTGAATATATTAAGTTCTCAAAAATTTTTAACATGGCATAGCGACACGCTTATTTTTGTCTACGTTTCGATATAAATAGTATTAAATATTGAGATGCGGGTAATAATGTACAAGTCACTATTGCATTAATGTACAAGTCTATTAATGCAAATACTTTTTGTGATTAGATTCAAAGTTTCAAAATGACCATTCATTTTTAAACTATTTACATATGACACCATCCTACTCAAATCACAGTTACATAAGTTTACAGTTACCAACTTACTATATATATACCCACTCTCTTGCTCCTACCCTATTTTCATTTACCCGATCATTTCCGTATTCAAAAATTCACTTTGAAATTGATAAGAATTGTCTCCTGCTACATCTTCATGTTCCTTCTCATCTTATCAATTTGAGTAAAATCTCCATTTTAGGGCATGTCATAACCTTCTTTTCAAGATCAAGCCGCATTTTCAATGGGTTTCCTTCAAATTCACCTCTTCGGACGGAAAACCAATAAAACAGAGGTGTTTTCATCGGTTGTTCATAATTACATGGAGGGCATTAAGAACGCCTCGAAGAAGTCAACCTAAAAGTCAACTTGGCACTTCTGGATTCAATAGTGAACCCAATGAAAATTTGTTATCTTCTGAAGATTTAAGAGAAAATGATGGGTTGTTACAACCTGAAAATGTAAATTCAAATTTAATTAAAAAAAATTGATTTTTTGTTTTGTTTTCGTATACTAATTAATATGTTGTTTCTATTTTTGTTCATACAGCTTACATTGGGACACATGTTCAGGCAGAAATTAAGTGATGGAAGAAAGGTGTGCTTTTTAAATTACTACTTTATTGTTTTGCAAGTTTTAGGCTTGTAAACAAACCGAACGAACACAAACCGAGCGTGTTTTTTTGTTTAACCTTAACCGAACAAACGGTCGAACACGAACAACTAAAACAGGTTTTCTTGTTCGTATTTGTTGGTTAAGAAAATGAATATGTTTATGTCCGTTTATGTATGTTCGTTTAAAACTAGACTAAGTCATAATGGGCCAAAAATTTAATGAATATATTAAAAAAACTGACTTAAATAGACTAAAACTAACGATTTTAAAATGAACATACATAAACGAATACTCACGAACATAAATTAAAGAATGAGACATGTGATAATGTCCGCTCGTTTAACTAAATAGTCTAAATTTTTTGCTCATGTTTGTTCGCTTATTAAATAAACGAACTCCTCATCAGATGGTTCATGAACTGTTCACTGAGCACTTGGTTCGTTTACAAGCCTTGCAAGTTTTCTTACTTACATTTAGTAAATTCGGTCGTGTTTTGCAAGTTTTTTATCTTGTCATCAAGGGCATTTTGGACATGTACTTGATATTTAAACATTTTCATTAAACTACTTACCAAGCCAAATGTTGCATTTTTTGTATGAAAAGATGGAGTGTGGTAAAAAGGTTAAATTAATAATTTTTGTTCAAGCTTGTAAGTAATTTAATTAAAGATTCTTAAGATTACCAAAACATTATGTTATTCTTAATTTCAATGAATTTTTATGCAGGTAACTTGTCGGTTGCTTGGTGTTATTCTGGAGGAAAACACCCCCGAAGAGCTTCAGGTTGTGATAATTTACTTTTTCTGCATATATTAATATCTGAATAAAGTTAATTTATTTCTAATTTTCATCATATCTAGCAGAATCAAGCAACTGTGAAATCTTCTGTTTTGGAAGTTGTATCGGAGATGACAAAATATTGTAACCTTTATCTCATGGAAAGAGTTCTTGATGATGAAAGCCAAGTATGCAGGATCTCATACTTCCATTTATAGAATCTTTTAAAACAATGTTTTTAACGAATTTGAAAATTATGTAATTTGTAGATGAGGGTTTTAACGGCTTTGGAAAATGCCAGGATTTTTACGTCTGGTGGCTTGGTTAAGGACAAGGTAATAATAAATAATTAATTATTAGAGAATAGAGAGAGAAAGTTTGTGTGGGTGGTGATAGTTAGAACCTGTTACCGGTAAACTTATAGGACCCACAAATACTTTGCTAATAATTTTTATTATATTATGTATTTGTAGGTACTATTTTGTAGTACAGAGAATGGGAGAATGTCGTTTGTTAGGCAGTTGGAACCAGATTGACATATAGACTCAAATCCAGAAATCACTTCTCAATTGGCGGTATTTATAATTAAATAATAAATAATGTTAATAACTGTATGAGACTAGAATTATTTTTGAGATAAAAGGCCGTAACATCTGCATCTAATTTTAATCTGTAAAGCAATTTGGTTGTTTCAATATGGTTGCTTTAGAAGAATTTGAATTTTGTATTCTCTAAAATAAACACGTGTGTACATGCATACATAATGCTACTAATACATGCTGATATGTATCTTGTTTTTTTTATTACAGAGGTTTATCATACACCAGCTTCACATTTCAACAAAAACGAAACGGATTGCTTCAAATGTTCACAGTTCTTCATCACTGGAACAGTTTTTCACAGTTTGACTTCTTAAACGGTCAACATGACAGCAGTTTTTTGTCTCGTATAACGAGCTTATGTGGCATGATGAATCCGGTCCCAGAGATTTATGTAACTTACTCTCATTTTATTAAAGATATACACGAATAGTCCATCCGGTATGTTAAGAATTCAGTTTTGTATAAAAGATACACTACTTGAGTCTAAATATACCACATGGACCATTTGTGTAATCATTTATTTTTTCTTTTATCTCCTTTCGATTTTAATATGTTACCTGACTCTTTATTTCAAACAGGCGTTACAACAATGCGTTTTACGCTCGGTAGGGGGAGTAACGAATGCCGAGTTAAACCGTCTTGAAATAGAGTTCGAATACAAGAAAAGGGGCGTGGTTATGGCCTTACTCCCACATGAAATATATCAGGTCTAATGCTGCAAATTTATACGGGTTGAAACGGGCCAAATATTTTAATACTGAGTTTTTGTCCAGATTTGAGTTTTGATATGAAAGTTTGTTTATTTATTTCAGCGATCCATATTCCATTGTTGCTGCTTCACTCCCTTATTTGTTTTCGTTCGACTATTGAGGTAACAATTTCAACCCGTTGTTAGCTGTATATCCTGAATAAGCTCTAAGTTTGAAAAATGACTTTTGTAGTTATGATTAATTTCTAGAGATGATTTTTTTTTGAATATTAACTGAATAATTAATCAAATTTACTAGAATACAGGTAACGAAACTTAGATATAGCTACCCGTGCAAAAATGAATTTTCTTTAACTGAGGGGCAATATGGGAATTATAGACAAGATACTGGTCATAGTAAATATAGAAATGAAAACGAGTCGATTTGGGTTCAGGTTTATTTCTAGCCCGACCAAACCCGTTCGACCCGATAAAAACTGAGGTGGGTCATCCACACCGAAAACAAAAACATTTTCACCCATTACAAAGTCACAACCGGTCTTTTTGGATTAAGTTATATTTCTGACACAACATTTTGACAAAAGCCCGTTTTGACTGATAAAAAACGACATAAAAACAAAAGCATTATTACCAGTTATAAGAACTCAAACGGGTCGATTTGGGTTACGCTTTATTCTGAACTGTACGACAAACTAATTATACAAAGCTTGTTCACCTTTGCATTGAAATTTTGACCCTTTCTAAAAATGCAAAAAATATATAAATTTTTTATGTTCCAGACTGAACAAATTAATTAAATATTTTAGGAACCTATTTAGGTTCAACGGGTTAATCGTGTCATGTTTGGGGTAGGTGTATCCAGGTCAGAGTGGAAATATTTAACAAACTAATTGCGACCGTCTAGGGATATTATGCGACAAGAGGGGTACTTTGGTCGTTTTGTTTTTGAAGAGTATGGTGCTCATTTTGAACAATTATGTTTTATATGCCAACTTTAACTTTTTACTGGTCAAACTTGACCTTTTGGAATGCTTGTTTCTGCTGATTATAGTTAAACAAAAAGTTATGGTCAATGTTGAATGCAGAAGAAAAAATAATAACCTAGCGAATATTAAATAGGGTATTATAAAAAAAATTCATAGACGAAGATAAAAATAGTATTATGATTACATTATGTATATTATGATTTCTACATATATATGTATATGTACTTCGATACCGTATTTATATTCTGATTACCACATGTTATATTTGCATATACATTTTTTGTGTATGCATGTTTATGCATCTAATTACACTACGAGTGCATCTTTTTCGCCACTCCAACCAACAATAGCTTTTTGTTTGTTGCAGTTTATCATGTGTATTCGAAAGTAGTAACTTCGCACGTTAGTGGCAGCTTCTCTACGTCCGTATCCATGATGACAACGACGATCGTGCTAGTTATGAGATACTGCAATCAATGGAATATATGGTAGATTATATCTTGCATAATCGAAACCAATGTAAGATGTTGGAAGTATTATATATGCATTTTATTTTATGACAGTATAGCATCAATTGAATGTTAAACGGTATCAATTCCCGCCGCATCGCGCGGGTCTCCTACTAGTATTATTAATGTATAACTAGATAGCAAACCTGCTGGAGCAGACACGAATATAGTTGGTATCGTTTAAGTTTGTTACAACACCAAGACTAAATAAACATTAAGTTTGTAAACACCCAAAAGAGTATCAGAACACATACAACTTATAATCAAAGTGAAACAAAAAATAACATTAAACCCTAAAGTAAATTAATAGACGCCCAAAATAGTATTGAAATCTTATAGACTATAATACAAAAAAAATAAAATATTAAAAATGACGCTTATTCGGTCGGTAAAAGATGGACATTGCAGCGGCAAGTCGATGCAAATTTGAGCGATATCGGCTACGTTTGTAACGGTACATATGCTAAACCCAAAAACTAATTTCGTCAAGTTAATATGTTTAAATAAACATGGGCGTTAGGTCGGCGAGTTGACACAAATTCTTTCGGTATTAGTTAGGTCGAAAAGTATGGAACTAAGCCTAAAAACAATTATCATATGTTAAACAAAAAAAAAGCATACTTTTATATACATAAATAGATAATAAAAAAACACATAAAAGAATAGCTAAAAAAACTTGTAGCTAAGAGACTCGATTAAAAAAAAATACTGCTAATATAACAACTATGCAACACTTAGAAGATAACCTAAACAAAAAACAGCTTGAAGCCAAAGAGACTCTAACTCAGGTGCATCTTTAGAAGATGCTAGCAAATAAAACTTAAGCCATTAGACAAAAAAATCAATTTAGATAAACACTGAAATTAGTTATATAAAAGGTCAAACAGTTGGTGCTAAAAAGGATCTTGTGGCACCGGCCAACAAGTTGATATTTATCTTAGTATATAATGAACTAGGTTGACGCCTCATTACACGCGTACTTTTGTTATTGGTTTTGAAGTTAAATAAAATCACATTTCCACACATCTTTTAAGACTTATGTCCGAAGGGGCTTAATAGCACCCACCATGTTATGGTGTGACACCCCTGTGAATCTGATGTGACGGGCATGCTAAGCTAACCGAAACAGACAATAATCCTTGCATGTCTTAGTCGGTTGTATCTTTGTATGGGGATCGCACGTAGAAGCAACTAGTGTCCGCTTTCAAGATCTAGAATACAAGCTGTCCCTTTTCTACCGCTGATTTTTCTATACCTGGCTAGCCTCACCCTTTCTTAGAATCCAACAAAAAAATGTTCACGTTTCTTTTGTCGGTGCTAATTTCTAGTTTACATTTTCTTTACTTTGTTTAAAATGAAAAGTAATTTTTTACAGTGAATCCGTTACATTACTAAAAAACACATCACCGACTAAATTTTCACACTCGGATCATCAACAAACAAACAAACCAATAATAATAATAATAATAATAATAAACTAACATTTAATACTCATACTTGATTTCACGCATGACAATGAACCTTCAGGGCTGTTTGTTTCATTTAGATCTAATGAGTCAAGTCTGAATGAGCCTCTGTCTCATTCAGCAACAACAAGTCTGAATTCTCCAGACCTAATTTTATTCATTCAAATTTTTTTCTGTTTGAAACCAAACAGTCTGAGTCTGAATGAATCAGATGTTTACATTTGAATGGTTCCATTCAGATGTAAACAAACAGCCCCTTAGTTCGATCACGTAAAGACATCAATTTAAAAAGAGGGAGATTTTATGTCGATTCAAATCCCACTTGTGACAAAAAAAAGGGGGTTTCTGGTTGAACCAGAGGGTTTTCTCACATATGGTTGGTCTCCGCTAGTTGTACTAGGGGAATGGACATAAGCGGGCAGGTCAGCGATCCGTCAGTGATCCAAATTAAACGTTAAAAAAAGTTGATTTAACGCGCATCTTAGGAGAGAATTGACAGATTATAAGAGCAAAGTGAATAGTAATTACGGTCACATATTCATTGGAAAATTCATTGGAAAACCTACATGTGGCGGTGAACAGACGTGAATTCAGTCATTATTGACTGTAACAAAAAAAAAACAATATTCATGCATTGTAATGGCAAACCGACACAAATTCTATCACACCCGACCTCAGGGGTCTGGATGTATGGCCAATTGGTACCGGTTTATAAATAGATCATAGTTTCCTTTTATTAGCTTAAGTCTTTCAAAAAATATATGTATTTATATAAACATGGGCATTTAAATACTTGTTTTATATTTTACAAAACATTTGTTTGATATAAATATACAATGCTTTAATTGTATCAAAATCTGAGCCAATACGAATATACTCTATCCTCAATCTCTATGAATCTTATCCTTGTGATTACCTAAAAACACTTTTTGAAAATACGTCACTTATATATGCTAGTGAAACGTTGAATGATACAATACGTTTTTTCAGGATTCCGGTTAAACATAAATATAGTTTTCTTGACAACTCAGCAAGGGGCCTTTTCATGATCTCTAGGGCGTATCCAGTATCCTCTAACTTACACACAAGTAATCATTTCTCGTGCTCATTGAGAAATGTATTGAGAGTGACATAACATGCATGTTCTTATTTCATGGATTGAGACACATATGCATTTGGTTTGAGTGTTTTGTGTTATAACGTTTTAGGGATTTAATTATCTTCTGTAAATGTTTTCTAACTTTTCAAGACAGATTATAATCGATCAGTTTTGAAGAATAATCTTTTTGACAATTTTTTTAGAGTTTAACACAATTACCTTTTTGATCTGTTGGTTTAACTAGGTAATGTAATATATGTTGGTTTATCGGGTGTCATATACAAATTATTTAACTTTCAATGATAGTTTACTGGACGGTCAGGTATTTGAAGCTCACAACAAATAAATGACAAACAAGTCTAATGATGTATTGTTTATTTTAAAAGTGTTATATACAATTTCTCTAAGTTTCATTACTAGCATTTTACACGGTTAGGTTTTTAAATGTCTAATTAAACAACGGCAAACATGTCTAGTAGTGTTTTTTTTTAAAAAAAATTGTTGTAAACGCTATTGTACAATTGTATATTGACGGTGTTTAATAATTTTATTGTCTATTGAATATCAATTAATAATTAATTTGGAGACCGCATGTTATGAGAACACACAGGAAACCAGAACACAGAGAAGATGAACTTTGAACTTGGCACACAAATCAATATATGGTTTAAATGGACACCGACGGTGTTGTATTTTATTTATCTTAATTTATATCTTTTTTCTTTTTCCCTTAATAACATCTAGAAACGTATATACTAAAACAAATGAATTGAAAATTTTAAACATGTCTTAGACAACATCCTTCTTAGTTATGTGATTGGTTTTTCTAGATATTTTGATCACCACGGTTGTCCACTATTAACGCCCTATGTCTAGAAAACTATGATTGTGATCTCGTTGTTTTGTTATATATTTATGATTTGTTTGCCTTTGACTTTTATTAAAGTGTGCCCACATTATGTCTTATGATTAATGTGCTTTGATTTATGGTGTTAATCAGAAGAGAAATTACAGGTGAATAATCCTTATACTTTTTGCTTAATTAAGGATAAGGTGATTTGCACGGTTTTACATAACTGTACCAAGGTTGATCTTATATTAAACCATATTTCTAAGAGCACACGGTGTGGACACTAAAGAAACCCGGCCGCGACCAGGAATATGCCGGGGGTGGGTGAGGGGGGGGTGTTCAACAAAAATCCTGCTAGTGAATTGTGTGAGAAGGCCGTTGAACAACGGTCAAGCGATCGTTACAATTAAAAAAAAGAAATCAAACCTACGAAAACAGGTACGTGTGTGTTTGAAACTTTGAATTGTGAAAAACTCAACCTTTTAAACCCATCGGGCATATGGGTCTTTACTCTTTACAGACACAAGTCGTGTCAAGCAACCCAACAATCAGCCCAACAAACCCACTAATAGCCGGCCCATTTGAACTTTAAAACCTGGTAGTACATGCTCATTTAAAATTTGTAGCTTTTCATTGAAGATATAACTCGTTATAGTAATCGACTCGTTTTCATATTCCGATCAAAAGCCCTAAGTTTTGATATCTTAATTGTAATCATTGAGCACCAATTTTGAATCGGAAAAGGGGTTGTTCTAGGGTTTGTTTTGGTTAAAGAAGATGAATTGAAACTATTATTTTTCGTTGAAATCCTTTAGTACATCATTGAACAAAATGAGCGAATATTATTTGTTTCATAAACCTGCCTTTGAACGGTGGCCAAACATCACCACCGGAAAAACGAAGAAGCTGGCAGGAACAAGACTTCAATCAAGGTAACATCGCCGGAATCGAAGAAGCAAACAAAACATGTTGACAAATGATCGTTTTGTCGGATCCAAATCTCTTCCGGAGGATCCCTTTAAAGTGTCGTCGGATCTTCACCTCTTCCGCCAGAGCTGACAAACCCGTTAGACACGTGGCAATTTGTTACAGGCTATAGTGTTCCACCGGAAACTAGTGCTTCTGTCGGATCCAACGGAAGCTGATGGCTATTTTGTGCATTTTCTCAAAACCATTGGATGAGTTAAATGATAGAGGAACAAATGTTTTTGCATTAAAGTTATGCAGGCGTGACAATTGATAGAAGTATAAGCAAAATGGACCATAATACGGGCATGTTTGGGATTGCTTCTTAAAAGTGCTTATGGCTTTTTGGAGAGGCAAAATATCCAAAATGCCCCTCCAAAAGCACCAAAAAACTACAATTAGCTTTTAGGTGCTTTTGGAGGGGCATTTTGGATATTTTGCCTCTCCAAAAAACCATAAGCACTTTTAAGAAGCAATCCCAAACACCCCATACATGGTCTTATAAGTGTTTAAAAAATCTAGAACTCAAAATTTGCAATTAAGCATAATAAGTCTTATATACAGAGTGATTAAATCAATATCCTTGATAGCTATAAAAGGTATACAACATATCATTGGCGCATGAATATTAGAGAGGGAGTGGAAGAGGAGCGATTTGATTCATTTCGAAACTTTCTTGAACAATATGAGTAGACGAAAAATAGTGATTAATTTGTGGGATTGGGAACATGAAAATCAAAAAGAGAACGGAAATCCATAGAAAAGAGGATGCTTCAAGAAGGGTGATGCAAACTATTTAGAATAGGAGCATTACAAAAAAATTTAGTTAATTTTTTTTTTGGACACTTCGATTGAATGGATAAGAAACGAGGACTAACCTTTATGACAAAGGGTTGGATATTTCATTTATAATATGTCCGTTTTGTTCATAACACACACAGAGGCGCCTTAACATCCTTTTATCTCGTGTACGGTGGCAAATGATTATGGTGGTCTGGGACCCCGTTTTTCTTCAAGTTTCGATACTGCTTGTGTGTAGTTGCAAAAAACGATTTGATCTTGGTTCGGAATGGTTTCATATTTCAGTTACTATACTAACGTTAGTGTAATTTATTTATTTTTATGAAGAAAAATGTGGTGGACTGAATCATTTGTATATTATGTGATGGGTGATTTATAAACATTGGAATGAAGGTTATGAGGCTATCTACGATCTAATGATTTTAAAATGGAGTTCATTATGATTTGTTAGTCCATTTTTCGTTTTTATGGATTGTACGTTACTTGAAATATAAACATTAGTATTTTTTGGACCAAGTGGTTTTAAAACCCAATTCTTTCATGTAATTTTGATTTTGTGATGTTTAGTTAGTTTTCTTTAACCACCATCTTTTTATATAAATTGGTCGTTAAAAAACACACACAGAAAATGAGCCCAAAGCAATGAATTATTCCACATGGTACAATTAAAAAGGAGGCTTGCTAATAATTGCTAGAAACTTGATATATGCATGTGAAAAGAAAAGCATTCAATAAATTAATTAAAAGGAAACTTGTTAATTTTCTTTTTAGCAGTCAAATAAATATTATTTACATACGACTTAAACACCCAACCTTCAATGTGTTATTAAATCAACTTTGCCACCACACCAAAGTGACCAAATGGTGTGAGGTTAAAAGGAAACTTGTTAATGTCTGTTCTTGTGTTTTAGCTTTTCATCTGTTTATTTTTTTATTATTTTTTTTAAACAACCAAGTTTTTCCTTTATTTACTGTTTTGAACAACCAAACTTGATATATGCACGTGAAAGAAAAGCATTCAACAATTTTTTTTATTTATTTTGTATACTTATGGTTTTATAGGACATCGTATTTAAGGAATCTGAAATTCAAGGCCCAAAATAAATGTATTAGAACCATTCATCAAACAAAATAAGTTTCACGAAATAGAGTTTCAGTATTTCTTGGATTAACTATTTTCAAAAGCCATTTTTACTACGTGGTAAGCCATTAGTCCTACCAATCACAAATACTCGAGTTCGAACCCGGAGACGGAATTTCAACCATCGATTATTAGTTTGACGCTCCAGATATTCAAACCCAGGACCAACCCATAAGGGAAAACCCAGTAGGCCTCGGCCTCGTGGCGTCATTTTGATTAATTAGTGTCTTATCTATAGTCTCTTAAATTGTCGGAAAGGTTAGGTTGTTAGCGATCCATACTTGGATTCGATCATTATTATTGATAGAAACGGATTACTAACACAAAGTTAGGCAAATTCAAACATCAGAAGCGTTGAAGATTTTATTAATGCCTAACCCAAACTCCACCGAACAATTAGTAATTAATATCCTAGAATACACACATGGGGCATGCAAAAACAGCAATATAAATATGTACCAATACACACTATTTCTAGCATCAACATAGTTCTAAAAACATACAAAATTTCATTCTAAAAATAATAAACAAATGGCAAGGACAGTATTGGTTGTTTTATGTCTCGTGGTGGCTGTCTCAGCGCCCTTTGCCGAGGCTATTAGCTGTGGTCAGGTGGTGAGTAGCTTGGCGCCATGCCTTGGGTACCTAACAAAAGGTGGTGCTGTGCCACCTGCTTGTTGTGGTTCGCTTTCTGGACTCAACAATGCCGCAAAATCAACCCCTGACCATCAGGCTGCCTGTGGTTGCTTAAAGGCTATTTTAAAATCCAACTCCGGCATCAATATCAACAATGCTAACAGCATTCCCGGCAAGTGCGGCCTCAACATCCCATACAAGATTAGCCCTAATATCGATTGCTCCACATATGTGTTTCTTTCGGAACACTTTGTACTTGTGTCTCTAGCTCCTCGCTTAAGATTTCCAGTTTTATAATGCTGCCACCATTCAAAAAGAAAAAAAAAATGATTCTGTCAAGTACCCATAAAAAGGTCATGCTATAGCTACACCACCCCCATCTGATTTACAATATCAAAAGATCATTCACAAAAACACTCAGGCAGTCATTTTGAACAGAAAAAAAATTTAACATTGAAAATGATTGGTCAGAATGGTTGTCCAGCCAATTTCCGGACGGACCTTCAGACCACAGATGGTCAAACTTTGAAATACATTGATCAAAACAACTGTCTGACCACTATCTTAGTGGTCGTTTAAAATGGTATGGGCATAGATGTTAGATGTTGTGTGTAGCTGAACCCCCCCCCCCAAAACCAAGAAAAAAAAAACACACACACACACACACACACACAACCACCCACCCTTAAAAATGCACCATTTTATTGTTCCAGCAACACGAAAATGGTACTGATCGGGATAAAATATGATGATTTTTGCAGGGTGCATTAAGGCTGAACCTTAGGCATGGTGGAAAGAAGCACGGTTGGCCTAAAAGTAAAATAAGCATATGATAATAAATAAGGAGAGTACTACAAGAAGACACATTTGGTTGTGTTTCATTTGTAATGTCCAAGGGTTTAAAGCCTTTTAAGTTCAAGTGATTATGTTCTTATAATGTATTAATGGTTAAACGTTTCAAATATGTTTTAAAAATAATAGTAAGTCCACTGATATGATATTCACTACTCCATTATGTATGAGCTAGAGATCAGGAACCAATGATCACAATAAAAGAATCTATCAACCATTTAGAGAACAAAGAACCTTAAATTCTACCAGAAACGATGAGTTGTATGTAGAAACATGAGATTAACGACAATTGAGAAAAAAATTCTCCCTGGAGGTCGGGCCTTGAGATTGGCTTTTGGACGGACAATTGAATGTTCGAGGGACCTCTTTGTGATAGGTTTCTAACTTGCAAAACAAAATAAATAAATAAATGAATAAATAATTACATATTTATATGAAGATCGGGTCAGCAGTACAGTGTACAATGGTCTTAGAAATAGAAGAAAAAAAAATCCAAGATCCAATGAACAGCCGAATCAGTGTGTATTCACGAATAAAGGATTGCAAGAATGCTTGGAGATTCTTTCTTAAGTGTCTGTTATTTCTCAAGTAGTGAGTAAATTGGTGTTTTATCCAACCAAGGCTCACCATGGTTTTATAGTGACTTGCATTAAAGGTCTTGAATATCCTTATCCTTAATATAACCGATATCCCACACAGCTGTGCCTGCCCCAAGTGTGTGCGCGTGTATCTTCGGCTTATTAAAACAATTGTTTAGGAGTGCTCCTCCTAGTAACCAATCAATATTTTGTCGCTACTCCTATGTGGGACAATCTCTCACCTCTTCCACTTATTTTATGTTAGTTTTGACAGCTTAACATTTCAAATAACGATCTCTATTTTGAATGCAGTTTGGTTTGTCGCAAAGCTCTCACTTTGTTGTAAGACAAATGAAATAGTTAGCACTTATACTAACCATGGTTTATATAAATAACTCGGTCCAAAGTTTGCGAAAATACACTTTTATACTGTGAAGAAACTCTTTTGTTTCCACAAATTTTCCAACAAGTTAATCATGGTTTGCTAGATTGCTCAATGATTAAGATCTGAGATAAAAGTAGAAACCAAATCTTGATTGCAATGAACATATTTTTTAAAATAGATTAAGGACACTCACTAATGCTACTATGTTTTGGCCTAATAGAACAAGAGAGTTGCAGTTTTATATCAATTTCACAACCAACAAGAATCAATAAATCATTAAAAAATTCGAGTAAGTTTCTTCTAACAAAAAAAAATTCAAAAAGAAAACTAGAAACATTTGGCACTATAAAGTATCAAGGGACAAATTCTAATGACTCCATATCATCCTTATACACAGTCAAAGTTAACTCTTCTGCTCTCTTAGCTTGTTCCCTCCAATCTGTTTTGATCAATGTGTACATCATCAAAAATGCACAAGCAGCCTGTGATGCAACCAACCCTAGCCACAGTCCTATGTAACCGAGCTTGAACACGAAAGCCAATGCAATAGAGGTAGGAAGCCCTATAAGGTAGAAGGCAGCAATGTTGATCTTAACCCCCACTTTGGGTCTTGCTGAACCAGTCAAAACCCCGCAAGCAGCGGTCTGTAAAGCATTTCCAACTTCAGCGAGCCCTATGACTGGTAGGGCGGAAGAGAGCATGATCAGGATTTCAGTTTCGTTAGTATACACCATTCCAAGAACATTTCTTAAAGAAACATATAGCGTGAAAACAATAAGCCCGTATATAAACGCAGTTGATATCCCGATCGCTGCAGCCCATCGCGCACGAGAGGGTTGCCCTCCTCCTAATTCGTGCCCAACGCGTTGTGAAATGCCTAAACTCAAAGAGAATGGAGCCACATACACTACACCAGTTAGTTGTATTATGATTCCTGTTGCTGCCACACAAGATTGAGGATTTGCGAGCAATCCGCTGAGAAACAGAAGGATTTCATACAACCACCACTCCAAACAGACAGAGCATACACTAGGGATTGATATGCTCAACAATGGCCACCAACCTTTTAAAATTGTTGCCATGGTGGTCTTCGTAATCGAAGGCTTGATGGCGACATTTGACATGTATACATAGAGAACTAGCCCAACATTCATGTTATAGGTAAAGAATGTTGAGGCCAATGCAATGCCTTTGGTTCCTAGTTTTAAGTAACTAACAAGAAAGTGGTTTATAGGAAGGTGTAGGATTGTGGCGCAAGTCGCGACAACTGTTGTTGGTGAGTTTAGTCCTTGTGCTCTCAAGAAAGAGCGCAACGGTAAGAGGTGAACCAGGGCTTCATAGGTTACAAGCTATTAATACATCATGAAAGGAGAATCATTTCCATTAGAAGTGGCTCTAGGCCTTTTCTTTACAAGTTGGAATTGATCTACATATAACATTTGCGTAATTGAGCTCCATTCCATGTTCTAGGGATGGGAGTGCCATCGAGCCTTTCGAGCCGGTACGCGCCCTTTCCCAGAACTTCTTTGATAATGTATGGCCCTTCCCAAATCGGGGCCAACTTTCCTGGGCGTTGTTGGTTCGAAGCCTCGTTGTTACGCAGTATGTAGTCTCCTTCCTTGAAGTTGCAGAGTTTTACCCGCGTGTTGTAGTATTTTTGCATTTGTCGTTTGTAGTTTTCTTCACGCACGGCGGCTAAGTCTCTGCGCTCTTCGGTTAGCATAAGGTCTAACCGTCTTTCCGCATCATTGTCTTCTGGTTGGATTAAGACCCTTGGTGAGGGTAAACCGATTTCGACTGGGATCATGGCTTCAGTGCCATAAGTGAGACTGAACGGGGTTTCTCCCGTACTGGTCTTCTTCAGCGTTCTGTTTGCCCAAAGGACGTGTGGAAGCTCGTCCACCCAACCGGATCTATGTTCCAAGAGTCTTCTCTTTATGCCTTCGACGATGCTCTTATTTGCTCTTTCCACCTCACCGTTACCTTGCGGGTGTGCCACTGAGGTAAAGGTGTGGGTGATTTGAAGTTCTTTCAGCCAATGCTGTAGCTTCTTGTCAGCAAAGTTGGTGCCATTGTCGCTTACCAAATTCTGGGGAATGCCCGTGATCATCGCTACGCCTTCAGTTGTTGGCCATCCCATCATGCCGTGGACTGAGGATACCACGGCGTTGAATCTTGCCATCCCGTCTCTCCCGAATAGGATGTCATACGTATGATGTGGTTTTTTCATCACAACAAAATCCACATCCTCCGTGCGTGAATAATTCCCATCGGTGAGAGTGACGGGGAAAGATAGGATGCCCAAGGGAGTGTTCATGCTGCCGTCAAACCCTTCCATTGAAGCGTAGACCGTCTCCAGGCGTTCCTTGTCTTCATCATCGAGCTTGTCGAAGAACTGCCTGTACATCACTGTCGACGATGCGCCATTGTCAACGAGGGTGCGGGAGGTGATGTAGTGCCCCAGCTGGCTTTTAATGATAATGGGGCCTTCTTTGTTTGGGCCTCCCGGCACTCGCGGGAAGCGCACTTCTGCTTCCTTCCATGCGCATGGTTCGGTCATCGGTCTCTTTCTTCCTCTGACCTTACCATGGACCATGTTGATGCTGATGTCGACGGGCTTTCGTCCGTTACCCCTGTACCTGTTGTCGTTCCTTCCTCCCTTCTTGATAGATGCCACGAGGTGTGCGAGCCTCCCATCCTTGACGAATGTCTCGACGATGTCCCTCAAGGATGTGCACTCCTCAGTGCTATGGCCCTTTGTCCCATGGAAGTCACAAGACTTGCTCTGATCCGCATTGGGTTTCTGTCGGATCGCTGGGGCTTTTGGCCATGGCAGTTTTTCCGTGGCAAATATCTCCGTGACGCTCTTGGTGAGTGGCGTCCAACGGTTTTTTCCGGTTCGAAGGGTGCGTGTTGTCCCTTCCGCCAACCAGAGGGCGAGAGCTTGAGGGGGTGTCAAAGTTTATCCTTGACTGCCAAATACCTTGCCGCCTCTTTTTGTTTAGCCGGGCGGTTCTCACATTGTTCTCCCTTGTCCTCTGTGTGTAGAGGTTTGTATTCTGGGGGAGATCTCTTCCCAGCTGTTTCTCCGTTTCGGCGAAGCGCTTGGCTGCCGTCATTATGGCATCCCATGTGGATGGCATGCCGTCTTTACCCGTCAGAGTGCGGATAAGTTCTGGGTACTCAGCGCCCTGAATGAAAGCGGCGCGAACGAGGTCTTCGCTGATGTTGCCCAGACTCAGCTTCTTGGAGTTGAAGCGGGTGATGAAGTCCAGTAAGGATTCATCCTCTTCTCTCACACAGTTGAGGATCGTCCACTGCTCCTCAGTGTGCTTCCTCTGTTGACTAAACTGTTGACTGAACTTGTTCTGGAAGTCTGCCCAGTCATAAATGTGGTGGACCGGTAAACGGTCGAACCATGCTCTGGCTGCTCCTACCAGAGTCATCTGGAACATGTAGCACCACGTGGGTTCCGTCCAGTTACTGACGGTTGCCCCCGCAATGAACCTGTTCAGATGGTCATCTGGGTCGGATAGACCATCGTATGTGCCAATGTTGGACATTTGTTTGGCACTCCTCGGGGCGATTGCTTCTGCAATGTCCCTTGCAAATTTTGACCTTCCTGCGTTTGTAGCAGTAGGTCTAAAGGCCTTGGAGAAGTCACGCGAGCTTTTTTCCGTGACTGGTTGGAATGCTTCCCCGAAATTCCTTTTTGGCTGGGGATCCGTTTCCTTACGCTTCCCTTTCGCCCTATGGCGAGGGTTCGCGTCGGTGTCGGAGTCTTCCCTCTCGTCGTCCGAGTGCTCGTACTCACTACTCATGTTGAGGTGCTGGCGAGTACTACCGAATTCCTCAGCTTGTTGGACTGAACGCAAGCGTTCGTCCAACTCAGCCTGAAATTCTCGTTGACGTGCCTCGGCCCATGCCTTCACTTGATCAAGTGTTTGGCGAGGGGCTCGAGTTCGTTTTTCCAGCTGGGTATCAGTGAATCCCAGTGGAATATTTACTCCACTTGCCCCTACATGAGTGACTGGGGTAGTGTTCGTAAAATGTACTTCACTTGCCCCAGCTTGGGTGGCTGGGGTAGTGTTTGTAAACATTGTGTTGCCGGTGTTTACCCCAGTGGCTGGGGTTGTGGTTACCGGAATTTCTCTAGTCATCTTGGAAGTTTTGAAAAACTGGAGAAAGATGTAGTTCTAGCTTTACCCACGGATGGCGCCAATGAAGAAACACTAAGTGACCCCGGGCAGATTATAGGTAATCTGGGGGCTAAGTAATGTTTCCCACGAAGGTTAGGTCCAGCAGAGTAAGTTGTACTTCAGGGAACCTGCAAAACAGACACCGTAAGCTCGTCACTGAGAAGGGGGGGGTTCCTCCTTGTGACCACCCTCCGGCGTGAGAATCAGTCTATATTGCTCTTTGAATATAAAAGTGTATGAATACTATTAGAGCAGTTATCAAGTAAGTTATACGAGATAGTAGATAATGAAATGATAATACCATTTGCTGTCTTTTATAGCCGAAGGTGGGTTTCCAAGGGGTTTAGCCGGCCAACACGCTACCAACTGTAACCTATGCACGTGCCCTACCTGTGAGTGGTGGATAGGTAGCGGCTGACACAGAGCAGGCGTGTCGTGCACTCTTCGTCTTCTACCAACTGCAGGCTAGGCACGTGGTCTGGCAGGAGTTGGTGGGCAGGCGGCGGCTATTGGTCACAGTGCTGTGGCGTGCTGTCTGCCACGCTGCTGTCAGTGAGCTGTCGCATTCTTGGTCAGATCTTTTGTCTTTACCTCGTCAGGTATCACGCAAAAGATCCTCCATCATACGGACTGGCCCATTTTGGCGGGAGTTTTCCCCCTCCCGCCTTTGCTCATTCTTTCAGGTGACACTGAATATTTGTAAGTGTTAAGCCTTATGCGTGTAGCTATGCTGTGCGGGTAGCCTTCCCTGATGGCTTGTATCCGCAACTGCGGGAACAGGCGGGTTACTTTACCATTGGGAGGCTTTTCCCTGCGTATGCAGCTTGCATACTGCGCGTAGGCTTCTCTGAGCATGGTGGGTCCTGCGGGAGTAGATGGTCTTTGCGCAGACATCCCTGTTCAAGGTGAGTCATGCGGGACCAACTGAGCCCTGCTGGGACCTACCTCTTCACATGTATACATAGAGAACTAGCCCAACATTCATGTTATAGGTAAAGAATGTTGAGGCCAATGCAATGCCTTTGGTTCCTAGTTTTAAGTAACTAACAAGAAAGTGGTTTATAGGAAGGTGTAGGATTGTGGCGCAAGTCGCGACAACTGTTGTTGGTGAGTTTAGTCCTTGTGCTCTCAAGAAAGAGCGCAACGGTAAGAGGTGAACCAGGGCTGGGAGTTCTGGGAGAGAAAAGAATAAGTATGTGGCTGCAACCCTTGTGATACTAGGTTCTTGACCAAGCCCATGTAAAACAGGCTCTATAAATATCCATAGGAATGTGACGGGAATGGAAACGAACAAGAGTAGAATGATGGTTTTTATGTATATTTGGCTAAGGACCGAGAATCTCTTGGCGCCGTAGGCTTGAAAACAAATGGGATCCATTCCCATACATAACCCTTTCATGATTGACATATATGTGACATTTGCGATAGCGATGGCTAGAACAACTCCTGCTAGCTCAGATTTTCCAATGTGGCTTAAGAAAAGCATTGAGATTATGGACTTTGAATACACAAGGAAGGTGGTTGTTGCTACTGGACATGCTGATGTTCCTAGCAGTATTAGCTCTTCAATCACCTAAATCAATAAACAAAATCAACTATTCTCTCATTTGAAACATGTATGTACCATTTAACAAATAAATGAGGTAAGATATTCAATATGAAAAGAAAACATAGTCACCAATTATCATCAAATTTTGATAACATGAAACACAAGTTCTTGAAGTTTCTTTAAATTAAGGTACTAAGAAACATGAGCAAGTTGTTTGTTGAGTTACGAACCTCACGTAAAAACATCTATTTGCCATGAGATCTTTTAATTCTTTGAAATCCACATTTTTTTACTTATCTATCGATGTGGGATTGTAGTTTATAAATTTCCTGAAACATATATGATTAATTGATTACAAAAAGTCTTTATATAAAGGCATGATTCCCCATCCAAATTTCCTGAAAAAACATGGATGTTGAAGGTGGCTTTCTTTGAGTTTGTTTTTTGGTGGTCGGTTGTGTTTCAGAAACGGTTAAGTGTTTGAGATCGGTTTCGGGAACGAAATTGGGTGTGGGATATGGGTTTGGTGTTGGTTTCAATTGACAAATGAGTGAGATTCATTTATGTCGGTTTCAAAACCAGAAAGTACAACATATATAGTGATCCCGTTTGAAACTGATAAAAACATCATCGTCCAACGCTTATGCAGCGTCTCAAGCTGCTTCATATGCTAATTCACATTAATTTAGATGGCACGAATGATGAGTTAGAAATCCGAAAGAACCGATTCGTCTAGGCAGCATAAATTATAACAAAGGGACAAAAACCAAAGGAATAAAATTACCGAAGGTAAACAGACAACATCTTCAAGCGATTAAGATTGCCAAAAGGGTATGAATATGTTTGACTCGAAAATTGAACAGTTAATTAGATTTAGGGTATGTTTGGCAAAACTAGTTGTAGCTGGAGGCTGGTAGCTGTAGCTTTCTAGATATATTTAAATATTTGACAGAGTAGCTTGAGCTTTTAATAAAATGTATAAAATTACTAAAATAAGCATAACTAAAAACAATAATAGTAAATGTATTTATTCTGAAAGGTTATTTAAGTAAATTAAAATACTAAAAGCTTGTAACTCTTTCTAAACGCTACTAGTACAAGCTTTAGTGTTTGAATCATGTTAGCCTTAGATTATTAAGTTTAGTATAAATATAAGTCTTGAATATGGGTTATGTGTGTCTCGTTTTAGGATTTGATTAATTAATAAAGAAGAGAGTCTGAGACGGGTTAGTCTCCAAATGGTTCGTGTGTTTGTTTACCCATGAAGAACTAACAAACAATTGGTATCAGGGCATTATGCGATGAAAGAGCAATATAGGTACCGCATCTCAATCAAGAACCAAACGAGGAAGCTTTAACTAAACCAACGGGATGAGAAGAAAGCGACACAAGAATGATAACAAAGTAGTACACAACATCAACGAAGATAATAACATGTTTGGGTATCCATGGAATGAGTTAATTAAAAATCACAAGGTGGTATATTCTTGAAGTTGTACGTTTTTACATCTTGGGTCATTGCCTATTCAATTGGCGATGATTTTTCTCCCTCCGTCGTATCATACATATGCCATTCATTATGAAATACGGCGAATTCCTTAACACAATATCTCATGATTGATCATCCTCATGCCTTAAATTATTTAGTATGAACCTAAAATATTTACTTGCCAGCATACTCTTAATGTGTATGGCTATTCACAAGCATGCATTACTTTCCATAAACTAAATTAAGTAACATGCGTCTCTACTTGCATTGGTTTAAATACTCTTTGTCCGGTAAAGGTATACAACCAAAACAGTTAATGAAGGCAATTACTATTTTAGACAAATCAAAAGCAGACTTTATGAGTTACAGGAATATAAAACACAACTTGAAAGGTACAAATCCAACTCAAGCAATTTAAAAATGGTAGATGTGCATCTTATAATTTGTTGTAAATTATTTAATATTTGCCAATTGGTGTCTTTTTCCATAGCCTTTTTTAAACTTTTGAGGTCAGGAAAACGTTTTGAGAATCTCTCAGAATGCGAAAGTTGATGGTCCAAAAGATTTTATTTATTAATTTGTGTCAAGTTATTGGAACAAATTGCTACCACATGTACCTTTATGTTTTCACCAATTGTATTGTGATTCTAAACAAGGTGAAATGACTGCTACCACACGATGCATGTACTTGAAAACATTTAGAGAACTCGAAAAATGCAATTCTAGACCGTTAGACGATCACTAGTGCAAGATGTTAAATGCAATAAGATTGATCTTAATCAGGGAGATTGATAGACATGAGAGAGAAAGAGAGAGAACCTTATTTAGGAGTACTCGTCCACGAAGACGATTAAAGAAGTTCTCTTCAACTCCTCCGTGAACGCAGCTATCTTGATCGATCTTCGATTCCATACATGACTCATTGTTTATTACAACAAGAAGTTCAACACCATTTTGAGGTCCTTGATTTACATCCATCACCGCGCATGCCCTCCTTCGTATGCGTTTTGGTGAACAACAAATAAGAGAACAAAAGAGTTCAGATGTAGGAATATGTGAGAGGAATGAATAATGATAAATATACATTAGAAAGAACATCATATAATTGAATCCAAGAAAAAGTATTCCCTCAGAATGATGGGCTGGTTGGGTTACATGGGTGTACTTAATAAATTATAATATCCAACATAAAATAATATGATCTTTTACCAAAAATTGAAAATAATATTTTGAAGAATATGCAAACCTTAAAATCGTCAAAATAGGTTCTGCTTGTCCGTCGTTTAGTGGTTGGCTTTGAACTTGTTCGTCAACCATGGGACTTGAAGTGTTACAAGACAAGAAGATGAGACATATGCATATGTTACAACTCAACTCCAAGTCACCAACACATGATTGAATGCTTCCGAGCTTTCCATTTATTTGCACATCGAGAAGCCAAAGAAAACAGTATATATTTAAACCTATAATATATATCTAGAGTACTAATGTACATTTAAAATAATGGTGATTAATAATATAAAATTAATCAAATGCGCATTAATATAAAATGTCAATGTTTTGAAGTTAATATTTTTATACTTTAGACGTAAATTGCTCGAAAGTTGAAGTAATTAACGATTAATAAATTCGTAGTTTCGTCTCCTTTGTTCATGAATTAATAAGCGGTATAATCTTCATTATAATCAGTAAAACAAATATAGTAAGCACACCAAAGAAAATGTTCACTGTTCAAAAAATAAATAAATAAATTGTTCCTTGTTTCTACTTGAACCAAACTTATAGCATCCACAATAGATGTTAATAGATATTTTTAGGGATGCAGTGATAATGCGGATGAAAGAGGGTGTGATATATAGGAGAGAGTGTGAGGATTATTTCCTCCTTAAATACCAACAAAAAAAACAACTAAGTGAGAGTGCCTAGGATAGAGAAAAGTGGTAAGAGAATTAGGGGGTGTTTGGGTGAGCTTTTAAAACTTGTTTATTTGTTATTTGTTTGTTGAAAGGCAAAAAATGTTTGGTAAAGGAAATCTAAAAGCTTCAAAATGAAGCTTTTCAAAAGTTGCTTTTGCTTTTCAAAAAGCTAATAAGCATAAAAGCAATTTAAAAAACTCCTCCAAACACCCCCTTAGTGTTTTTAAAAGAATTAAGAATGTAAGTAGGACAAGAGAGAGAAAGTTGATTATTATTGGTTGGGCAAATTTATCTGTTTTTTTTTTTTTTGAAAGATGCTAGTAATCGATTCAAAAATGTTTTTTTATTTTCTCGTATTTATTGGTATATAAATTTGTAAAGTAACAAATAAAACAAATGCTAATCAAAACTTATTTAAGAGTGAGTTGTTTAGTCGTTAAGGCCAGGATATCAAGAAAAAAATTTGTTTTAACAACAAAAACTTTAGAGGTCCAAAAAAAAAGGATTAGAGCTTGTTTTTGAGTGGCAATGAGATTTGTTTTAACTTTTAAATTTGTGAATCAAATACGACTGTTCATAGGTTCTATTGTTCTAATATTCTTTTCAATTTCGTAGTTTTGGATTCAATTCTTAGGAGTGACCGGTGACATTTTTTTTCTTTTCTTTTAAGAAGTATACTTAACTTGTTGAGTTTGTATGACCAATGAGGTGGGGTGTTGTCTTCATGTTCTTGTTTCTTAATAACATCCAGTCATTTTTGAGAGTTACATGTTTTTTCCCTCATATAGGTTACCAAGTGAATCAAATATTTGGAATTCACATATTGATCCAAGTGAGTGAGTAGCTCCACGAGGGGCTACTCGTTCCCTTATGTTTTAGCTACAAACCGGATATATACGAAGAATCTCCCATTTTTGCACCCAAACAAGATACACTTTCTTGGTATATTCCTCAATGCAATGTATTGCCAACTCAACGTGCTCTAACTATTAAATATAAAGTACTATAATAACCTACTTGATTTCGGATGTTATTGTTTATATGTAGATAACAACATATTAGATTTTAATTTTATGAGGAAATTAACCCTCAAGAGGGAAGCCCTGAGATAAAGTTACCATTGTTTGATTTTTATTTTTGGATGCTGGATTCCTAATTTATACACGCCTGTGAGCTCAACTCAAATCGGCTCGAGTTTTTATTGAGGACGTTCACAGCAGGGGGCTTCAATTTGCTGGCTATTTAAGCAGCTCCAGCTTCTCTCCACTCTAACTTGCTCGTCCTCCGTTAACAACCAAACAACTTCGGCTGAAATTTTTTTTTTTTTTCTCTCATTCCTATTAACAGATTTTATTGGTTTCTTTTTTAATTTTTAATTGTTTTTTATTCTATCTCTCATTCCAAATTAACAGATTTTGTTTTATAAATCTAGATCCAGATTAGAGGAACCAAATGAAAAGGATTAGAAAATATATATGACTTACATAGGAATAATTATAGGATGAGTGTTATTGTTATACTACTATGGACTGTAACAGCTTCCCTTCTTTTGCAATGATCTAGCACACACGGGAGGTTAGAATGCACATCCTGCCTGGGTGATGTGGAGTAAATTTGGTTACAAAATAGAAGGGAATCGTGTGGGTTCAGTTGTCACCGACGATAGTTACCTAAGCAACTAGAATTATGCAAAGACACAAAAAAATAGTGATGCATGTGTATAAGGTCGCATATGACGAGGATCCTAGCGGCGAGGGAGAAGAACTTGAGGGAACATGTGGAGATATGTCGAAAACTGAAGATGACCCGATTTGTCTCATCATTGTTCTAAGCATTTGTTGTAAGTGAAGATTAACTAATTTTTACTATATATGTATTGCTTTTATGTGTTAATTTGTAGTGCGTACGTTCTTAAACTAATTTATGGTGTCGTTTTGTAACAATATAACTGTAGCTCAAAAGACGTTCCTCAAAATCCGGGTAGAGTGTCGATAAGTTTTCTAATGGGTATGTATTTTTTTAAAATACTTAGATTAGTTGTAATGTTACTTTGGGCATATTTATAAGACATTCATTACAATTATAACATACACTAAAAATAAGTTTTTATTTCATGATACTGTCAATGAGAAAAGTATTTATCAAAATTGTGCTACTTAAAAAGTATTTTACCAAAATAGTATTGGTCTATTTATATTATGTTTACCTCTTTTTAATAAAGATAAATGTCTTTCAGAATAACATCTCACAGCGTTTCAGTTTTTCCGAAGAAAATCAACGCCATCAACAAGAGGTGTAAAAAACCAGTTATCGTCCAAATGTGAAAAGGGATGGTACAAACCAGTATTGGTCTTTAATCAGTTTTCTATCGCCTGGTTTGGGTTTAACCAGTTACAAAACGTGTTTCATAGGAGAGGTTCTCAACCCTGTTCAAACCCTGCAGTTTGGGTTGGAACCACTTCCTAATCAGTTCTCGTTTTTACACCTCTACCATCATCGACACCATCCCACTTTTCAGAAACTTTTTGTTATGCTGTTAACGCTATTCATTTTTCGTAAAATATACTCACTTTATGTGCTTACTCCTTAGTACAAAAACATAATACATCAGTTAGTTTTGATTCTAACTAAATCACTTGCACAAGCATTAAGATGACTTTCAATAGCCCAAAGATCATATAAGACTTGAAACTTTACTATTAATCACTCAACTTTTGCCGCTTCCCCAGGCATGCTACTTTCGGCTACCGTCTCTCTAACAAACCTGAAATAACAACCACAGAATAAAGTTAGTTTGAATAATCTACAAGCCTCAAACTCAGGATTTTATACCTATAAAAAGTAGGGACGGCGATTTCTAACACAACATGAAAAAAAATTAGGTTTTGGTTGTCATATCTAACACGTTTGGTACATGGGTCGTGCTGTGATTGACCTGCTTGGTTAAATGGGTTGTGTTTGAGTTGACTTTTTAACGGGTATAATAAATAAAGGTCGACTCACTAAACCCGTTTATTGCCCTTAACCCATTTTTGTGAGACTCGACCAGATTAACATGTTTTACAACTTGATTATTGCTTGTTTGACACGTTTAGATAAATGGGTAAAATGGGTCCTGTTCACGTGACACAACTTTCGATGTGCAGATTATGGTTGTTTTCTACACGAACAAAATAATAGGTCAAGTATGTGATTCATCAATTTCTTTTTGAGGTATGTGATGAAATAATTTAACATGAATATTAAAGACGTCCCCTTTGACATATTACAGAATTAAAAAAGATCAACTAGAATTGAATTTTATCTTCAATGGGTTAATAAGGTCGAACGGGTTGAAGCTGCCTACAGTATTTGGAATAACTAAAATCTCCTAAATGGCTTCATTAAAACAATTATACTACTTTTTTTAACCAATATGATTTCTTTAAAGCTGTTTTAGTACTATAAATTCAACTATGAATAAAAATTGACATGTTTCCGGTTTTTAAAAATATACTCATTTTGGGGTGTTTCCCAACGCAATGTTTTTGCCACATCTAACGAAAACTAAATGAATCAATAGAAGAAATTAAGCATGCAAATTAGATTAAATAAAGTGGAGTTTAACCTTTCTATTTTATCACGAGACGACTGCAAAATGTATATAGAAAGCACGAATGACATGAGAAGCCCTGTTCATGAGTAAGAGAACCAATATAAATGAATTATTTCTAAAATTGAAAAAAAAGTTGGTTTTTTTTCTAAAGCCTAAATATTTTTTACTCGTATGTGAATGAATGCATAATTACCTGATCCAAAGAGAACATAGAATCCAGAAGCAACATCTATTTCTGATTGTTCCTCCCTATACAGAATCATTCATTGGTACAAAAAAAATTAATTAAAAATGAAACCTTGTTCAAGACCGGCCGGGTTTGTTCTTCAACTTTGATGAATCAGATACAGAAATTACAAACGGGCATAAGTAAACGACTAACCATGTGTATCTAACAAGCACGTATTTTGGCCATGTTTGTGCATCCCAAAACAGCTTGCCAATATCAGGATGAAGCTCAACATCTGATCAGTAAAGTTTCATGAAATTTCAAGATACATAAAATGTTAATTGCTTTAACATTGTTTACAAATGTTACATGTTATGGGTATGCTTAAAACCATATCAAGTTGACACAGACACGTGCCATGTCTTTAACATTGTTCACATTTAAATTGTTCAAAATATTTTGTGTAACACACCAAGAACATGTTCAGGTTTCGAGTAAACTACTTTGTGTGGTGACAAATCTTATTTAGTAATCCATGAAGATTATTGGCCTTTGGAAGTTGGAATAATATGAATTCAAGTCATTTATACCATTTAGATTGAGTCTGTTGCACTGTGGCCGATGGTCAAAATGGGTTCATAACCACACAGATGATTTTCTACACGGATAGGGTCAGTTTAACTGTTATAACTTTTTGTCTAAATCATAAGTGATAAGGGTGTAAAACCTGTTTGCACAAATTATATTATTTTATAATCATCTAATAGTTTATGCATTAATAAAACACTTCAAGCAACTTTGAACCCATTTGACCAATAAAGCCTTTTGAGTTTACCAGGTTGACCCGTTAGAAATAAAGCATAACCCAAATCGACCCATAAGTGAATGGGACAAAATATAACTCTACATAAAAAGCTATGGTTAACCACCTAAAAGTATAGCATGTTTTAGCCTTTCAACATTTAAGACTCACTCCAACAATTAACGATATGACAGAAAAATATGCCCCCTTAAGCTTCAACAATCACTATTTATTCTTAGTTTCAATCACTAGTTAATTATTAGAAGGAAGTGCAGAAAATTAAAAAACTAAGGGAATTAAAATGCAACCTATCAATGCCTAGCAATCTTGGTTTTAAAATGCGCTAATAATGCGTGAAGTGCTGATGTGATGCAAAGACAGCATTGCTGCACTTGATGCGATGTGTTTACAACTTTGCATGATGGGCTCGGATGTGCGCAACATGATTTAGAGGAAGAAAAGTTTATACTTGCAACAAAAATGTTCAGACTTCAGAATATTCACGTTGTTGTGGAATTTTAGTATTTTCGTAAGAGCGCATCACACAATTTAAAACCAAGCTAAAAATCAAATAATAACAGTTGATAACAATGTAAAGTATAAGAGAAGGTAACATACAATGATGTGGCATGTCTATAACACTAGCAGTCACACCAAGAAAATCACTTCCTGAGAATCTCTGTATAAAATTCAAACAAAAGGTTCCATGAACACTAAACAATTATTGAATTTTCAATCACGCGTTTGAGAAAATTAAAATGCAAAGAATGTTTTTTCCTTACCAAATGCACATCAATCATTGGGACCTCAGAGCTCTTACGGTTTATCACAAGCAGCCATGGAATGTAATACTTCTCTTTTCCAACTTGGAATGATCTACATTTATTCATTCCAAAGTTTTTTTCAGAAATTTAGTTCAACACGAATAAAAGATAAACAGCTTATTGATGACTTAGAAGGTAATGAGGACAAACAACAAGGGCTATAAATGAGCAGAGCTGCTCGCGAGCAACTCAAGATCTGATTGATAAAACGCTGGAAACGAGTCGAGCTGCTCATGAGGTACTCGAGATCCAATCGATACAAAGCTCAAACAAGCCAAGCTGCTCACGAGCTACTCGAGATCCGATCAATCCCGAGCCTTGTATGAAAGGATCATCTAGGCTAGAGCTTGAGCGAGCCTTGTGTATTTTGAAGTTTTAACTATTTTGGACTTGTATGTATTAATTTAGCATTGCAAAACCGAGCTCGAGCGAAGCTTTTCCTCAAAATATATAAAAATAACTAAAAAAATATATATAAATCAATTAATATATAACAAACGAGCCCAGCCCGGGCTTGCAGAAACGACAACAAACAAACAGGGAGACTTACATTTTGACTGGATCAGCTCCGGTGAAACCAGTAGGTTTAGATATAGGAACCAATACCTGCAAAATCATTCAAATTAATTAATTAACATCATAACATCATTCATGCAATCAATTCAATAAAACCCTAAAATTCAATTATTAATGAAATGACCTCACGATTTACACCGAAGATCGGGCAGTGGCGACCAATCATATCATGCCAACCGGTTCTTGACTGTCAAATTATTAATTAAATAAATGCATAAACAATTAAGATGTGTGAATTTAGATAATAAGAGTACATACAGAGTGATATTGACTCATTTTGCTCATCGGAACGATGTCTCCGGGCCTATAAGCTACTGCAGAATTTGATATTACTAATAATAATAATAATGCTAATAAGAGATCAGCAGTGCTGATTAATCTGCAATTTCTTCTTGCCATTTGAAACCCCAGTCTGATTTCCAAGTGTGTGAATAATATGATCGAAAATGTTTTGCCCTAATTATTATGCTAGTCACGTACCAGTTAGAGTATCGTTATTTAGTGATTGTATAGCAGTTACCATATTGTGGCTGTAGTTTAGTGGTAAGAATTCCACGTTGTGGCCGTGGAGACCTGTGCACGAATCCCAGCAGCCACAAATGATGTTTTTTATTTGTCTTTCATATAATAATAATAATAATAAAAAAGAATATTTAAGATTTAATTTCTTTTTACCTTTTCTAGAATGGCAACCTACTTGTAAATCTACTTTTTCTTCTCATATTTCACGAGAATAGAACCTCACCAATATTGCTACTTTTTGGTATATAGTAGTTAGCAAGAAAACTGGATTGTTAAAAGTATGAATGATTTTGGTTTAATTAGGGTGTGAATTAAGTTAATCAGCACACCACCTTAGTTTTAGTTAACGATGCTTAGTTAACAAACAAACATATCAATAAAATCTTACACGTAGCAAATTATGATACTTAATTTCTTGTTCTCACTTTTATATCATTCACATAGTTTTCAAAGTAAGTCAACGTGTGTGAAGGTCTTTTGTGAAACTAAGTTACATAAAGGTTAGAAACTTCATGTTCATGTTGACATTACAAAGCGGGATTAAAGACCTTAATGTTAGTGTGCTTTTTTTAAGATTTGAATATCGGGACTATGATATCGGATGCAATGAGTTACACACACAGAGCGGGATTAAAGACCTTAATGTTAGTGTAATCGTCTATCGAACCCCTAACTCGTACATCTTGGCTTTATACTTCAATTATTCAAAAGTTCAAGGACCAAATATGTAAGCTTCAAAAAAAATATCTCCCAACACGCCACATTACGCGATGCGTGGGAGCTTCCCCGCTGCGTAGCGCGGTGTAGGAAGAAACAACCTCACCGACGGAGGTTTGACGCATCAAGCGGAAGACCAAGGCAGGTCCATCGCACCGGGGGGGGGGGGGTGGTTGCTATTGGCAAAGTTGTTACCACCGACAGTTTACTTGCTATTTCTAGTTCTAATCACCATTAATCCTCAATTATCTTGTCAATCACGAACCAAGTCGGTTATTACAACTCATTTCACTAGCTTCCTCCCCAAGATTAGCTTTAATTTCGTTAATTTCTTGACTTTATTCCATCTTTGACTCTTTTCTGATTCATTTGCAATCATAACAATTTAGTATCCTTCAAGCCAAATTGGTGTTGTATGAACGACCCATGGCTTATGCTAAACGGTTACCCTAACTCACTTCACCTCCAATTCGTGTTACTAGTACTCTTTGATTGTGTTCTTTACGGTTTGACTTTCCAAAGTCCAATACTTTGACTTCTTCGGTTTTGCTTGTTCCATCCACTTTCCGCGTATGTGTTGAACATAAAAGTTGTTCATTTTTACATACTAAATGAAAGCCTTTAATTAATTTCAATGATTGATGAGATTTTGGGGGGTCAATTGCATTCCGTCCTATTATGGTTTATATTAAAGTAAGTTTTGGACTTTTCAATTCCACCATGAGTCGTTCCAAGTTAGCCCCCCTGCCCTTTTATGTTTTAATCTTATTTCATCATTTTGAACCTAACCGACCTGATCCAGTCTCATACCGACATCCAGGTCAATGACAAAGCGACACTCGTTTAACTATAGTTTCATGGAAATATAATAAAGGTTATACGTTTAAGTAAGTGAAAAAGTACGTTATGTCTGAATAAAAGTAGAAGCATACACTAGCATTAGATTTAAAAAAAAGATTATCATTATATTAAGTTACTATATCAAAATTAAATAATATATTTTAGTCGTTACCAGATTAATATAATAGTACTTTTAATAGACGAAATCTAACTTATATTTCGGTGCCGGTTTCTAAAACGTCTTTAGCTTTTGATGATTTTCAATAGCCAGGATACTTCATATTCTTTTATAATCAGATTATGAAACTTGTATACGCAAGGGAGATTTTATACAATATTTTATTGTTAGTTGAACTTTAAAGTAAAAAAATTAAAAATAACACACTTTTATGCCCAAATGCATTACAACAATGTTTTCATAACCGGACCGGACATCAAACCAGATGGCCTACCGGTTCACCATGTCAACCGGTCGGACCGGCCGAACACATTTGCTCAAAAAATGGCGGGTCAAGCTTAAAAAACGATTTTTCAAAAAAAAATATTTTTTAATAGAGAAAACCGGCTCAATCGGTCCGGTTTTCCGGTCCGACCGGCCAAACCGGGCGGTTCCCAAACAGCTGAGCGAACTATGTGAACCGGACCGGTCGGTGGACCGAATCCCGGTCCGACCGGTTCGACCGGCCGGTCCGGTTCGGTCTCAACAACATTGCATTACGGTTATATAAAACAAGTGTTTTATCCGGCGCTTTGCGTCCGGGTAGGTTAGTAAAACTCGGACGGTGGTAAAACCATGAGCGTTGTCTATTTCAAGCGATGGGGCGGTAAGTAGATGTGAATTCGGTCGGTTTCAGTGACATACGTTATTGTACTTGAACTAGAACCAAAAATAAAACAAAAAAGCTATATAAATTGGGTGGACTAATTGGGTGGGGTCGATAAAACTCGAGCGTTGGTAAAACCTGGCTGTTGTCAATCTTGGGCGTTGAGGCGGTGAGTCTACGTAAATTAGGTCGGTTTCCGTCAAGTTCGTTACGGTAGCGGAACTAAAAAATTTGAAATTCGGTCGATTTTCGTTACGTACAGTATTGTATTGGAACTAAAACAAAACGCAGAGAGTCTACGCAAATTTGGTTGGTCTCCGTCATGTTCGTTACGGCATCACAACTAGAACAAACATAACACAAACATAATTAATTGGTTTTCGTCAGTTTTGTTACATTCGTTACGAGCCGACTTCAAAAAAAAAACAAAAGCGACGTGCTTAGCATTAATAAAGTAGCGTCAACGGGCCCAACGGAGTCCTTGCAGCACCAACATTCCTATATATATATATATATTAGATAATAGATAAACTACGAGGCAATAGTATGTTGGTTTTGTATGAATATGACCTTTCGTGTAGTTTGTGTCTTCAATATCGCTAAAAAATAGTTAAAAAATATACCCAAAGTCAGCTAATATGATATTCGAGTCGAGCCGGTTCTTACAAATTTCGAGATGTTAGATAGCTTGCTTGTTAAATTACTCGAGTAAAGTTGAGAAGTTTATAGTTACCAATCTTTCGGCAATTGACACACTTTAAGACCTAGTTTAATGAAGCTAAGCTTATTATGAACATTTATTATTCAGGGTTACTTGATTGTGTTCGAGAAAGATCTACGGACATTGAGACTTACAACCTAACAAGATACCATGTAGGAAACCCTATTCCAAATCCTTTATAATCGAATCCTTCCCGTAGGTAGCTTACACGTTTTACCAATTGTTAACTAAGTTGTCTAAGACCAGTTAAGGTTTCAAGACGAGATTAACGGACGTCAATAAAACCTAGAGATAAAACAAATCAGATCTCGCATGCGCAACTTAATTGAAAGGCTGATATGAGTATCTGACCAACTCAATAGAGCAATCAATAATAACAAGCAATTATACACATCACAAGACTATCAAAACAAACCATTGAAATCACTACATAGATAAATTGAATATTTAAAACATCAAACCAGTTTAAGAATCATCGTATTCAAATAGTTAGAAAAGCTTTTAGATGGACATGATATACAAAATCAAATCAAACACAAAAGACATTATGTTTTGATTGATCAGAAAAGATGAAAAATAGAAAGATATAACCCAAGAAATCAGCAAACACAATTCACTAGCTTCGATCTTTGATATTCAAGCTTCTCGACCGATTATGATCTTCAGTCCATGTTAACAACTGCTTTTGGTCTTCCAAAGTTGCCTAATAACTCTCATAAATCAATGCTTTTGGTGTGTTACTTTAACGACTATACATAGGCTTGGATGTGTGAATGTATACGGGGTCATATGTGTGCTGGGTTGTCCAATTCTTTGCGGTCTTCCGATTCTTGATCTTTGCAATGTCCTTAACTCCTTTTTTTTCAATAAAACTTTTAAAATAACTTAAACAAACCATTACTTATTCATGATTATCATATTAATAACACAAAATTAACAAACATTGGCTAATTACTATATACATAGAATAAAATCCCTCAAAGAATTATAACAAAGGAACAAAGGATTATAAACTTTTGACTAAAAAATTGTTTTGATTGAAATGGAAAAAAATCAATCCCATAATGAATTAGTTAATGAGTTTGAATAAACTAACTAAAATCAAGAGTTTTTATTTCATTAGACCGATGCCCTTAGTTAATCATATAATTCATATCAGGATAAAGTGCTCTTTTTAGCTTAAATTTTGATCCTTGCTCTATTTTTTTTTACTATATAGAAGTATTCGTTTTTATTTTTATATGTCACTTGGTCATATCAGTTGACCAATTATAACTTCTTCTTTTGAATATTTGAACGATTTTAAAAAGACTCAGAATATTGTTTAAAGTTAAGCATATCTCTGTTGTCTGGTGTGTTTGCTGACTGTATTTCTGTTAACCATCTGTCTCGGATGAGTGCAGAGGTTCGAGTTTTGTTGTTGACAGGTTTATATTTTTTAGAATTGTTTTCCTTTTTTTTGCCTGCGACGTTATCATGTTAACCTTTGTTGCTTCTGGCTTCTGGCACGTGCATAGGCAACGTATCGCATATAATGTTGTCTCCTCTCCACGTAATGGCCTCCTATACCTTTTTATCTTTCCTTTTGCTTTTCCTTTCGGCGTTCATCTGTCTGTGTTTTCATATGCATCTAGGTTTGTCAGGTTATGGTTAATTGATTTTGAAATTGGCTTCAATTTTGTGTCTCATGCTTAATTCATTCCGTAGATTGTTATTCCATTGTTGTTTTGTTCAAATTTGACACTTAATTTTCTAGTTGTTTTCTATCTACTTGCATGTGGCGATGGCGGCGGGATTCTTGGGGAAGAGGGCAGTGATTGGTGACCAATGATCACAATAATCAATAAGCCCACAATGAGAGTGCATGCATATTAAACGACCAATGATCACAATAATCAATAAGCCCATATTGTGATTTGGTGTCTTTGGGTTGTAAGTAAGTGCATGCATATTAAACGACCAATGATCACAATAATCAATAAGCCCACAATGAGAGTGGTCTAGAAATAGCTTTCGTTGTCCACATGGCCCGTTTAACCCATCTGGCTTATTCGAAAGTCAGGTTATAGATAAAGATGGAAAATAAAATGATAAGTTAGGGAGTTTATTCAATAGCTCTTTAAATGAGTTGTCTACTAGGAATTGTTTATTTCTTGGTTTAATTAGTATTTAACTGCTAAAAGGTTTAGGTTTGAGTTTAGTTTAACTAGGGAATTTTATAATAGTTTTTTGTGTGGTTTAAGTGGTGTTCGTGTTCTATATATTAAAAAATGGTCGAACATTTTGTTCAACTTATGGTGTTAACCGCGATGGGACGGATTGGTTACAAATAAAATTTGTAGTGAAATATGCATAAAATACGCCATGAAGATGCAAGAAAAAGAAAATTTATTTAGTTTTAAAATAAAAGCAAGATTGCTTAATTTATTTAACTGTTGTCTAAAATCAAGAACTAAATTTGATATATGTTATATGTATATACATGTTATAATTTTGTTGCGCACACCTGTTTCAGTTTTAATTTACTTCTGTACATCAACCGCAATTGGAAGGGGAGTCAAGTCCACTTCCGGTTAGAGAGTGGAGGCCTTTTCTTAGATCACATGTTGTTGCTATTGTCATGAGAGATTGTCGTCTTGCAGGTTATGGGCATGTTGAATTCGCCACCCTTGATGTAGCTCAAAAGGTTTATGTTTTACATATCATAACACAGATTTAAGATAATTGTTGTTATGCATGTATTCAGCTAATTGGGTGGTTGTTTTTTTTTGTTTTTATTTGTTTTTATTTGTAGTTGGTCCATGGTTCTGTAAGAGTTAAGAGCATGGCAGGATCATATAAAGGCCTTAAGATCATTACAAAAACCTATTTAGCGTCTGCTTTCTTCTTCTGTACTAAGTATGCAGATTTTGGTCATATTTTCTTTACCCATATATGCTCAAATTGTAAAACTTGCGAAGTAAATACGTTGCGCCGGGTAAAAAAACTAGTTATGTATAAAAACCATGCCTTACTTCAAACACATCATTTCACAAAAAATAATTTCTCGTCTTTGTAGACACCCTTTTTGACTAATTGGATTATTGATTTCGTATTCCCACAAAATAGTTTAATGTGAATGTGAACTATATACCATATTAGGAATGATTTCAAAAATAAATTACGTAGTCCAAAAGCAACGTACATTGAAGCCCTATCTAATACACGATAAAGTAAGCAAACGCAAAAAGGCCCGCCAAAGTCCATGGAAGTTCTATCTTATGAACTTAGATTTGTTCGTATGGTTTTATTTCACTTTCATTGTACTTCCTCCGTCCCATTATAACTGTCAATGTTTAAATAATACAAAGTTTAAGGTGGATTGAATGATTACTTTTTTTTCTTACCAAATAACAATAATGCCCTTGAAAAGTGGGTCAATCAATATTGTTTATTAATGTTAGTTGTGAGTGTTTAAGGGTAAATTTGAAAATTGACTAATAAATTTTGAAAGTGACCACTTGTAATGAGACAAATAAAAAATAAAATGTAAACACTTATAATGGGACGGAGGGAGTAATAATTTGCTCTAAAATGTTGATTAGTTCTAAATTTAGGGATTGATTTGGTTGGCCCACGTGTTATGTTCTTATTAGACAACTTTTCATGTTTCTAGCTTCTCTCTTTAGATCTAGAAACAAATAAGATGATGAAGCCAATACCTACCGACAATCCCTCGCATGAAAACCGTTTTCACTTATTTGAAAATCAGTGCCGCCATTGGAGGTGGGAGAAGAATGACAACATAAGTGGAAAGGGGGAGATTCTTGGACTTGCCCATGGTGGGAGAGGGTGCAGTCGCCGGTAGATAAACAATCACGTAGAGAGAGAGAGAATATTGGTTTTTTGATATTATGAATCTACCACCGTTTCGATTTGTGTTAGTGGTGTACATCGAGACCTAGGGTGGGGCGACGGCGGTGGTGCCGTTTTTAGTCTTTAGGGAGGTGCTCAAATTTTTTCCTTTCTTGTTATCGTCAGAGGACTGTGTAGAATATCTCAGCTGTGTTTAATTGTCCTTTTATTGAGTTAGATTTGTACTAAAATGATGTTAATCTAAACTAATGACTAGTTTTAGGAATGCAATTAAACTCAATAATTAATGATAAATAGATCAATATGAAAAAGAACCATAATAAGTGATGATTACAAGGTTGTTTGGAAAGATTGGTGTAAGTCTCCTTTTTATTTGTTGTAAGACCGTCCGTAGTCGTGATGTTATGGAGGCGTTTTGAAGCATAACGCCGGGGGCACACCGCCCCCGCCGGCGTTTTGGGATTTTTTTTTTCGAGCGTTTTATATATAACGTGAGATCTAGCTCAAAAATCAAGAAAAACTATCCGTTTGGGTGGGGGATTACCGTTGGGAGCCGTGGAAGGGCTGCGGCCGCGAGTAACTCCGGCACCGGCTGCTGCGGAGGAGGAGATGGTGGAAGGAAACCTTGTTTTCTGATTTGGCTTCGAGCTTGCGGCGGCGGAGGAGGCGGTGGAAGGAGACCTTGTTTTCTGATTTGGCTTCGAGCTTGCGGAGGAGGAGCAGCCGCGGCGTGAGAATTTGGGTTCTGATTTGGTTTTGGAATAAAATGGAACAGTTTGGTTGGTGTGTGTGTTCCTAGGAGGATGTTAACAAAAAGAAATATTGGGTTGATGTCTTGGTGGGTGTTGGGTTGGCGTCTCGGTGGTTAACGGAAACCCGATCGAATGTCAATTTTGTTTTTGTTTTGATACCGTAACAAATGTGTCAGAGACCGATCGAATACCAATTTTGCTTCTGTTTTGTTTTAGTTCTAGTACCGCAATGAAACCACTTGAGTTGAATAGACTCACCGTCTTGACGCTCAGGTGAAACCGATTATTTTTATTTATGAGTTTAAATGTAGTTTTGTAATTTTATATTTAATTAATTAAATGAATTATTATTTTAAAAAAACAAATAAAATTAATAGTGACTGGGTGCCACGTGGCGCATAACGTTTGGGGGTGGAGAGTTATGACTACACCCTGTTTTTGTAAAAAACCATAACTCTGACTGGACGCGACGTGACGCATAATGCCTGAGGGTGAAGAGTTATGACTACTCATGGTCTAAGGTTGTTATTTTGCCTTCGGTCCTTCTTTTGATGAATATTTTGTGTGTTGAATGAAAGTTTAATTTAAAAAAAAGAAAAACAAATGAGATAATTCATAACATCAAATGCACTTTAATAACTCAAAAGAATTTAATCAATCCAAATAAACTCAAGGATTTGACTAATAAAATGATTAAATCAAAATCCAAAGTATAGGTAATTAATAACAGGTTGAATTCAACTACTAAGACGAACCTTTATCTTCTTTCATAATTATGGCCAACAATTAGGTTATATACTGATTCGGATAAATATTTAAACAAACATTGATATAAGTATTTTGTAATTTTGGATCTTGTCAAACTAAACTTTAATTAAAAGTTAACACCAAATTAATTAAATTTTAAAGTCAATACCATTCACACATTCTCTTTTATTCTTTCTCACATAATTTTGTTCCATTCATACACTGTTAGTAAATAAATCACTTTTTTATGATAATTTTCATGGAAAATTTGTTGTAAAACTCACTTTCTATTGATTTTCTAATATAAAAATTGTGTGAGATAAACATATGTTTGAAAATCATTTTCAATAGTTTTATAACAAACTTTTGTTACAAAATTTCTTCTAATGTATGCTATTGCAAATATCCTACAACTTTCCTACAAAGTTATTTAATAGTAGTGATAAACACGTACGTCGTCGCCAAGGACCAAGCTCTCCTCTTTCTTCCACGTATGCGGCCTCTCCTCCTTTCTCTTCCACATATGCGGCCATTGACTTAAACTTCCGGTGATCTAATGCTAGTTATTTTAAAACTCTCGGTTGATAATTTTTATACTTCAAAATCTACTTATTCAAATGTGATAGGCTTTGATGGGTCGAAGTCATTAGTGGGTCTCCTGTACCTACTGTGCTAAAACTTTATAGAATAATTGGAGTATACATCATGTCAACTCTTAATGTATTCTCAAATTAGCCAGCGCATTATCGATAATGTTAAATTGTTTCTAATTTATTAAGAAAACAGACACGAACTATCTGAAAGGTTTATATTTATTATGAATTATTGGTTTGATTTATGTATAAAGCATTTTATATCTAGCAACACAAATATATGATTTAAGACTAAAATCCTTAATATCCTTTAAAGACTAATACTGTATTGCAAGGAATTACCCGATTAAAATATTAGAGGTTGTTTCGCAATCTATGTTAAATCGAAAGGCTTATTTGATTAAGAGGTGACCTCATAATCATTCAGCATTTCTCCGAAACTTAACCATTAAAATACTTCATAAACCATTAAGAGATGTCTTTTTAATAAACCAGACGCACTTTACCCCTGACCGATTTAGAGGTAGACTCTTAATAAAATCATTAAGCGACTTTAGGAAATTGATACTTCATGTTGCAACACAACTTTCACGTTTAAAAATAAAGTTTTTTTTATTCTTTCTAGGAATTAGTACTAAAACAAGAGTAAATCAGATTAAGGGTGCTAACTGCTAAATCAATAGTTTCCTCAAGTTTTCTAGTAAAGATTCAATGTTTCTTTGTTTAAATAAAAAATAATTAATGACTATCAAATTGACATCATATTATAAGCAACATTATGCTTTCAACTGTCTATCTATTTTATTAGTTTTGATTTTATATCCATTTCGGTAGGTTTCTACTCCCTTTCAACGACATCATATATGCATTCATTGTTTACACAGGCACACCTACTAGCACCTTTTGTTTCCACCATCTCAAAAGTCATCTCTTTGTTTCTTTCTCTATCTCTCTAAAATCTTTGTGCTTTCCAATCATCCTCTTCAAGAATCAACTTACTAGCTAATCATATCGAATCGATTTTTGTTCAACAATTACAGATGGAATTACCAAAACGCGGGCACCGATTTTTCAAATTCAGGAGCCAATTTTTAAGTGTTATTTAATTTCTGCTTTTAGAGTTATAACTTTTTGTTACAAACTACATAACTTTTCATAACTCCTTTGCTTTGCTGTTTATAAATCCATTCAATGGCTACAAAAGGATATATTTCTAGCACCGGTGTTGTAGTGATGTCACGGATAATGCTTAGAATCGATTACTCAATGCTCTTCTGGCTCGTTTTCGGTGTTTTTCCTTATGAGAATCATGAAGGAAGGCCTCCAATTATTTAACACTTGATCACCTTTTGTTCTCTAGTTAATATCTAGTTACTATACTATTTACAGCAATTTCTCCTTTCTATTTCGGTCTACTTTGTTCACGATATATAATTAAATCATAGTTTTTAGCTAGGACTCGTTAAGGTTATAAATATATAGCTCTTTGTATAACGTTCACAAGATAACATGTACAAATCGAAATCCAATGATTCCATCCGTGGAGGGAAGACACAAGTACTTGGATACGCAGAGGTTGATCCCTCGGGTCGATATGGACGAGTATGTTTTCTTTCTCTTTGTGTTTTATTATCATGTCTTTGAATATTCATGAAGAACTCTTGGATTCAACAAGTACTAATTGTTAATATCCTTTTAAACAAACGGATTAACTTAACCCTCCCATTTATGAAAAAGGAACATGTTATCATATTGCAACATTACTTTTCTTGTTTACAGAAATCGCTGGATAGAGAAATAAATTGTTTACGAATTTTTTTGTTTTAGGTGAAGCGCTATATACACGTGCTTAAGCAATTCTCGCACAGTTCATAAAATAATTTTGGATATTAACGGTAAATTGAATATTTTATATATTGGTGTTCCTGAAAAGAACCATTTAAGATCTTTAAAACCACCATAACATTTGAACTTAGGTTTGTTACCCTTGTTTTATGTTTTAACTATGGTTATATGCAAAAGGGTGTTCTACCAATTTCTTGGGTCATATGCGGTGGGTTGTTGGTTTATGAAAAGGTGGACTGATTCATCATTGTAATTTACCTTTAAAAATAGCTTGCTCATGTCATCAGGGAAGTTGACTAGTACATTAATTAAGATGCATTATTCATACCCTTTCAAAAATAATCAGTATTTTCTTTTCTTTTTTTAAAGAAAGTCAGATAACGACAATTCCTGTCTATTTTTTTTTAATACACAAATATTGTTCTTTAAGTAAGTTTGAATATACAGTGGTTCATTTTTGAACAAGTAATAATATGTTAGACCCTTACAAGATGTTGACAAAATGAATATAATATGAATTTCAATATGTTTTAGATTTATTGTAAAACATATGGTATTGAAAGAATTCCTTTATATACACTATACACATATGTGGAAATTATTACAATTATCTACAAAAATCACACTGGAGACAAAATCAATGAAAGAGTAACAAACCATTTAAAAAAACGTTAAATGTTGGCATAAGTAACATTATAATTAATTGTATTGTTACTTCAGTCTACAAGGAATGACACAAAGTTACACTAACAATGCTTGTAGTTCAAGGAAATACTCGGAAAAGGAGCAATGAAGACAGTTTACAAAGCATTTGATGAGGTTTTAGGCATAGAAGTGGCATGGAACCAGGTGAAACTCAACTGTGTTTTGCGGTCACCTGAGGATCTTCAACGCCTATATTCCGAGGTCCATCTCCTCAAGAACTTCAATCACAGCTCCATAATGCGATTCTACACTTCTTGGATCGACGCCGATAAACGGACTTTTAACTTCATAACGGAGATGTTCACCGCTGGAAGCCTTAGAGAGTAATCACAATATTCCTTATGATCATACTTATGTCAACACGTTTCAATATCATCTAGAACAAAACTAGATAATCAACAGCCAAATTTGGAACTCCTTCCCCTCTATTTTTAAGTTTTATTAATTTAACACATTTTCAGTCTAAGCTTCAAGGGGTGGTGTAGTGGTAAGCACTTGAATCCCTCTAGCACGGATCTCAGGTTCGATTTCGGCTTTTAATGGTTTTATGCTTTTAACCCCTTGAAGATCGATCACATGTCCAACATAAACTGCTTTTACATGAGACCGTAGATTCACAAATAATTTTTGGTGACGGTAAATGTTTTGGTAATGGGTTCTCATAGTTAAGAAAAAAGACATTTTCAATCAAATTAGGTGAACCGGAATATTTAAGTTGGTTTATTTAATTTAAAGATTGTATAATTTCCATTGTTAACGCTCTAATGTTGTTTTCTCAGTTTTTTTCTATTTGTTATACCATAACTTAAAACTATAATAATATGTTCACAACTTAAACATGATCATGCAGGTATAGGCAGAAATACAAGCGAGTGCACATGCGAGCGGTTAAAGACTGGGCTAGACAGATCCTGGAAGGCCTAGCTTATTTGCACAGCCACAATCCCCCAGTGATCCATCGAGATCTAAAGTGCGATAACATCTTCATCAACGGACATCTTGGCCAAGTAAAGATTGGTGATCTCGGGTTAGCTGCCACTTTATGCGACTCACAACACGCTCATAGCGTCATAGGTAATGTTTCCTCACTCTTTACCTCTCTTAGGAGACCATATTATGGATGTTTATCTTATTTTGTTTCTCATATAGTATAAGTATATATAATTATAAAAAAAATCTTTTATAATCTACTTGCTATATCCTAACACTTACACACATGAAACAGGCACCCCTGAATTTATGGCACCAGAAATGTATGAAGAAGATTACAACGAGCTTGTGGATATTTACTCATTCGGCATGTGCATGTTTGAAATGCTTACATCTGAATTTCCATACAATGAATGCTCCAACCCAGCTCAAATTTACAAGAAAGTCACTTCGGTATGTTATAAATACAGAATAAAGATACATTTTGTTCTATCTTAAAACTAAAATATACATCAAACTATTAGGGAAAGTTGCCGAAAGCATTTGATCAGATCGAATGCGCTGAAGCAAAACGGTTTATAGGAAAATGCCTAGAAAATGCATCAACCAGGCCTTCTGCTAGAGAGCTCTTGATGGAACCTTTCCTTGTTGAAGATAATGATCATATATTGCCAGCCATTCCAATAATGACTTCCAAGAACCCTACTTCAATTCAAAAGATACTCGATAAGGCCCCTTCTTTGGGTGTTCATGATCCTAAAAGAACGACGGACATGAAGATCACAGGCACTATGAACCAGGAAGATGGCTCGATATTCCTCAAAGTATTCATCTCTGATAAAATTGGTAAGTATTTGTATAATTTTATGGATCCCGTATGTGGTTTAGGATTTTGCCAAGTACTTTTAGGCAATTTTTTGAAAGTGATCGTACTTCTAGGCCGTTCAGTACCTTATCAAGCGAACTCATGCAAGTTCTGATAAATTTTTAGAGTTCGTTGGAGTGACAAGTGAAATCAGCATGCAGATTGCGTGACAAACTTTTTTACACCCATAGCGAACTAGAAGTACAATCTTACTTAAAAAACACCTATAAAGTATAAACACTTCTACGAATACAAAAAAATCGTTCTTATACCACTAAACCTAGACATTTTTTGTTTAAGTTCATTAAACTAGCCACTAAACAATTGAATTGGTAGGTAAAGCAAGGAATATATACTTTCCCTTTGAAATTGAGAGTGACACAGCACATGATGTTGCTACTGAAATGGTGAAGGAATTGGAGATTAATGACTGGGAGCCGCTTGATATTGCTGAGATGATCGATAAGGAGATCGCAAACTTAATTCCTGCATGGAAGAAAGGTCCCATGGATTTGCTACAAAATCTTGATAATCATAGTTTCCGTTATGATGAAAATGACGATGACGACACTCCCCACCCTTTCCACTCAACCTCATCACAGTCATCACCTCTAGCATCCCCGCGGAGTATTGGTACCGTCGACTGGACTCGAGGTAAACTCTAGTTTTAGAAAATTAAATTTCGCTTTAAAAAATTAAAGGTTTTTCTGCTAGTTTGATCAATAAAATCAGCTTTTAAAATAAAAACATTAGTAGAATTATGGTGGACAGCACTTCTATATTTTTACAATCTCCATGTAGGTAATATCTGCTATGATGATTATGATGATGGAAGATCTCAAAGCTCATTAGCTTCATATAACTGCTCCAACTTCACTTACTGCTCAGAGAACGAAGATGAATATCAATCGAGCTCGTTCGCAAGTCAATATCCACAACATCCTACAAAAACAAACAATTTGACAAGGTTTTGTGGTGAAGACAGAGTGACCACACGATGCAATGAGCGACCTGATAAGACCCAACCTAAAGTTATAAAGAGGGTAGGATCATCTGTTGATATTCGCAGCCAGTTGCTACACCGCTCATTGGTTGAGGAGATTCACAAGCGACGCTTATATAAAACTGTGGCTGCTATTGAAAACATTGGCTACCATGAGCCAGCTTGGTGAATTTAGACTATATGTTTATATGACCATGGGTTTTCCATGTAGTACCTACCTAAAGAGAAATTTGTGCATATGAATAAAGGATTGAACAGTGAAATTTGTGTGTTTGATTATTAGTTTGAGATTTGTAATGTATGGTTTGTAACTCTTGAAAAAATACTCATGGTTTGAATACTACGGAGTATATGCATATGTATTATGAGAATTTTTTAAACAATATATGTTGTTTATGTAAAATCTTTACTAGAAAACTAGGCAACTACAACCATAGTTTTGTAGCACATGACTGATTTAGGACAACTATTGTGGTGGCGAAAACCTCAGTGTATTATTGTTGGCAATAATTTTGAAGAAGTGTGATTTGAAAAAGATTAGTAAAAGTCTCCTAAGTAATAGATTTTACTTATAGCTAGAGTGATCATATTATAGCTAGAGTGATCATATTTCGTAAGTTCTTTCAAGTCTGTTGTTATTCTGTTTATTAAAAGTGTTTGCAAATCTTGTCTAGTTGCGTTTTTTTATGGTTGAACTGTTTTACTTAAGTTATATCGACCAATTTGCAACCAGGGTTACTCTGCAACCGTTATAGTGCTGATTTCAGTGTCAGAATTAATTTTTCACAGTTTTTAGCATAGTCGATGATTAATTTTATTAAAAAGAATTTCTATCGAAATTTATTTTTATTCTTAATTTTTTTTTCTTTTGCATTTTTTATTTTTTGTTTTAATGCTGCATATGTTGTTTATGTAAAATGAATCATTGGATACCATATCATCATGATGTTGGAACTTTGGGTGCTTTTCAAATGTTTCGTTTCTATTGTGTGACATCACCTATCATATAGACGATACTTTTCACTCATATATTATAGACATACTATATCCTCAAGTTCACATCTTTCAAAATTATTGAACAAGGTTGTGTTAAATGATTACTATGATCTGTTGATAAACAATTCAATTCATTTATCTAATGTAAATATCTGCATCTAGAAGAAAGAAGGCCACGAGCTAGTGATTCCAGATGTTTTAAGTGTATGCATGGACTCAAAGAATATTGATTATCTAGACTTTAATGTGGGGAACAAATGTGTTAGCATAGACATAACTTTCTAACAAAACTAAGCATCTTGCCTGTCCTCGTTGTCGAAGTTTACTACTGGATAGGAGAAAGAAAGGTTCGGAAATGGGCGGATTGAGATTTTCCGTCTTCTCCCCAATCGAGATATCCTTTGTTTCGCCCACAAAAGTTCACGCTAGGAGCCAAAACGAACACGCCTGGGATTCAAAGGAACCCTTCTCACAACAAGTTCGTATCGCAAGATCATTTTTTTTACTAATTAGCATATAAAAATCCTCATTGGTGATAAAGGTCACAACAAGATCATTTTTTTACTAATTAGCATATAAAAATCCTCATTGGTGATAAAGGTCACAGTAAATACGATGGGTTATCACTCGTACTATAATCTTCTTTAATTATCTACTACGTAGAAAACCGAGTATCATTGACACATCATCATCAGTGTCAGCTATCCGTCAAATAATTCCCAATGTTGCATTCCAAGTCAAGCAAAAATAATAACAGATTTTACACAATGACGGTCCACAAAATGAGTAATTAATTTGCGACCATTTTGTCTTCGGTTCTAATGTCGTTTTGCAGATCGTTCTTTTCTAAGATATATAATTAAGTTGATCCACTTTGATAGTAGTTGTATACTTGTATACTTCACATCCCAATCTTAGGGAAATATTTATCTTAATGTTAAGTTCTTCTTCACACTTATTTGTTTCATGTATTCTTTCATGTTCTCTCACTTCTTAAAAATGAATGGCGTCAATTAATCTTGATTTATCATCTCTCTTACCTATTCCTATTGGTTCGTGTTATTCAGTTTCTTCATGTCTCGACCATCCTTATCATGACCACTCATCAACGATAAATTAATGGTCCCAACAAGTTATCTCATTCAATCACCATTTTTAGCTGTATATCGTGTTGTATTAATTTACGCAACCTTGTAAAGTCCTTCAAGTACTTGTTCGGTCCAAGAAGGGATTACTTAGTAATTAGGGAGTTCTTTTAGCAGGTGAGTTTCTAGAATCAACCCCCCCCCCCCCCTCCTTCTCTTTTATGTTATGATTTGGGGTCGATGTGGATACTCACTGTCTCACTATATGATTGATTGAAATGAAATGACAGTTTTGGCTTCTAGCCTCGTATGATAAAGAATGACTAAGTTTAATATTTGCGAATGATATTTTTTTTAAACGAAAAGGTGGAGGAACATAATAAAGATATTATGTGAACGTCTTAATGGTTACGAAAGAGTATGTACCATGTACAATGTGGATATAAGGAAGGTGTGCGACCATTATATGTGTTTATAATGTAATTGATATGTAGAATATGATAATGTAAGCATAGGTAAGGCATGTAGCCGTGTATATGTTTACATAATATAACGGGTCTTACGGTACACATGGAATTATAATGATGACGGCCATCGCCCGACGCCGTTGTATGCATGTAAGTCGGTTGTATGCATGGGTCATACGGGACATGTGGACTGACTAGGCAAACATATGGAAGGCATGCGACCCTTGTACGTGTTCACATTACTTAGATTTGTACGAAATGTGAAAGGATGAATGTGTATGTTATATGAAATCATGAAGAAGTATCAATTAATTATAACGTAATTATGTTATTACTTGATAGGTTTCTGTATGATATGTTATGAAAGTTCTATGTAACATCTTAAACTAAAACTCACTTAATATAGCTGACTTTTAATATGCACTCAGGTTAATTAATTGCCGGATTAGTTAGTGTTGGTGGGGAGTGGCTCGACAGACTAACCGGACTAAACACTAGCACCCATCTAGGCATTTTATATTTGTCTCAAGACTATGTTTCTACGTTTGAATGTTTTAAGACTTGTTTATATTTCGGCTATGAAAGTCAATCGAATTTTTATAACTTGAAAACTATATATCATGAATAAATCAAACGATGAAACGACGCTAGGTTGGGGTGCTTCATTATATGTTATTACTAGCTAAATTACAAAGTCGAAGATAAGACACTAGTATAAATGCTTTGAGTATGTTTTCGTCTAGAGAAGTTGTAACGGCATTGATGGTGACTGCGCCGTGTAACCCAAAATCACCATTTTATAATAAATTGGTGCACATGGTTGCATGCACCTGGTTGGTGATTGCATTCGTGCGTTTCTAATTTGTTTGATTCGGTCTGTATATGCCAGCTGCCGACATTGACCCATCTTCGGTGGATCCCTCACGATTTTTATTTAGATTTGCTTCTTGGCCCCTACAAGAACGCGTGTATTAAATACTCACAACTACTATATATGTATCGTTACTTGTGGCATCATGGAAATTTCTTGTTTCATTTTTTTAACATGAATTGAATGATTCCATGCTTCAGATATATTTAATGAACAGACCACTATAATCATATTGACCATCAGATTTTGGTACAACACACCGGCATGCTAGTTTCCAACATGGATGATTATGTAACCCATTTATGAGAAAATGCTCATCATAATTACCACACATAAAATTTTGAGGATAAATATTGTCATAGATAAGAGTCCCCTACGTATATTAAACGATTACACGCATGTCTTAAGCCTTAAGGGAGCAACTCGAGGCTCCAGCCACGTATTAGTAGGCCGGTAAATGAATATGGCATAGTTGAACAATAATAATTAAACATAATGCTGGTTATGTAAATTAATATGCGGTAATCATTTACATTTATGAGTGTCGTTATACGACAAGAAAAATTCTTAAAATGTCCTTAAAAGAGAGTTTCCGTTTATGTCCCAACAAATCAAGAGTTTCATAAATGTCATCTACAAACACGCCATCATTGATGTTTTTGTAAGATTGGATGATGTGTTCGTAGGACCAATAAGTAGGCGCTTGTTTGGACATCCTGCTTACAAGCTCGTTTGTTTAACGAAATTCATTGGGAAAACATATTTGATCACTAAACTTGTCCGGGACGACCTGTTTGTCTACACGCTTGTTTGGACATCCTGCTTACAAGCTCGTCTGCACAACGCTCTATTCTCCAAACCAGTGGCGAAGGACTCTTAGGGCCAGGGGTGGCCCCGGCCCCCCATGTTTTTTTACGCGGTAGTGTAAATTTACCAGTTTTCAGCTGAAATTTTTTATATGTAGTGTAAATTTAGCCGCTTTTGACCAAAATGTTATATGCGTAGTGTAAAATTTAGCCGTTTTCGCTCGAAATTTTATATATGTAGTGTAAATTTAGCCGTTTTCGATCGAAATTTTATATACGTAGTGTCAAATTTAGCCATTTTCGGTCGAAATCTTTTATAGGTAGTGTAAAATTTAACCGTTTTCGCCCAAAAATTTTTATACGTAGTGTAAATTTAGCCGTTTTCGGTCGAAATTTTTTTTATACGTAGTGTAAAATTTAGTCGTTTTCGCCCAAAATTTTCTATACGTAGTGTAAATTTAGCCGTTTTCTGCCGAAAATTTAAGTCCCCCCTTTGTTTGTGATATTTTGTATACATTTTGAGTCCGCCTCCCCCCCCCCCCCCCCCGGTGTCTTAATCCAAGCTTCGCCACTACTCCAAACTTGTTTGAGACAACCTACTTGTTCATTAAACTTGTCTGTGACGACTAGTTTGAGCCCAGCCAGCATTATTTGATTGGAGGACAAATGTGTCATGCGAGTAAGAAAAAGAAAGGTGACAACATGTTTGGAGGGACATTTTGGTAACTTTTGATTTGTAGTGATGTAAACACAATCTCTGTGTAAATGAAGGAACTTTTCCTTTATTACTCATAAAAAAAAAGTTAAATAACACTGCAGATTTATCTATCATCAAACCTGGTCCTAGATCATTAGTTTACAAGTTAGCATGTTTTGATTGCATTGGGTTAGGAAATAGATGTAGATTCGTATGAAATAAGAGAAGAGAAATGGAGGAAATGAGATATTATTGTATAATTAACCTCAACTAATTACAACTAAAACCTACCTAATTGCTATAAAATACTTAAGGTTAATTCAATATATAAAATTATATAGGGTTGTTAATATTAGTTTAAATTTAAATCTTACCTCTCCTGTCAACTTTAGTGTTGCGTATATTTTCTTTGCGTTTGTTAATATTTTGACAATAAATGTCGGATTTTTATAACCGATCTTTTTAATAAAAAAAATAACCTTTGGTGGAATGTGTTTTTCGTGGTTCTTATTTGTTAACTTGCGGTAGTACAAAAGACAAAGAGTACTTGTCGAAGCTACCACAAAATTTAATGGAAATTTTATTTTGATATGAAGAGGGGACAAGATAAGGCTTGAGGATCTATCTTGTAACATCAAATGATATTTGATGTGACAATAATGGGCAATTATATATATAGGCACACCGTTTTGGCTATCCATACACACGTACAGTAGAAATGAAATCTGACTCCATAATATCTGAGCATACTACCCGTATGTATAGCAAGCTATATCGTATGCTTTTCCTATATGAATTAGATGGTGATTGAAAATTAAAATTTTATAAGTTAAAATAAAAGTAAAAATCATATATTGATATTTAAACCGATACGGGTACATAGTATGGCATGTAGTACGAACTTTATGCCATTCTATAGAAATAGTATACGACTGGTATCTATACGAACAATATCTTGTGTTTCTAAATTTGAACTTGTTAATGTATAAATCTAGTATACCTTTTTAGTAGTATAGGTGGTACCGACGTATACATAACGCTTACTAAAGTTAAATAAGTGAAACTTCATACTTAAATATAAATAAAGTTACAATTAAAATAAATTTTATTATTATGCATAGAAAAAACAAATTCGGATGTGTATTGGCCTTCTATTGTTCCTTAGTGTGGAAAGTGGAAAATACTACTATGTTTAGCTTGTGTCGTTAGTTCGTTACCATGTTTAAAATACATCATAAACGTACAACCAAAATAAGTAAACATCACATACGCTAATACATTACTTCTAATTAAAAGTAGTGGTGCATGCATCATAATATGTAAAAGATTACATTTAAAATAACCAAACAGTACACACATGATAACCCCTAAAAACAGAGATCGAAAATAAGTAAATTGCAGGAACGACTAGACTTCTGAATTGTTTGATAGAAAGTTCGTTCCGTTTATTAAAATAAACGAATTATGAACATGAACTTTTTGTTGTTCATCTTGTTAAACAAACAAAATGAACACATGCCTCATTTCTTTATTATTGTTTGTTAACGTTCCTTAATGTTGGTTCATTTAAGTTCATTCCTTCACATTTGTTAATGTATTCATATAAATTTTTTGGGTCATTACACCTTATTCTAGTCTTAAAACTTTAAGCCCAACACATAATTGCTCTTCACATTACCATTATAATTGCTTTAAGTGTCAATTATGTTTGTTCACTTTCAAGTCCCGTATCGATAATCAACACACAAATATTAAACGAATAACTCTCGTTTATATTAATCAGAAAATCTCACTCAAAAAACTGATTACAATACTCTCAAACCCTAACTCGGTTTGACTCTTGATGAACCCTAACTCGGTTACACCAAACTCACCTCTCTAATGTCTAACCATTACCCGGTTTATATAGACTAACCTAACTTGCTAGTCAAGACATTACCAAATATAATAAACCCTACTTCTTGGGTTATGCCTTACACTTGGGCCAGACAACAATTGACCCAACAATCACCCCCGCAATTGTTGTACCCGAGTCACCCGACTCACCCCCTAATTTTCTACTCGAAATTGGCAGGTCTTCAACTTCACGTTTGTCAACATTCTCTTGATTCTCCAGAGGCTTTTCATGATCTCTTGCAATGTTCTTTCGGCTCCACTTGGCTAGAAGACACACTTGCTTCGTTTGATCATTAGACGCCTTCCCTTGGGCTTGAATCACTTCCTTGACTGCGCGTTTAGTTTCTTGGACACTCTTCTTTGGACTTTGAATTTTGGAACTTGGATCTTTGATTGGAATCTGACTCGTAACCGGCTTGTCTTCTTTCAGTCCAATACTTTGAAGATCCCTACCTGCAAAATTCTCATTCCAATGATAGCTCGTTTACCGGGACTTGTTATCTTGAGATTAATCTTGTACAATCGATTCTTGGTCCTTGTCACCTTCATCAAAAGCTTACCTGTATCATCTTTCATGGTTAGCAAATCATGTTTCATGTGAATCTCGCATCCACCTTCCGTGCTTGACCAAGACTTATGATATTGCACTGCAGGCTCGGGATGTAGTAGACATCGGTCAACAAACGTTGCTCCCCCGTTTTTCCTTCAATTAAGACCGACCCTTTTCCCCGAATATCAATACAAGATTCATCTCCGAACTTCACCGTTCCTGTGACACATTCATTCAATTCATAAAAATATGATTTATTACCCGTCATGTGATTCGATGCTCCGTTGTCGAGATACCAAACATCTTTCTCCATCGGTTCGATTTCGAAACGCTTTAGAATCACACCATCTTCATTCAGAAAAACCGTTTTCTGATTACCTTTAATCACAAATAAGCTTGGATCAAAATCATCTATTTTGTTCATGTTAGATTCTTCCTTTTTCTTCATACGTTCCGGACACGAAGACGCAAATCGACCGAACTCATCACAACAGAAACACTGAACCTGTGACATATCCCTTTTTCTCCATTGACGATCTTTTCTTTGACCCGTATACCTTGACCCACGATGTTGACCATCTCGGTTTTCACAACCATCTTGATCTTCATCATCCCGATCTTGACCTCCGGTCACGGCCTTTTCCACGTCCCCGCGAACTCGGCCAACCCTTACCTCGGCTACCGGACTAATCATACGACTTACCTTTGTAACTACTTTCCGACCGATTGAAAAGTAACTGATCTTGTGAATTTGAAGCGCGTTCTCTCCCTCGTAGACGTTCCTCAAACGCCTTAAGTCTTCCAACAACATCTTCAAACCTCATACTATCGAGATCAACCGTTTGCTCAATTGAAGCTACCAGATTGAAGTATTTGTCTGGAACCGCGTCAAGTAAATTTTTCACCAATACATCTTGCTCGAATACGTGACCAAGACCCGTTGCATTTGAAACCATACCGGTTATTTTTCCCGCAAACTGATCAACAGTCTCGTCTTCCGCCATCTTGAGTTTCTCAAATTCACTTTTCAACGTTAATAGTCGAGCCTTTTGAACTCGTTCCGCCCCAACAAACTGTGCCTTCAAAGGCGTCCATATTTCTCGAGCATTCTTGTATTGAGAAACCTGAAGAAGAATATTACCTTCCATAACTTGGAACAAAAACGACCTTGCCGTTTTATTTTTCTTCGCATCAATAACCGCACCCTCATTCGGTTGAACAACTTCCCATAACTCTTGATCATCCAAGATCGCTTCCACCACAATCGCCCATGTGATGTAATTAGTTCCGTTCAACTTTGGAACCTGCAACGATATCCCCCCACTCGCTTTGGGTTGGATTATTGGCTCTTCTATGTCACCTGCCATTAACGCCTTTGAACACCCTTACTCCACTTCGTTGGAACAAAATACAAGCCAACTAGTCTGAACAACTTTTCAGAACCGAACCCACTGGCTCGTAGCAACCTGATCACGATTACCAGTTGAAAAGTAATTGTGTGCAACTACAAACTTTAATTGCAACACACTTTATTTATTTATTTATTTATTTATTCTTGACATGTATTCCAAATAAATACTATTTGACTTTTGTGTCTTCAAACAAACCCCTGCTCATCGACAATTCAAGATCGTGTCTCCCTTTTACCCTTTTTAACCAAAGAACCAATTAGAAAATAGTTAACCTCCTTTTTCGATTAATCTTTCTTTGACTGATCGCAAACACAGAAACCCTTCGAATTGCCGCCACACGAACAGAAAAGAACCACTAACACGGTTAGACCAACCGACGTTAACAAAAAACTCTCTTTGATTCGGAAACCCAACTTGGTTCCGATATGCACCGATGATAGCTCCTTCTCAAGCCACCGCTCGCCGCCGACCAATTATCGATTTCTTGAACTTTGCTCTGATACCAATTCAAGTCCCGTATCGATAATCAACACACGAATATTAAACGAATAACTCTCGTTTATATAATTTTTTTTATTGGCTCCTTTTATATTTCATAGAAACATCCAAACGATTTACAATGAAGTGGCAGGTAAGCGGGCAACAAGCTGCGCCGCAACCCCCTTTTGGATAGCAAACCCAATCCGACTAAAAACAAAGTTTTGATTCTTATGGGCTGATACGTTACTATACACAACTTTCTGAACTCTATTCAAAAGGTCCACGGCATCCGGAGCTAAGAAACCAAAAGTGTCAAAGGCTAAGGGGATAAACACGTGTTGATTCTCCAAACAAGCTCTCTCGTGTTTAGCAACCTTGCCCAATGCCGCCTTCAATGCTGCCTGGCCTGCTTTGTATCCAGTGTCCCTAATCCCAACAATAGGGGACACTCTTGTGAGGTCGACACAAGCGTGTTTTCCCCCTACCCACACAAAAACAAGTATATCGGCCGGTCGTAATGTAGATCTTCCTTCTTGATGATCCGTAATAAAGTTTACGGGGGCTTCCTTTTTAGCCGAAATTCTGGCTCGTTTAAGAACATCGCATAGAACATCCCTCACCAAATCATGCATGTACTTAAACTCAGGCAACTCTTTGCAGTGAACCGCATGCTCGCCAATAGAATCCAAACAAACCTTACGGCAAACCGGGCACGGCTCATCTACCGGAAACAAAGGGATCATTAACCGATACTTCAGGATGGCCCGGTACTCCAAAGCCGACATATGTTGGCCCAATCCTTCAATAGGGAGAACAATTAAGAAATCTTGAGCCTGAGGAGCCCGAAGACACTCAAACACCGCTTTCTGACGAGGGGATACATCAAACTTCATTTCCAAACTCTTGATGATTCCACTATAAAGGGCACTCGCCAAAGCATATTGGGCTTTAGGGGGGCGGTGTCTTTATTAGAGAAACCGCTAATGTCAAAATCGGAAAGTAAAATGTGCAACCGATCTATCGCACTCCCATAATCGGAGTCAAACCTATCAATACCACAACCTCGAAGAATGTGGTTGTCACACCCCGACCAAAGGCGGCGGAACATGCCGGGGTGCAACGATTGCTAATAAGCACATGACACTATTTAAAGCGACAATATTTAACAAACTCATTTCATTTCACATCATCGAAAATGTCACATAACCAAATATTCATAACTCAAATACAACAAAATATAACAAAATATAGCAAATCAAATATTGTTCAGTTTTGCTAATATCCTAACGGTATTTGTGACGTTTTCTTCACCGAACTCCATAATCAACCTAGATGCAAACCTGTAACATTTCATAAAATAAAGTTTATCAACACAAAGGTTGGTGAGCAATTCATAAGTTTGAACAATAGATATATAGTATGAAAAGCCACAAAACTAGTATACAAAACCATAAATAATAGCTATAAACTTGGATAAATAGTTATCGCTAACAAGTTAGCGACACCCAACTATAAGGGGTTGCCAAATAGTTTAGGATTTTATAGTTATCGTTAATTGCATTACGTTAACGACACCTTGCCATGAGGGGTTGCCAAATGGTCTAGGATTTATAGTTCTACCATCCAAAAGCGATAAACACATAGTCAAATAAGCATAGAACACCAAATCGAGCAATTATTCAAGTAAGGTATACGACAACGTTTGTGGTTTAAGACCCAAGTATAAAACATTTAGTTTAGATAAGTTGAAATGTCACCCCCAAAATAAAAGATAGAAAACGGGGTATGAAGTTACTCACATTCAAGTAATAAACTTGAAAGATTGATTATTTGGAGATTTGCCGGAACGACGAGTTTAACGTATGAAGCCTAAATAAAAGAAAGTCTTGGATTTAGAAAGGTTGTCTTGAAGATCTTTAAATAAAATAATTGTTGCAAAAACTAATCAATTAAAGTTCAAGGTTTAAAATGTAACTATTTAAGAATTTATAATAATAACCCTTTTAAAAAATGTAAGTTTGCTCGAAACCGGGTTAAAGTATCTAACCTTAATATTTACTTAACCAATGTTAAGTAATAAGGTGGGGAAAATGCTAAAATGCAAGTTCCATTAGGCTAAAGATACTAAAACGGGTTTTTAACGAGTGTTCGGGTTGTCGGTTCGGGTCTTGACAAATGGTCAAACCCAAAGTCAACTTTCCAAAATATTAATTGTTATGAGATAACTCATTAAAACATACTAACACTTAACCAAGTATGTAGATCTATTGTTTAGAACTAACAACGCACGTTAAGCGAGTGTTCGGTTTTGTCGGTCCAAGCTATGTTATGAGATCAAGTTGGATCCAACTATTCCAAGTACTTAAGAAAATAATTAAAATCAGTTTGTAAACTATTTTTTTAAATAAATATACAAGTCTTGATAACTAAAAACACACTTGTGTGTCTTAAGCGAGTAAAAGTCGGTATAGTTCGGTCTCCGTCTCACAAATAGTTCATAGATGGTTTCTACATGCCCAAATATCATAGAACTTGTATATTGGTTTATAAATGAAAAAAACTTAAATTTTACAACAAAAAAAGTTAACTACAAGTCTTTTAAGCAAAAGTTTCGGTTTAGTTCGGTTTCCATCTCCCAACGAGTTCATAGATGGATTCCATATGCTTAATATCAAAGAACTTGTAAAAATGATTTTTGAAACTCAAATCTAGCAATAAACATGTTTAAACAACTATTTTAACAAAACTAGTAAACAAAAGTTCGGTTTCCGGTTTGGACTAGTTTCGGTTAAACCGAGGTTAGTCTTATACAAACCCACACCATGGAACTTGTAAATAAGATGAACAAACTAAAGGGTTAGAAGTTAGTCATAAGTGATATGTATAATAAGTTATGTGTGTGTAAATATATATCAAGAACACGAAGTCCTCCATGAAGCATTGCCTTAAGACATTCGAAACTTAACCAACCAAAGTCAGTGAAGTAACAAATAAAGGAAACAAGTGGTGTGTATTATATATATGTTGTACCACCATATTCAAGAGTTAGTAATGTTAGATGAACAAGTTAAAATGAAAGACTATAGTTAGTTTGACTTGAGAAGTCAAAACTTCAAGAATATATAAGAAATAACAACCTTGAATCTATGGAGTTTGAGAGAGTTTTTTGGAGATGTAGCAAGAGTAAAATGAAGAAGATGGGTGTGTATATATAGGGAAGGAGTGAAGGGTTGGGTATAAAGATTCTTTTATGGTTTGCATAAAAATGGGTATGTTTAAATGGTTAAACAATGCATAATATAAAAAAAATATATTTTATATATTTTATATATTTTAAATGACAAGATCCAATATTTTATATATTTGAAATGTTCGGGTTACAAACAGGTCGGGTTTACTTAACAAAAGTGACCCGAAATTGACGAATGTCACAATGGTCTTGTAATTCCCAAGATTGCGCCCTCGAGGCCACAAACGCATAAGTAGAAACGTCTGAAGCTGAACTCCAGAACTAGTAGAGGAAGTAAGCGATGATCGGTCTATCCCATTAAGCGTAATCCCCCTAGCCAATGAAAGGACTACTCTTCTTGGACCGTGAGCGACGACACCAGATCAGAGCTAAGTGAGAGACGCTAAATGCGATTAAACTGCTTTATAACTACTCGATTGATAAGTCTTGCCTAAGTCCTAGACTTGAATGAAGCAGCCTGGCTGAAAGTCGTATTTGCTTTTGCTTTTCTTCTCTTGTTCTCTTTTCTTAGTTAGGCCCAAGAAAGTACAAGATATATTTGACTAATATACTAAGATGATAGCTAGAGACTAGAGATGAGAGTGCGGGAGGATCTAGATTTGTAACAAATATTCGACTTTGCTTATGCAAATTGTTATGTACCAAAACCAAAGAAACATAAACCCAAACCTCCAAAACGAGTCGGAAGTGATGCCAACCTCCATTGAAAATCTCCAAAGAAGGGACCACCACAAACCACGATGTCCTCAATCGCCCCTCGAAGGCCATTGTCAAACACAGAAACTGCTTCCCCTACATACACAGGTTGGCATGTTATGAGACCAAACAACAACTTTCCAACTCCCATACATGAGCGGGGCAAAAGGAGCTCGCATTGAGGGTCCCGCAAATGCGGGAGATAGCTCATCAACTCCACAGCTCGCGAAGCCCTTTTCATAGCAAGTTCACTGATGAACCCGGCATCCAGGCTAACGGCTCCCCCGAGGAGTTTCACACCTAGCACCGGTCTTCCAATCTCACAGGGAAACACCCCCTCCTGCACCTTAACCCCATTTCACGACGGCCAAAATACTTCGGTTATCTTAATATTAAGTTCAATGCCCAGGCGGGGACCCTCCGACCTGATAATATCTAAAGCTTTGGCAACCTCTTTAGAGTCCCTAATAATTGTACCATCATCTAGGTACCAAGCATGAAAGAAAAGCTTACAGGAACTCTGGACTAGATGAATAAGTGGGTGCAGATTTAAGGCGAAAAAAAGAGGTCCCAAAGGGTCCCCTGCTGAACCCCAGTGGTAGACCAAATGTGGTCATCCCCCACATATAGCCTGGCCGGTTGCCCATATAAAAAGTTCACCCATAAGGAAATAGATGGACATCGGGCCCGAACCTCATTCAGAAGGGCAGTCCTATCTACCAAGTTGAAGGCATTACAAAAATCAATAGTAAGCATAGCCAATGAACCATCAGAATGGAACTTACTTAAAAACCTGTTCGCGCTATGAAGAACGGCCTCTGCACCACTAGGGACTCCCACCCCAAACTGAAAGTCGCACAGGTATTTAGTAATGTCTTTCCCAACACCCCTCATAGCCACCTTAGAGATCAATCTTCTCCAAATGGCACCTACGGCAATGGGTCTAATCCCATTGTCCGGTTTGAGCAACGGTGTGAGAGGAGCCGACGCAATGAACTCTGCCAAAACCCTTGGGCATCTCCCCCCCCCCCCAAACATAAATTAACCATCGCAGTAGTAGCCTTAGTAACCCAACAGCGATCGGCGACCCCTCTCCACAAAATGCATCCAAAATATGTTGTGCCCTCAATCCATCTCGTCCGCATGACGTCCCTTTAGGGAAGGATTTAATGCATCCAAGCACACAATCCTCATCAACAACAAGAGGAGGCTCAGAAAGCAATGAAGCAGGCATAACCGGCGGGAGAAAATTGGGATGCTTAGCCACTAACGTTTTCAAAGTGTCATTGCCGAAAGGTGCAACCCCTGAAGAGCATAATACTTTAATGGCGGCAGTAAAATGCCCGTCCTCCACTTTTCGTAAACATTGTTTCACATTGGCGCATACCGCAACATCATCGTGCTTAGCGAGAGGCTCCCCATGACTCGAGTTTATATTAATCAGAAAATCTCACTCAAAAAACTGATTACAATACCCTCAAACCCTAACTCGGTTTGACTCTTGATGAACCCTAACTCGGTTACACCAAACTCACCTCTCTAATGTCTAACCATTACCCGGTTTATATAGACTAACCTAACTTGCTAATCAAGACATTACCAAATATAATAAACCCTACTTCTTGGGTTGGGCCTTACACTTGGGCCAGACAACAATTGACCCAACACACTTATGTTCAATTATCTTTGTTCGTCTACGCTTAAAAATAGCTCTTGTACTCTTTTAACGAACAAACATAAATGAACATGAACATGTTCATTTCTATTACAAATGGACATTAACAAAAAAAACCTCGTACGTTTAGTTGTTAGTTTTGATTGTTTGTTCGATTAAAGTTAAACGAACAAACAAACATAAACATCGTTCTTGCGGTGATTCAAATGTTTTTTCTCTAATAACCCAAAGCTTGCGGTGTCAACGTCAATCAACATAAATTTAAACCAAGAAAACCAACATATCAATATCACATAATTAAAGTCGAGCAATCATTTGCGTGGGAAGTTATGGCTCAAAGTGTACCCGGCCCGTATCATTTAATTACGTGTCTATGTGGATCTTCTTACTGAAATAATATAAAGAAATCATTAAAATAACCTTAAACCATAAATGACAAACCCTTTCAAAAAAATAACTATAAACATGACTTTTCTATAATAAAAGCTAGATATACAAAGACGTATGACACTTTCAAGAAAATAACTATTTTCATGTATTTACAAAGTATGTCATGTCATATATAAAGTATTTACAAAAAAACAAAATTTCTGATATAAAATTCAAAAGGTACATTTTATTATGACAAAACACGCGTTTTATTATGGAAAATTTTTAAAATAGTTTGTTAACAAAATTCTAAAGGTACATTATATTTTTAACAATTAAATACGCGCTTTATTATGGAAAATTTTTAAAATAAGCATTTTGACTAACTTCTTTTCAACTTTAGTCAGGATTTTTACATATTACCCAAAATAGGCATCCATCTGTCAGATACGACGGAAACACATCAGTCGCCAATGAAACACAACGACCTTTAGAATTTTGTCACATGTCTGCATGTTTTGTCATCCAAAGAAACATGTTTCGTCTTCTAACAAAACACTTCATCCTACATCTCAAACCATAAACTTCCATAACTAACCTTTATCTCCATATTTCTTATTTTTTTCATAAAGTCAAACAAATTCATAATGTAAATCGCTTAATTTTTCTATAAAAACACAACTATAATGTTTGTTTTCCACAAAATCACATTTGTTGTTGAGAAATCTGCTCTAGAAAGTGACGAACCCTAGATGTCAAGTCAAAGATATCCAATGGAAGGGTTAAATCGTCGAAGCTGACGAAAGCAACCTTCTGCACTGTCGGCCCGACGGTTTAACATGCCGTCGAAACCCTTCAAAATTCTATCGGATCTTACCGTCTTCTATTGGAGCCGATAAAATAGTTATACACCTGGCGATTTGTTGCAAACTGTTGTGTTCCGTCGGATCTGACGAAAGATGATGACTATTTTTGGTATTTTTCTCAAGATTATAGACAAAGTTAAAAATAATTTGCTCAAAATGGCTAATAATTTTCCACTATTATTGTATCATCTTATCCATGTTTAAACTTGAGTTTCCATACTTGTCCAAATTTAAACTTAAGTTTCCACCATATAATTTTTACATCTTACCACTAGGCAACAACCTAAGTTGCTATAATAAAGGTACGTAGGATTAAAACAATTTTAAGGTTAGTATATTATTACTCATGCTTTTCAAATGTTATACTTACCGAGTAATTATAAATTATTTCTTGTGATTATTACTACCACAAATGTTAAACTTACCGAATCGTAACTAAACTTTTTCCGTCTTTATTCGATTTAGCCTTGGATCAATTTCTAAACATCTCTAGTAGAGCAGTAGTAACCCTACTACATGTACACAACAAATATTGCAATTACAATGACGGTGGGTGAGTTGTCAACAAAATGAAGATTGTTTATCTATAGACGGATTGCCACGGTGAACAAGTGGGTCCACCACTTATATCCAATAACAAATACGTAGAATAATTTATATATGTATATTGTTTACATTTTGCTTACAAAATTTATAACTTTAAATTATATTTTGTATTAATTTCTATTATTTAAATGTTTATAATCATTTTTATTAATAAACTATAAAAAGTGAAAGATTTGTAAATTTATTTGTGTAACTTCATACTATTCAACAAACCAAAATTATTTGTTCACCACCTCCCGTTTATAATAAAATGATTTTTTTTAATGAGAAATATGAAAGGAAATTTTTGCCATTTAATTTCTAACAAAGACTTCTACCAAACTATGCGTTTCAGAGGGAAGTTGTTGGTATCAGTTTGATTTGCTATAGTATACGTAAATATGTAAGTTGAAATGTAAATAGTTTCATTGCCAAAATTGAGGGACCAGTTAGTAAATAATGAAACTAAAGAGGCCTAAAAAAGGTAAAAGAAACTAAATGAGCCAAAAAGTTAAAAAGACTAAAATGTAAATGTATAGTAATAATTTTAGGGCTGAAAAGTAATCGTATTATTGTTATGTTGCAACATTTATAGAAAGTAACGTTTGAAAATTGGGTTTTAATATATAAATTTGAAGGGGAAAAAAGGCATAACAAAAAGGGTTAAAAAGTATAAGTAAAAGGGGAAAAAAGTAAATACAGGAAAATTAAGTGGCTACATGTAATTTAACGGGGAATAATAAGCGGTGAAAAAATATAAAGTATTTATTTAATTTTTTAGGAGGGTGGGGGGGTTGGTGTTAAGTGACTTAAATCTAGTTTTATTAATTTTTTAAAAAGCAAATAGCTTTCAAATGCTTTGTTATTTTCTTAAACAAAATATACAATTCAATAAATAATTTTACTATTTTTAATTTGATAAGAGCATTACTAACCATCATATATTTTAAAAATGAAATTATAAATGCTACATGATTATATAAGCCGGTGCTTAACTATACGTGGTTATCTAATATGATTATACAACTTGTTCACAATATTCATATATAGTTTGATATATGATTATGCGTTCGTTATATGTAAGTACAAGATGCATTGTATGTGAATATGCAATGTTGTATCTAATTATATATAGGCATTTATGTTGTTCGTCTAAAATACATGTGTCATATTTTAATAATTTCTACTCTTCGTATTGTTTCATCAGTTTTACGTTAAGCATCCGCTCCACAAATAGATTTCAACCCAATCTTCCCTTTGTGAAGCAGATCATGAGTGTATTCCGCCTACATTTGATATAGATTACTAAAATTTCTTTTGTAACTTTTGTAATTTTGATTTAGTTTTTAATATTTTAGTTAACTCTAGATTATGTAACATTTAAATAAAGACTATTATATTTTTTAAAGAACATTTAAAACAACAATTATAAACAAATAGTTTACTTATAAACATTAAATTTTATTTATAATATATCATATTCTGACATCATTCCATCATGTTTTTATGAATTACGCGTTCTAAACATATTTTTTTTTATAATTTTTATGAAATTTATATTTCCCTATTTATCAAATAGACGAATAGTCACATTATCTATATAACTTATTGATAGAGAGGATATTGGCTATGGTTAGTAAGAGAAAGGGGTCCTCTCTTTATTTGTTAAATAGTGAAAATTTATTATTTTCATCTGAAAATTTTATACGTATTGTAAATTTCTCCGTTTTTATTCGAGAATGTTAAACATGACCCCCTCCCTATTTTCCCGTTGATGAAAATTTCTATATACTTGTATAATACATGAAAAGCTTGATTGTAAACAGCGACTACAAGTCGAATGATTAAAACATAGAAAAAGCGATTAAATAGTCATAAGTCAAAAGTTAAATAACAATAAAATATGTTAAAAGGTCCAGCCATTTAAAAAATACACAAGTCACCAAAACTGTTAAGTGCTTTCAAACATCGATCCTTGTATTAAGACACTAAAAGAGAAAATTGATCGGTTAACTGATGCGACGCAAGCTGGCGATGATTATAGCTATAAATAATCTTTTTAAATCATTTTCCTCTATTTTTATAAGTTTTATTTTTTAGATAATCGTTTGATGCATAACCGAATTTAAATAAAACGTATAAAAGTCTAAATTGTACCTATTGTGTTGACATTAAGAGATTAGATTACTATCACACTTTTTTTCTAACGTCATTAGATTTACTTAATAATTGTCGTTTAAAAAAATTTAATTATCTTTATTATACATGTTATTCTTATGAGGCAATATCCGATATTAAGAATTAAATTAACCTACCAAACGTATAAAAGCTAAACAATTATTAATACTCCGTAATTTTAAACTATGGTAATTATACAATAAAAAATATGGTATATATATTAGTTACACTCTAGTTTTGTAAGATCAAGAGTGTTCACGACATATACTCTAAATTACGTGAGTGAGTTCTTTATATTGTATGGAGTGATTTTTTAAGATTAACAATATTTTCTCTCAATAATTTTTTTAATATATTTTTTAAAATGGTTATGAGTGAAAGAAATAAAATTTAGTGATATAAGTATAAAATATATTATTTAATAAAAAATGAGATTAAGAATATAATACCTTTTTTAATGTAGTTATAAAGATAAAAATATATATTTATTGAAAATGCTCTGAGATATGTATTTGATTTAAGTTCTTAACACTTCATCGTTAAACCAAAAGCAGTAAATTTGTCAATTACGTAAGTAAGATGTCAAATAAGAATACAAGATCATATTAGGCTGAGGGGTGTGGGGCTTCAACGGGGGCGCTAGAGCCCCTCCGCTCGCGCCCCCAGGCGCTAACACCACACCACCGGGGCGCTATTGGGGGCGCTAAAAGGGCGCTAGCGCGAAAAAACATGCAGGCGTGATGGGGTTAGCGGGAGAAGAGAGAGTAAAGTTGCATAGGAAGTCGGAAAAGAGCCGTTGATGGTTTTGATTAAATTAAAAAAAAATATTTTCTTAAACTATAAATATATACCTTTATAAAATATACTTCATTTCACAATTATATACATTTCCTCCTAAAATCCTCTCAAAACTAACACAAAAAAATTGTCGTGGTACTCGTCTGATTCCGACTCCTCCGAAGAGGATGATTTGCTTCTTCATGTAGGGGGGGTTTTGACCGCAACCGTGGTGGATCTCTTGCAAAATCAAGCCCATCAACCTCGAGTCCCGAGAGTTAGAGCACCACCTCGTGATCGTGATCGATCGGGTGCTAACGATACTTTGATTAGGCATTATTTTAGCCCTCAACCGGTATACGAGGAGTCGGATTTTCGAACTCGTTTCCGAATGAGCAGACAATTGTTCATGCGTATAGCAAGTGATTTAGAGGCACAGTATCCATTTTTTCAACAAAGAGAGGATGCTAGGGGTCTCCCCGGTTTTACCTCTCTTCAAAAATGCACGGCTGCTATCCGTCAATTAGCGTACGGCATCTCGTCGGACGCTTTGGATGAGTATTTACAGATGTCGAAAAGGGTTGCACGTGAATCCCTTCATTTTTTCTGCCAAGGTAAAAAACATTAATTTTAGTTTTTATTAAATATTTATTACATTTTGTAATATATATTATATGTTTATAGATTATTTTATATACGTAGGAGTCATATCGATTTACTCTCGGAGATATCCGCGTAAACCTACAATGTATGACATCCAACGCATATATGAGGTGCACGCAGAAAAACATGGTTTTCCTGGGATGCTAGGTAGCATCGATTGTACGCATGTTGGATGGGCTATGTGTCCAACGGCTTGGCGAGGTCAGTTCCACCGTGGTGATCATGAAGGGCCGACCCTTATACTTGAGGCGGCGGTGTCACAGGATCTTTGGTTTTGGCATGCTTTTTTTGGTGTTGCTGGGTCAAATAACGACCTTAATGTTATCGATCAGTCACATTTGATCAACGACCTTATCGACGGGGCTGAACCACCTCAATCTTTTGTTGCAAATGGAGAACTCTTCAAGTACGGGTACTATCTGGTCGATGGTATTTACAACGAATGGGCTTTGTTAGTTCAAGCTTTTACAGATCCAATCGCCGACAAACGGAAGTATTTTACGAAGAAGCAAGAGTCTGCTAGAAAAGATATTGAAAGAGCTTTTGGAGCTCTGAAAAAACAATATTATGTACTGGCGAACCCGATACGTTATTGGACTCGGGAGAGGATAATGGACGTCGTCTACACGTGTCTGATCCTACACAACATGACGTTAGAAGACGAGGGCAAAGCTATCTGCCAAAACTACCAAGGTGACATTCCGCCACAACCGTCCACAATCAGTGATCAACAAAGACTTCATAACATAGCAAATATCAAGAGCCGTGAGATACACGAGAATCTTCGACATGAGTTGGTTGAACATTTGTGGGCGAGGCGACCCGATGATCTTGTATTAGATTAGTGTTATTATTAAGTATTATTGTTTGTTTAATTTTTAGTATGTTTTTTTTTGTAATTTGAATTTTATATATTAATGTGTTTTTTTATTAATGTGTGTTTTTTTAATAATTTATGAGTTTTTTTAATAATACGTTGTTTGAATATATTTATAAAAAAATAAAAAAAAAATTTTCGCTGGAGCCCCTGTTGGAGTCCCTCCACACCAGGGGCCAGGGCTCCAACAACCCCCTTATCCAGTTTCTCTCTCTGTCACACGTCATAATATTATTGGTTGGAGTCCCCACTAAAGCCCCCATTAAAGCCCCCCACACCCCCTCAGCCTTAATTATTCATAAAATTATAAATAAGACTTTAAAATTTACATATGAAACAAGATTTGACATTTGACTCTCGTCATCTACAGTCTAACATCAGTACTCTCAAACCAAATTTGTTTGAATACCTTGATAATCAAGTCATGATACTCATCTGAATTCAATGCAAGATAACATGCAAGAAGATCTTCCAAATCCTTAGAGCTCTTAATATTATTCTCCATTATCATCTCAACCATTGACTCCTTAAAATCCCTACCCGGATCCATTGATGTTTTCACAACCGCCAAACTTTCCGATAAGCTTCTCCGGGTCCCACTTCTCCTCCGATTTAACCCGTTAACCCGAACCCGGTTCCCTAACCTCGGAGAGTAACCGTTCGGTTTTGATTTTCTCACCGGGCTTCCGATATTACCCTCCTTCACAACCCGAACCGATAAACTCCGACTCACTCCGTCGATTACCCATTTACCCGACCCGAATTCGTTTTCCTTTTCTGGTTTTGTTATTATCCGCGGGAGGTCAATTTTCTCATACAGGACGAAGTCTTCTGACAAATTATTTTTATTGTTGCACGTGCAAGTACCGGATAGTATTGGCGACGTGCTTTCGTCGTCAGGAAAGTTGACCTCCTGCGACTTTAATTTCTGGCAGCTGCATTCGGCTGCCAGAGATTTTAATTGTCGGCGATTTGGGGAAGTTGTTTTTTTTTTCTTGGTGGATTTTCTTGGGGGGTCGGGAGTACGGGCAGGGTCAGGTACGGGTTCGGTTAGTTCTCTAGTGAAGTAATATGATTTTCTTTGGTCAAGTGAAGGTTGGGATAACTGAAACGACGAGGACGAAGACGACGAAGAGGTTGTGAGGGGTTGGGTTTTGGTAATTTTTTTATTGGAAGAGTGAAACCAAGAGAACCTGAACTTGTAATTGCCCATTATTATCATCAATGTTGTTGGAATGAATAAAGGAAATGGAGTGAAGTGTAGAGAGGAAGTTATGATAAATAGAAAGGAGGAAAGACATGTGGGGACGTGGAGGGTAAAAAAGTCACAAAGAAACAAAAAGAGGTGGGCCCCACGGTGGGTGCTAATAAAGATGCTTTAACGCTAAATCGTCATTAATAGTGATTGGTGAGACGGAAAAGTTTAACGGAACACGTAAACGGGTACGAGTTGTAATTGAAAGGGATTTTACGAATTGCCAATTGATATAAGGGTAGCTTTAACTAGATAATTTGTTTCATGTAAATTCAAGGGTTCTTTTAGGTTTTAGTATTCTTCTGTATTGATGGTTTGGGTCACCATATTATGTTATTCATGTCGAAGAGTGATTTATTTGTTAAATTGATCTCAGATGTTTGGGCATTTATTATTAAAAAAACTTGAAAGGAATTTTAGTTTTTAGGATTTAGGATTACTATCTTGAATATATATGATAATAAGTTTATTATTTTTTGATTAAGTTAAGTTGTTTATTTTAGGGTTATTACATTGAATCTCAACTACTTAGTTACTTAGAAAACCCGTTACAAATTTTCCATGTTTAGACTGATCAATTATGGCAAGGACGGTTGAGCCTTCGAATCAGTTTGATTGTAAGATTAAAATTGCTAACTCCATATAGACAAAATCATTAGTAATTTGTTCAACTTACAAAAAATAAAAATAAAAGATTAACACAACTTCATATGTTGTTTTGAATCAGTTATTTATATAATTATTTATTATGTTATCAGGTTTTATCACTGCTTCGATTGATAAACCGGTAAGACAATCGACTTGATTATTTATGTAATTATGAAACTATTATCATTGAGCATTATTTTTTAGATATATTTATGTATAATTCTTTTGTGGACTTATGGTTAAATAAATATTTAAATTGACTTTGGTAAATACAGAGAAAGGTTCTCTTCTAAAAAACTATTAAGTCAAATTGAAATATATATTAAACATTTTAAAGGTAGTCAAGAACTCAAGATAATATATTCACCATTTTGTTTTTTTTTTCATCAACATTGATTTATCATATATCTCATAAACTTAGAAATGATTATAATAATATATATATATATTTTTTGAAACATGACACTGTTTTTTCACCTCCTGAATTACCATGAATATTAAATCATGGCATGCTCATAAAAACATAAAACAATGTATGTCCGTACGTTTATTTTTACTGCCGATGAATAGTAAACTTTATTAAATTATGCTGTATGAGTGTATGTAATTAAAGATGCATACTTATTTTTAGTTAGTACAAAATATAATTAAAAAAACCTCGAATATATAAACATTATCGTTCAAAATCTTACTACAAATTTTATGATTAATACATATTTGTTAAATGAACGTGAGGGTGACCTTTGTTGGAATATGGCAACCGAGAACAACCAAGGCGGATTACTCATAGAACTACAATATTTTTCATTAAACATAAATCTCCTTATATAGGAGAGGAAACCCAAACCGACTCAAACAAGGAAATAAAACTTAACCCTATCAAACTTCTAAACAAGATAAATATAAAACTAATTTAAAAAACTAAACAAGATCATCCCTAAATAACATAAACTTTGAATTAATATTTCAACACCCCCACTTAATTCAAAGTCTCTTAACACCCAGCAAACTTCTTAGATGGCAAAATTGCTCACTTCCCAAAGCCTTTGTAAGAACATTTGCCACTTGATCTTCTCTGTAGCATGACAAGATTTCCACTTGCTTTGTTCAACCAAACTCTTTATGTAATGATACTTTATATCTATATGTTTGCTTCTGTTATGCAATGCAGCATTTTTAGAGAGAAACACAACAGATTGATTATCACAGAATATAGGGGTTGGTACCTCTTGTTCATACCCTAATTCTTTTAGCAATTCCTTAACCATACTGCCTGACATCCTGCCGCAGTTGTTGCCACATATTCGGCTTCGGTCGAAGACAAGGCTACAATTGGTTGTTTCTTTGAACTCCAAGACACTGCTCCGGAACCTAAAGAAAACACATTCGCTGAGATACTCTTTCTATCTTCTACAGAACTTGCCCAATCACTATCTGTGTACCCGTCCAATGTTATCTCCTTTCCATATTCATACCACAAACCGTAATCTATTGTCCCAGCTACATACCTGAGAATTCGTTTTGCTGCACCTAGATGACATGTTGTGGGATTTTGCATGTACCTTGAGATCAAACTTACTGCATATGCAAGGCCAGGCCTCGTATGTGAAAGATATAATAACCCTCCAACAAGACTTCTGAAGACACGGGCATCAGCTAGTTCATCGACTACATCAACTTTAAATTTTTCTCCACAATTCATAGGAGTACAGAGGACTTACAGTTCTTCATTCCAAACCTTTTTAGCAGATCCCCAGCATACTTCCTTTGTGATACAAAAATACCATCAGCCATTTTTAATACTTCTAACCCAAGAAAATATGTCTTCTAGATCAGACATCTCAAACTCCTTTTGCATCAAGGTTTTGAACTCCAACAATAATTCCTTCGATGAACTTGTATAAATTATGTCATCAACATATAGACATACAATTATAATATCTTTATTGGCTTTCTTCACATACACAGTTGGTTCACTTTGAGTTCTGAAGTACCTTTGTTCTTGTAGATATTTGTCAATTCGTTAATACCACGCACGCGGGGCTTGCTTTAAACCATATAATGCCTTGTGTAATTGTACACCTTTTCTTCTTGATCTTCAATCTCAAACCCTGGGGGTTGAATGACATATACCTCTTCTTGAAGGGGGCCATTAAGAAAGGCTGACTTCACATCAAGTTGTTGGATGTTCCAGCCTTGCTGAGCTGCAATAGATAGTATAACTCTAATTGTTTAGAACCGGGCTACAGGTGAAAAAGTTTCTTCGAGTCAATTCCATACTCTTGCGAATACCCTTTAGCAACCAAACGTGCCTTGTACTTCTGAATCTTTCCATCAGCTCCAACTTTTATTTTATAAACCAACTTCATGTTGGAATACCGTATGCCCGAGACACATCATTAGGTTAATGTGGCTAGCCGTGTTTGATCCAAGTTGGGTCATACCCAATAACGAGTTAGACACACACCAATTATGTATTTGTTGAGATATGATCTATAAAACAAATACAGAACACAACACATTCAGAAATCGGGTTTCTGAATAATTACTTGAAAGTGTTAAATAAATTAATTGGTTAATTTATTTATTCAAATAATTATTATTGGAATGATTATTTAAACATGTGTTCTTTTATAAAATGGTTTATAAAAGATGGGATGTTTATATATTTTATAAGGTATAAAATATATATTATTTAGACATGTATGCCTTACACCCCATACACTTGGTCAAAGTTGGTAAGAACTTGATGGAGGTTGAGTAACTTTTACTTGACCAAAAACCTAACTTAAGATATGAATGAGATATGATCTCATTTATATAAAGATCAACATACTTTCAAGATATAAGAAGTAACCACAACTCTCTCTTTCCCTCTAGCTTTTGGTTCGGCCGAAGTCAAGAAACAAAAGAGGTTCGAGTCTCGGTTTCTCGTGTTCAAGCTTCCTAACATAGCTCGGTGTGTGTTGGAGGCTCGGGGTATCTTCCGTTTGAGGATTTTCCCTTTGAAAGTCTAGCATCAACATCATCATCTTCTTCAACCATCAACTACATCTCTTAAGGAGTTAAGAATGTAAGTTTTACAAGCTTTGATAGTTTAGTTTTTCCGTATTATTTGATCCTTAGTCTCGGGTTTCTAATCTTAAGATTAATGGTAATCTTGAAACAAGAATAAAGGGTTATTCATAGATTAACACACATATGAACTTGTAATATATATATGGATATATGTACATAAAGTTTATAGATAATCACGCTTCTGCCTTTAATGACTAGTTAAATGATTAACTAAGTCTAAAATATCCATAGAAACCCAACAATTGGTATCAGAGCCGGGATACGGGAAACTAAGCTTCGGGTTTTCGGTTTTATATTTACCCCTTGAAAGATTTTATACAAAAAATTAACATGCATGATTTTTTTTGTATTTAATCTTGTTATATTTTTGGCTTTGTTCAAGAAAAAAAAAATAAATAAATAAATAAAACCGAGCTATTGGGCCGAAGCCCACTTCTTTTGGTTAATGGGTTAACCGAAAAAGGGGAAGAAAGTTAAATGGGCCGAAGCCCATGAGACTTTCTTATGGGCCGAAGCCCAAGAACAAGTTATTGGGTCAAGCCCAAATGGGTTGGGCTAGGCCCGATAAGGTCAAGGGGTTTTGGAACGGGATCCTAAAACATAACGGGTTATGTTTGTTATTTATTAAAACTAGACCGAGCCGTAGATCAAAATGGATGTTTGTTTGTGGTTGATGATTGTAATTGTAATTAATTATTCAAGTTTCGGTTTGTAATAATTAATTAGGGGCAGTTTTGTAATTTTGTAATTATTTATTCATATGGGTATGTAATAAATAGATTATTTGTAATATCTTTATTTTATAGAATTAAAAATGTATTAGGACATTTGGTTTTGTAAAATTAAAGAAGATTGCAAAATTGGAAGTTTGGGCCTTATTGGGCCGGGTATGGTGATAATGGGCCTCACAAGCCCATTAAGGGGATTCAAGCCCAAAAGGACCTAAGCCCACCAATTGAGCCCAAATGGAAGCTTATGGAAGCTAAGGCCCAAGTTCAAGCCCAATGGATTACAACGGGGTTGAAGAAGATGTTTGACGCATTTGGATGCGGGATCAAGTGGGAGCTACAACATCCATGTGTCGTGTGTCCCTTAAGATCGGACCTAAGACACACACTTTTTTCGGCTAACAAGTGTGGTCTAACTTAGTGGCTCGTGTCTAGTATAATTGTGTATGCTTGTTAATTGATTGTTTGATTATGTGGTTGTTAGATATTAGGATATCAACTTCGTCACATAGAATTAATTAACAAAGCATAAAACGGGTTCTAACAATTATCGGTAATCACGTGACACGTAGTTTAATAAAATGGATTTATTAACTAGCCGTCTCACGCCTATAATAAAATGGTTTTATTATAAATTAGAATTTTGAAAATGGTTTCAAAATAATCATGTTACTAAATGCATGTTAGAACATGATTTAAAGTTTTACAACTAGAATTATTAAAACTAAAAAATCCCTTTTAAAATTAAGGATAACAAGTTAAACACCATCCTTTTGTATAACGCTTAACATATTAGTAAGCTCTTAGTGGGAAAAAGGTCACCTAACCTCGTAGAGTAAATTAATATGTTGAGGTAATATTGGCATATAAATGGGAAAAAGGTCACCTAACCATTTGTATGTTGATATTACAAGTTGATACAAGTAGAACGACTTAAATTAGAACCATGTGAAGAGGGTCACCCAAGCATGGGGTATAATAGGTGTTGATGGGATAAACATGCCGACACGAAATATGATTTCGAACCGGTCCCATAAACTCTAGAAGTTGCAAAAGGGTTTGCAATTGTTATGAATAACTACCTTGATAAACCGACAATGGGAAAAAGGTCACATAACCGGAGTCGGGTTTATCGTTGGATTCTAGATTTTAATTATTAATTATATTTGGTATATACAAAAGGGTATTAATAATTAAAATAAGTAAAACACTAAAATGAACTTAATTAAAATTCTGCAGATGGCCGCACACGTCGACGACAACATAATCTCTAACGTCCAAAATGTATCTCTCCGATCTATTCTCGCTAAAGACCGTCTTAATCACAATAACTTTTCGGATTGGTTCCGAAATTTAAGGATTGTTCTAAAACAAGAAAAATTATATCATGTTTTGGAAACACCTATCCCCAACGAACCGGAAGAGGGAAGTGAGGTCGAATACATGAATTGGGTCCAACACACGGAAGATTCCATTCAAGTGTCATGCCTCATGTTGGCGACTATGGTTCCCGAAATCCAAAAGGATTTCGAAAACCATAATGCGTACGACATGATTACTCAACTTAAGGAAATGTTCCTTAAGCAATCGAGGGTTGAAAGGTTCGAAACGGTTCGAGCCTTGCATGCATGTAGAATGGATGATAATCAACCAGTTTCAACTTATGTACTTAAGATGAAAAGTTACATTGATCGCCTCGCCAAGCTCAATTGTCCCATCTCAAAAGAGTTAGCAACGGATTTGATCCTTAACTCTTTGTCGAAAAGGTTCAACACTTTCGTGTTAAATTATAACATGAACGGGTGGGACAAAAACATTGGAGAACTTCACTCAATGCTTAAAACAGCCGAGGCGAGCATGGGTAAAAGGGTTTTACCCGTGTTTGCGATCAATGAAGGTGGATCCAAGAATCGATCTCAGCCCAATCCTAAGGCTAAGGTAGCAAAAAGAAAGGGTCCTCCTGTGCATCTTAAGGGTAAGGGCAAGGCACCGGTTATGGCAAAGAAACAAAAGGTTGTGGAACCGAGGGGTCATAAGGATGATCCTTGTTTTGGTTGTGGGGAGACCGGACATTGGAAACGCAATTGCCCGGTCTACCTAAAGGAGCTAAGAGACAAGAGGAATGCGGGGCATGCCTCGGGTAATGTCTTTATGATTAATATTGAGCTAAATCTTATTTCTTCTAACACATGGGTATTGGATACCGGATGTGGAACTCACATTTGCAATTGGTTGCAGGGGTTCAAAAGGAATGAAGACTTAAAGAAGGGCGAAGTGAGTCTTTTCATGGGCAACGGTGCAAGGGTGCACGTGGTCGCTAGAGGAGACTTCACTTTATCGCTTCCAAGTGGTTTGGAAGTTGTTTTGAGGAATGTTTTGTATGCTCCTAGTTTGACTAGGAACATTATTTCCGTGCACCTTCTTAGACAATGTAATTTTGACTTTAAATTTGTAAAATCAGAAATGCATGTATCATATAATGGTATCTTTTATTTTAAAGCTGTACCAAACAACGGTATTTATGAATTGGTTCATGATAATACCTCAAATAGCTCATTATATCAAACTTCCACCAAAAGACTCAAAAAGGATTTGAGTGATTCCTACATTTGGCATTGTCGCCTTGGACACATAAACAAGAATCGTGTAAATACTCTCCAAAAGAATGGTCTTTTGAAAACAAACGAGTTAGGTTCGTTTGATGAGTGTGAATCATGTATTCAAGGCAAGATGACCAAAGAGCCTTTCAAAGGTACAAATGAAAGGGCTAAGGACTTGTTAGGTATCATACATACGGATGTATGCGGACCTCTCAAGCCCACTAGTAGGAATAGTGAAAGGTACTTCATTACCTTTACCGACGATTTTAGTCGATATGGGTATGTGTATCTAATGAAACACAAACATGAAGCCTTTGAAATGTTCAAGAAATTTCAAAATGAAGTACAAAATCAGCTCGACCGAACAATCAAGGTACTCCGCTCCGATAGAGGAGGCGAATACCTAAGTGATGCCTTTCAATGTCATCTTAGAGATTGTGGAATTGTTTCACAGCTCACTCCTCCTGGTACTCCTCAACATAACGGAGTATCCGAGAGGAGGAATCGAACACTGTTGGACATGGTTCGATCAATGATGGCACGAAGCTCACTACCACCATCATTTTGGGGATATGCACTACTTACAGCAACTCGTATTTTGAATATGGCCCCGACCAAAAAGGTGGATCGAACACCCTATGAAGTGTGGCATGGAAAGGTTCCATCCCTTTCATATTTAAGGGTATGGGGATGCAAAGTTTATGTTAAACGTGACACCCCAAATAAGCTTGAGGCTCGATCCATCAAGTGTATCTTCATAGGATACCCAAAGGATGATATAGGATATATATTCTATGATCCTAGTGAACAAAGAGTGTTTGTTTCACGCAAAGGATACTTCTTAGAAACTAAGTTCCTTACGGAAGGACCTAGTGAAAAGAGAGTGGAACTTGAAGAGGTTCAAGAATCACTGGATGATACACAGTTTGTCGATACTAGCTTTCAACACGAGGATGTTGAAGGTGATCAAATGGTTGATCATACACACGTTGCTCGCAGATCTAGTAGGGTTAGTCAACCTCCCGAGAGATATGGATTTCTCGTGGATGGTTGCTACTTGGTCGATTCGGATGAACCGATCTCCTACAAAGATGCTATGTCACAACCTGATTGTGAAAAATGGCTTGAAGCCATAAACGCCGAGATGCAATCCATGCACGATAACCAAGTTTGGGAATTGGTTGATCGTCCACTTAACTCCAAACTGGTTGGATGTAAGTGGGTCTTCAAGAAGAAGACCGATATGCATGGAAATCTAGATACTTACAAAGCACGACTTGTAGCAAAAGGTTTCACACAAACTCAAGGGATTGATTATGATGAAACCTTCTCGCCGGTCGCGATGCTTAAGTCGATCAGGATATTATTTGCCATTGCAGCTCATTTTGATTATGAGATATGGCAGATGGATGTCAAGACCGCTTTTCTTAATGGATATCTTGAGGAAGATGTCCATATGGTTCAGCCTGAAGGTTTTGTCGATCCATCTAATCCTGACAAAGTATGTAAGTTAAGGAAATCAATCTACGGGTTGAAACAAGCATCACGGATGTGGAATCATCGTTTTAATGAAGAAATCAAAGCGTTTGGTTTCGTCCAAAACGGTGATGAGGCGTGTGTGTATAAATGGGCTAGTGGGAGTATAGTCATGTTCCTTATTTTGTATGTCGATGATATACTTTTATTTGGAAATGATATACCAAGTATGGAAAGCGTTAAAGCGTGTTTAAGTAGTCGTTTCTCAATTAAGGATCTTGGAGAAGCGACATATATCTTGGGAATAAAGGTCTATAGGGATAGACAAAGGAAATTGATCGGACTCAATCAAAGTGCATACATTGATAAAATCCTGAAAAGGTTCAGGATGGAAAACTCTAAGAAAGGTTTGGTACCTATTCCTAGAGGAACCGTGTTAAGCTCATCCCAAAGTCCAAGCTCTAAGGAAGAGCAGGATAGGATGAAGCATGTTCCTTATGCTTCGGCAATAGGATCTATTATGTATGCAATGATGTGCACTAGACCAGACGTCGACCAGACGTCTCGTATGCTTTAAGCATAACGAGTAGATACCAGCACAACCCAGGTGACAGTCATTGGATGGCTGTCAAGAATATATTAAAATACCTTAGAAGGACTAAGGATATGTTTTTAATATATGGGTCTGGTGAGGAGGAACTCGTCGTAAAGGGTTACGTGGATGCGAGTTTCCAAAATGACCGAGATGATTCTCGGTCACAGTCGGGATATGTCTTCATTTTGAATGGAGGCGCTGTCTCTTGGAAGAGTTCGAAGCAGGATGTTGTCGCGTTATCCACTACAGAATCTGAGTACATCGCCGCTTCAATGGCAGCCCAAGAGGCTGCATGGATGAAAAAGTTCATCATGGATCTAGGGATTATCTCTACCATTCAGGAGCCCCTAGAGATATTCTGTGACAATGAGGGTGCTATTGCACAGATCAAGGAGCCTCGTGCTCATCAGAAAACGAGGCACATTGAGCGCAGATTCAACTACATAAGGGATGAAGTTGAAAAGGGAAAGATATGTATTCATAAAGTTCATACCGATCAAAATATTGCGGACCCACTCACGAAGCTCCTCGACAGGCCAAAGTATGAGGGTCATGTTTGTGCATTAGGACTTCGGTATTCTAGTGAGTGGATTTAATCTGTGTTTAGTGTTTGTATAAGAACGAATGTAATGGGTATCTCATGAAAATTAATTATGTTTTAATTATTCAATGAGTTATGTTCTATATTTGCATGTTTAATCCATGAATGACTTATGTTGTTCTAAACGTCCATAGTCGATCATACTTGTGGGAACAAGTATGAAGGTAAGACTATTATGAACCCGGATTGGTTGATATTCATGTGATGAATATAGGGCATAGGTTTGCCACCAAAGTTCATAGATATTTGTGGGATACAAATATTGGACTGACCCGCTCTCAAGGATCACTGCATGGAGTTAGTGTAACTGATCATAAGTAATCCTTGAGTAAAGGCGAGTATCATTGTGTCCTTTGACCTAAGATGCATATTGGATCTGGTCTTTCATCAAGTCTGATAACTTGACTCTCTTCTTTGTTATTTCGGTAACACGATAACGTGTAAGAAAGAGCTCAGATATCATACGAGATGTCAACAAGGGTGTATGCAGTCAAGATGGGATTTGTTCCTCTTATGTGTTGAGAGTTTAGATGTCTAAGGCCTGTTAAGTTAAATCATTGAGAGAATGATCACTCTGTGTCTCTTCGATTTGACAGAACATCTAGTAACAAAGGGATGTAATGATAAGACTTACCTATATCATATCAAGTATGGACTTGAAGGGGATGATGTTATTGAATGGCACTTAGTCAAACACACTAGGGATGGTGACCTGTTGTTAGGCGGTATTCACCATTAGCATTAACTTCCTATGAGTCACGTGCAAGTGGGAGATTGTTGGAATACCGTATGCCCGAGACACATAATTAGGTTAATGTGGCTAGCCGTGTTTGATCCAAGTCGGGTCATACCCAATAACGAGTTAGACACACACCAATTATGTATTTGTTGAGATATGATCTATAAAACAAATACAGAACACAACACATTCAGAAATCGGGTTTCTGAATAATTACTTGAAAGTGTTAAATAAATTAATTGGTTAATTTATTTATTCAAATAATTATTATTGGAATGATTATTTAAACATGTGTTCTTTTATAAAATGGTTTATAAAAGATGGGATGTTTATATATTTTATAAGGTATAAAATATATATTATTTAGACATGTATGCCTTACACCCCATACACTTGGTCAAAGTTGGTAAGAACTTGATGGAGGTTGAGTAACTTTTACTTGACCAAAAACCTAACTTAAGATATGAATGAGATATGATCTCATTTATATAAAGATCAACATACTTTCAAGATATAAGAAGTAACCACAACTCTCTCTTTCCCTCTAGCTTTTGGTTCGGCCGAAGTCAAGAAACAAAACAGGTTCGAGTCTCGGTTTCTCGTGTTCAAGCTTCCTAACATAGCTCGGTGTGTGTTGGAGGCTCGGGGTATCTTCCGTTTGAGGATTTTCCCTTTGAAAGTCTAGCATCAACATCATCATCTTCTTCAACCATCAACTACATCTCTTAAGGAGTTAAGAATGTAAGTTTTACAAGCTTTGATAGTTTAGTTTTTCCGTATTATTTGATCCTTAGTCTCGGGTTTCTAATCTTAAGATTAATGGTAATCTTGAAACAAGAATAAAGGGTTATTCATAGATTAACACACATATGAACTTGTAATATATATATGGATATATGTACACAAAGTTTATAGATAATCACGCTTCCGCTTTTAATGACTAGTTAAATGATTAACTAAGTCTAAAATATCCATAGAAACCCAACACTTCAACCCAATGGCCTTTTTGTTACTTGGTAAACTTGTTAACGTCCAGGTTTCATGACTTTCCAAGGACTTTAACTCTTCTTTCATTGCTTTTAACCACTCTTCATGTTGAATTGCTTCATTAAAGTTAGTGGGTTCCAATAAAGTAAGAGCTAGTTGGCATGTATTTAGTTCACCCGTTTGATCATCAGTAGTTTTTCTACTAGTAGACCCTACAACATAGTCATTTAGACGTGTGGATGGTCTTTTTGTTCTGCTACTCTTCCTTGTTTCTAGATTATTTGCATCCGTATCTAAACTTTCTTCCTCATCAGTTGCATGATCATCTTCTGGCCCACTATTATTCTCGATACTTTTTGCATGATCATCTTCTGACCCACCAGTACTTTCATAATCATTATCGATAGTTATTAGTTCTGGTTGTACAAACTCTGCTGGTAAAACATGTATTTTATTCTTGATTGCATGCCATTCCGCCATCTCCTCGAATACAACTACTCGACTGGTAATTACGGTCCTCTTACTTGGGTCATACAGCCTATACGCCTTGGCTGTTGGAGCATATCCAACGAATATGCACTTAACTGATTTAGGGTCTAGCTTTCTTCTTTGTTGTACAGGTGTTAACGCATAGGCCACGCATCCGAACACCTTTAGATGATGCACTGAGGGCCTCGTCCCGTAGTACACCTCATATGGAGTTTGCTCACTAACAGCCTTAGTCGGTGATAGGTTCCTTAGATACACAGCCGTGGCTACTGCTTCTCCCCAAAATTGTCTGCTTAGACCCTTTCCATGCAACATACTCATAGCCATCTCGTACACTGTTCGATTCTTTCTTTCTGACACACCATTTTGCTGCGGTGTGTATGGGGCAGTGAGATTATGTCGAATTCCTTCATTATCGCAAACCATGTTGAATTCTTTTGAGCAAAACTCTCCACCATTATCCGATCGTATGGATTTTATCTTCCCTCTCGTCTCGTTTTCAATCTTAGCCTGGAGAATTTTAAACTTTCCGAACACTTCTGATTTCTCCCGTAGAAAATAAACCCAAGTCATTCGACTATAATCGTCGGTAAATAACACGAAATATCTACTGCCTCCTAACGATGGTACCGACATTGGTCCAACAACATCAGTGTGTATCAGCTGCATGATATGAATTGCCCTCGATGCATTATGAGGAAACTCTTGTCCGTTTGTTTTCCAAAAACACACCCTTCGCACACCGAACTCCAATTTTGTATTGTCGGTAACCCTTTTACCATACCTTTATCTCGTAGTACCTTTAGACTTTGTCCATTGAGATGCCCATACCTAAGGTGCCATAGTAAGGAATCTTGATCATCAACAGAAGCTAGTACAGATTGTACCTGTGTGATGTCAAGAGGAAAAGTATTATTGTTTGCAATGGGCACCTTATATGTGACTTCTCCACTTCGTTTGTTTGTGATAGTGCATACTCCATTGTCAAACAATATTGAGTTACCATTCCTCATAAATTGTCCCACACTAAAGAGATTAAAGCTTAGGTCTGGAGCAAATTGAACCCCTTCAATGGTCCTATATTTTCCAGTGATGACTTTAACTTTTACATCACCTCGACCTTCCACCTGTATTCCTTTTCCATTACCCATTTTAATCCTTACCTTTTCAGTATCATCTAGTGTTTTAAATAATTTCTTTTGACCCGTCATGTGATTTGAGCATCCACTGTCCAAAAACCATACATTACTCGTGGATGTTCCTTCATTATTATTTGCCATGAAAGCCTCACTTTGTTCATAGCAACCAGGAACCGCCATGAAGAGTCATCTCTCTTCATCACCATCTTCTCCTTCTAGGGCAGCGTTTGCTTGAGGTTCACTCCAACACTCCGATCTAACATGACCAAAACGATTGCAATTGTAACATTGCACGCCTCCTCTTCCTCTGCCAAAAACTCGTCCTCTACCTCTAACACGACCACGGTTAACACCGCGACCTCGTCCTCGATACGATGAAACACTATCTTCTTCCTTTGCCTGAAAGGCTTTTTCTTCTTCTACTTGTTGCACTTGCGCATTCCTATTAAGCCGTAACTCATGGGATTGAAGTGATCCCATTAGCTGATCAAACGACAGTGTAGATAGGTCTTTAGACTCCTCGATTGCTGCAACTACATGATCCCATCGAGAGGGCAGGCTTCTAAGAACTTTTTCGACCACCGTTTGATCAGTAACATCATCACCATACGCCCGTTGTTGATTAACAATCTTCATAACTTTTGATTGGTAATCTGCAACCAGTTCTCCTTCTTTCATCTGACTCGTCTCGAATTCCCGACGAAGACCTTGAAATCTTACTGTCTTCACTTTGGTGTCACCTTGGTACTCGTTCTTGAGAAGATTCCATGCCTGTTTCGACTGGGTTGCAGCAGCAATTCTAGAAAACACATCATCATGGACCCCTTGTTGAATAATAGCCAGAGCCTTAGCATCCTTCTTCCGATTCTCCCTTAATCGGTCATGGTCATCATCACCCCCATCAAAGCCTGTTTCAACATACTCTCATAAATCTTGAGCAATTAAGATGGTCTTCATGCGGATCTGCCAAAAATCATACCCATCCCCTTTGAACACTGGGATAGGGATCGCTGAAATTGAATCTCTTCCGGCCATGTTATTGATTAAAGAACGAAGTGCTTGAATCGCAACCCAGATTGCTCTGATACCACAATGTTGGAATATGGCAACCAAGAACAACCAAGGCGGATTACTCAAAGAACAACAATATTTTTCATTAAACATAAATCTCCTTATATAGGAGAGGAAACCCAAACCGACTCAAACAAAGAAATAAAACTTAACCCTATCAAACTTCTAAACAAGATAAATATAAAACTAATTTAAAAAACTAAACAAGATAATCCCTAAATAACATAAACATTGAATTAATATTTCAACAACTTTGGGCCTCCCAAGTTGTTAAACATGCTTGTGGTAATGACGCTAGATATAGACACGAAGTTAAATAACGCAACCCACCTCTAACGAGCTGAATTCTTCACTCATGCTCTACTCGTAAAAAGTTTGAGCTAGTATGTTCTAATGAAAATACTATTTTGTTATTTTAACTAAAAAGTATATCAATATTAGCATTGTCTGAGGTTATTTATAAATGGTGGTGAGTTTAACTTATAAACATAGAATTTGAGTTTAATTTAAATGAGGCAAATGAGTGAACTTATCTTGGCTCAAGCTTAGCTCGTTTACCAACTAAACATGCTCGATATGGTTCATAAACAAGCCGATTTTAAAATAGGTTACTTGGTGAATGGTATCATATCATATAGGATAGCATTTTTATAATCTTATTTAAAATTCCAATGTCACCACGCATACTATTAAAAATAATAATATATATATTTAACCCATTTTATTATTTAATAATATGTTTTTCTTCCAATAATTTGCGTTTTGTTAACTTAAAAGGGTTAAATATATTTAACTAAATGCATATATATATTTTTATTTTGTACAACATTACAATATTTTTATTAATAATGGAATTTTATTGAAAACAAAGTATCTTTTTGGTATTGTGAACAAAGGATTCATATTTTTTTACTGATTAGTGTACCTTACTGATATTGATCAAACAACATTAGTATCAGTGGTGGTATTCATTTTTATGCTTTTATATTCTAATAGTCGTTTTAGATATCTTTAAGTATTCTTGCACTATTGGTATCAAGCGGGTGTTGCATTGTCATAATTGATACAATATTCAGTTTGTGTTTTACTAATTTTCGGTTTAAATACGAATCACAAAGGTGTATTCAAAATAAAGTAATTTGTTTTTGTATAGGTGGAATGCAATTATACACTTTGCCTACTTAACAACAATAAAACCTATGTATTTAGTTTTCTTCTTTTTGAGTAGGTGACGAATTTATACTAGGGAACCAACTAATGATCCTATCTACGGTAACTTGTTTCGGGCTTTGTGGTATATTTAGTTTGTTGGTTTACTGCATGTACTACATTAGGTGGTCCTATTTTGGGAATTTTAATAAAGTTTTGTTCTTCAAAAGAAAAAGCATATAACTTTACATTCTAAGTTTTGGCTAAAAATATAATACTGTTTTTTAACAAGTTTTCACTTAAAGATAAAATTTGTGTCGGTTAGTAGTCAACATATATATAATTGATTACTCATATTTTGGTCCATAAACTTCCGTCTTTTAAATAAGTAATATGCCTTTTATTATTATAATTAAAAGTAATGCTTGTTTGATCAATTTATATAGTATAATAATTAGAAAAATATGTCAGAAAATATTGAGAATATGACATATTTTGAACAAGAGAGGCGCACAAGGAGCAAAAAAGCATCGGCCTTGATTACTTTAGGGAAACAGATTTTATGAGTTTGTCGGTTTAACATTACTTTAAGCCAATTTCCATAAGATATAAAGTTGGTAAGCCGTCCTTTTCTCTATATATTTTTTTCTTTTTAACCCCTTGACGGTGGCCTATTCTATATTTCACTTGTATGCATCTTATATTTTGATGTAAATCTAAAACCCTTAGTTTTATTCTAGGGTCTGAATCGGTTTGGATTAGAACGATTCGTTTTAATGTGATCTTTTAGTTCAAGTAAAACTCGATCATTTTGGAAAAAATATCTATTTTGATTTGATGTTCTTGTTTCTCTAAGATGGTAAATAGAAAATGTCATGTGTACTTCTATGTTACTTGTTACTATTAAACAAGACTAAATAACAATTTTTGTAATTTTGAATATCTCAAATTATGAAATAATTTATTTACATAAACGACTCACTTACGATCATTAATATGAATTTTCTTCTCGATTTTAGTCATTTATATTAAACATCAATTTTCTCAGTTAAAAGCCTAATCAAGTGCCAGACACATGAGGGTAGAGGTGCACAAAAAAACCGAACCCGAGACCGGACCCGAAATAAATACCCGGAACCGGTTTTTCTAATACCTGGGTTTTTAATACCCGAACCCGACCCTACCCGTAGGGTACGGATAGGGTATGCATTTTGGCACTAAAACCCGAACCCGAACCGGACCTGATTTGTACCCGGTAATACCCGAAAACCCGATTTGTACCCGGTAATACCCGAACCCGGAACCGGGTATTTCAAATACCCGATGTATACCCGAAAAATACCTTAAAAATACCCGAATAATACCTCTAAAAAGTGTAAACTTTTAAAAAATCCAATCTATATAAAAAAAATACCGAAAAAAACCCGAAAAAACCCGTAAATAGAGTTTTTTCAATACCCGATAATAGGGTATTCAAATACCCGGTTTTAGAATACCCAGTTCTATACCCGACCCGAACCCGATGCATAAGGTATGATTTTTAGAGACAATACCCGACCCGAACCCTACCCGATTATTACCAATACCCGGTCATACCCGAACCCGGTTCTATATCCGAACCCGGGTATTTAAAAAACCCGATTTGTGCACCTCATGATGAGGGCATAAAGCCATAAAGGTATTTTCCACCCATATATTATTGGTAATAAATAGATGTTATGATACATTATTTAAAGAGTATTAATGTATTAAAATTATTTTTTAAAACATGTTATAACTAAATCTAAGTCATACGACATCTCTTGCAACCCACAACCATCACCACCATAAGCATCACATATTGCCACCATCACCACCACCACCACCACGAGCAATCCACAACCATTACCACCACTATGGCTAAACAACCACGATATGCATCATCTCCGTAGCGGTAGGTCGATTTGTATGTCCTCCCAATCCCCCCCCCCCCCTATTACGTTTAGATGTGTTTATATCCGAAAAGAACCGAGTTGGGTAGCAATGGTTTGATGTTTGTTAATATCAATAGGGTTTCCCGGGTTTGGGGGGGGGGGGGGTGTTGAGGGATACCACAATGATGGTTTGGATTTGATATGTATAGTGGCAGAGGGACATACTGCCCACTGGGATCGTCTGAACTTGATCATCTATCGGGTTCATGTACAACTTATAGTGTTGTATTATCGAGCGAACCTAGTATCATTAAAAAAAATATATATTCGAACCCATTGATTATGAAAAGGTTTAGCTAAAAATTGTTTAGTGTTGAAGAAGAATATCATGTTATATCTAACGATATCATTGATGCATTTTGAATGGGTTTAATCAATACTTACAGAGGCTACATCACTCTCTATCAAAATCTATCATTGTATTCTATGATAATGTTAGTAGCGTATCTATCCAACAGCCTGGTTAAACATCAACACACTAAACTTTTGAAGATTAGCATTAACTTGGTTCAAGAAAAAACACTTTTTGCTACTTGGATGTAATTCATGTTCCATCTCCGCATCAATATGTAGACATTTTCGTAAAGGTACTTTTATTGTTCCATTGCTCTTAGGCTTTTGATCGGCCTCAACGTCTAAACACCCCCCCCCCCACCCCCACCCACCCACCCACACACATATACACACACAATGAGACCGCGAGGGCATGTTGGACTATTCTCTTATTTTAGTTATAGCTTGGCTAAAGACTTTTGGTTACGCCTTGACCCAAATCCTAATTTCCCATTTGAAGTTTTGAGCTCTTTACCTTTATTGTATAGTTAATACACATTTGAATACCATACAATCTATTCAATTTACAATATTATGCGTCATGCTATTTTTTTAATGCTCACCAGAACTTTTTGTTAAATCACATCAAATAATGTTATGGGACAGCAGTTTATACAAAATACACGAAAATCTCCCTTAGGTTGTTTTTTTTTTCTTTTTTTTCAAAAAATGAACTGTCTTAATAGTTATTAGCTAATCAATGTGGATTACGAGTTAAATTTAAGGGTATAGAATAAATGAAAATTAGCGTAAACATCTCAAACTCTCAAAGTTTACTGCGATACACCACACGCTTAATCGAGTTATGAGCGACTAATTAAATGACTTATTACAACTATTAGATCATCATAAGTGCTATTTGAATGCATTTTTGACAAGTTAAATCTACATGTAACAATCTTTAATATGATGTGTTCTTTATTCAGGTCAATCAAAAGAACGACAAAATTTTAGTTAATTAATATTTGCATCAAATGATTCAATTCTATAATCAAAATGGTCCATCTCAAGTAAGTGATCCTAGTAATCCACTAATGACTCAAAACTTAATTATCACATGTATGAGTAATTTCTTCTAATAGGTATCAGGAGGATTTCAAAGTTGTAACCTCAGTTATCAGCACAAACCGTGAATCTAAGTTTATTCTTTTTTTATTTTTTGGTAAAGGTTTTTGTCATGAAAATATTATAATAAATAAAGAGATTACACTTTTAGGGACCAAAATAATGAAAAACAGAAAACGTACAATGTTTCTTAAAATTACCATAGGGAGTGAAGAGGTAGGTCCCAGCAGAGCCCAGTTGGACCCGTAAGACTCACCTTAAAGAGGGACGTCTGCGCAGTTGAACCCGCAAGACTCACCTGCAACAGGGACGTCTGCGCAAAGGCTAAAATCACAAAGACTCACCTTGAAGAGAGACGTCTGCGCAGAAACCAACTGGATCCGCAGGACCCACCATGCTCAGAGACGTGACGTCCTTACGCGCAGTACGCAAGCTGTTCCCGCAGGAAAAGCCTCCCAATGGTAGACGTACTCCGCCTGTTCCCGCAGCAACGGATACTAGCCATCAGGGAAGGCTACCCGCGCAGCAAGGCTACACGCACAAGGCACTTAACTCTTAAATAATTCAGTAATGTCACCTGAAGGAGTGAGCAAGCCGGGAACACTCCCGCACAAAGCCGGGAAAACTCCCGCCCAAATGAGCCAGTCCGTACGATACTGGAGGATCTTTTGTACTGTACCTGACGAGGTATGGACAAAAGATCTGACCAAAGATACGACAGCTCACTGACAACAGTATGACGAGCAGCACGCTCTTGTACTGTATGTCACTATCAGCCGCTGCCTACTCACCAACCTGTCGGAGGACGTGCATAGCCTGCAGTTGGTGGAACTGTTGGTACATGTGTGTCAGTAGTTCATAGTCTAGCATTTGTAATCGAGTCTGTAATGCAATTATGTTTTGATTATGTTTATTTGTGTAATACGCGAAGTTGTCAACAAGTTCGCTATGGTGAACTTGTTGAATCAGCGAAGTTATTGACAACTTCGCCTGTGGCGAAGTTGTCGTGTATATATACTGTTTCAGCGGAACAGTTTAAGAGTTGGTCGTTTAGGGTTTCATTTCAGTTGTTCAGTAACCGAGTTACGTGTCATAGTCTGTAACAGTGACCTCGGGTCACGTGTTTGTTATCAATATAACGTGTTTGGTTTATTGCTTGTGTGTTCGATCTCCACATACTCTACACTCGTATCTACCCACGCAGGGATTCCGCACCTGCGTTGTTAGCGACGTCCCGTGTACGATCCGTCCAGGAGCCTACAATTGGTATCAGAGCCATTGGCTCGATTGTGAGGTTCGGGATTTCACGCGGGTGTAGAAAACGTCTCGTTTGACCTATTCGCGGGACGTGTTTTTGTTGGGATTGTGTTTTGCTCGTGCTTGACAGTCATTTTCAAGCCATTGCATTGATCGGAAACTGCTGGATTGACGAAATCAGATCTGAACAGTTTCCTTGTTCATCGGGCGAAGTTACCGTTCTTCGGGCGAAGTTACCATTCTTCAGGCGAAGTTGCCGTCACTGGAATTAGGGTTTTCGGCGAAGATATAAGGATTAGCGAAGTTAACCACAACTTCGCTTACCTCATAAGTTCGCCTTAGCGAAGTTATCCGCAACTTCGCTTTCCACCCAAGTTCGCTTATCTTCTAAGTTCGCTCATTCTAAGCGAAGTTATTTTTAACTTCGCCAAGTCAAGCGAATTTAAGATCCAGCGAAGTTCTCTTTTCAGCGAAGTTAACTTTCAAGCGAAGTTACTCTTAACTTCGCCTACTGAGCTGTTTTAATATTTTTTTTATTATTTTCAGGTTTTTCAGGTTTTCGCAAGGATGTCGTCAATTAACATCTCCGATTTGGTCAAGATGGAAGTAGAAGCGGGGTCTGCCACTAAGGCCCCGAGGCTGATGAAAGGAACTGACTTCGTGGCATGGAAGGACAGATTCATCCAATACATTAAATACCAGGATGCCAAAATGTGGGTGTGCATCCAGGATGGATATATCCCTCCAACTATGCAATACGAAGGCAGGGATGTGGTTAAGAAGTATAGCAAAATGGAGGACGAAGAAAAGAAAATGTACGAGGCCGAAAGCAAGGCCCATGCTGCGATAACAATGGCACTTCCTCAAGAGGTTCTCCATACGTTCCGAAAGTACACTTCTGCGAGAGAGCTTTGGGATGCTCTTGAAAATAGATTCGAGGGGAATGTGGGTATCCGTGCATCAAAGATCAAACTCTTAAAGACCCAGTTCTCCGTCTTCAAATTTTTGAAGAACGAATCACTGGATGATATTATCACCAGATACTATCATCTAATGACAGAGCTTAGCAATTATTCGATTGCTTACCGAGAAGAAGAGATCGTTGAAAAGCTTCTCGATGCTCTCCCACCGAAGTGGGAAATGTACACCGTTCTTATGAGGGAAGACAGAGACTTTCCTAATTATGATCTTGAAACGGCAGTAAACAAGCTCAGAACTTATGAGCTTAATATGGTTCGAAAAGAAACACCAACAGATCAGATACAAGACCCTGGTATGTATGGTGCAAAGGTTAACTCAGGCTCAAGTTCGAGGCCTGAATCTGCTGCTTATTACTCAAAAGGGGAGTCAGGTTCTGACTCTTCTCATGAAGGAAACGTTTCTGTAAACTCGAATGGTGATGTCTGTTTCGTTGCTGGAGGATCAAGTACTTCAAAGCCTCAAGCATCCTCAAGTGGTTTTTCTGCAAATGCCTCAAGCAATAATTATTCCAAGATGCCTATGAGTGTAAAATCTGCTGAAGAGCAGTTTGCAGTCTATGCATCATTTATTGCTTCCTATGAAAACTACATCCAGGGGAAGATTGTGGACCCTGCTGCTCTTGATGAGGATTACGACCAGATCGATGCTGATGATCTGGAGGAGATGGATTTGCAATGGCAAATGGCAATGATTGTGAGGCGTGTAAAACGGTTTATGAACAAAACTGGGAGAAAGTTTGTTGGTGGTAGGCCTGGTTTCGACAAATCCAAGGTAAGGTGCTATAATTGTCAACAGTACGGGCACTTTGCCAAGGAATGCAGAAATGAGAGGGTTGAACGAGGACAAGGTCGGCCTACACAACACTCTGGAGTTAACAGAGAGATTAACGCCATGTTGACCAGAGAAGCAGGTGAGTACAACTGGAACTCGCATTCAAGTGGTTCTGGTGAGCAAGCGAACATGGCTGAGACTGAAGTTAAAGAATGTGAGAAGGTTGATGGAATTGAGAAAGCTACTGAAGAAGAAACAGCTTTCATGGCAGATGACAAGGATAATCGCTCCGAGGTAAGTACTAAGAATATTTGTACTAGTTGTGAGAATTTGTCTGAGCAACTTAAAACGATAACTGATCAGTATGTCCGGTTAGATGCTGACTTTAAAACTATTAAAGAAGATCACCATTTTACGAAAGCAAGAGAAACGAGTTATAAAATTAAAATAAAAGCTTGTGAAAAAGACGTTCAAAGCTTAAAAATTAAACTTGCTGAGAAAATTGAAATAATTGATCTTAGTTATGAAGTTTTAGAGGAAAAAACAAAATTGATTGCTGATCGAGATAAACAGATTGCTGACCACCAGGTGAAGGTGGTGGAACTGAACCGCAAACTTGAGCAGTTCCGGAATTCCTCGGCCATCCTTGATCACCTCGTGAGTGATCCAGGTACCTCTGCAAAGAGGGGAGGAATCGGATATAATGAAGTTCCACCACCCTTTAACCACAACTATACTTATAATCCGAGTGTTCAGAAATCTGTTGATTTCGAAGTTCCTCAGACAACTCCAATCAAGATTACAAGTGTAAAACCAAGTGTTAGCTGTGGAGAAACAAGTTCGAAAGTTTCTAATGTGAATATTTCTGTTTCGAGTCCAGCCTCATCGGATTCGGATAAGTTGTCCGAATCTGATCAGACAAAAGAGAAGGTAGGGTTACCCACCGATGGAGATAAAAATAAAGTTTCTAAAAAGAGTTCTCCACTCAATCCGTACGTCCCACCTTATGTGAGACGAACGGCTGGTAACACTGCCTCTACATCCAAACCAACATTTGACAAGAAAATGGAGCGTCGATGTTGCTTTAGATGTAACAAATTAGGGCATTTAGTTGCAGATTGCCCTCTGGAGCCGAGATTCAGAGGTGTGAAGTCAAACAAAACTGAGTATAAGCGTCATTTTGATACTGCTAAAAATGAAAACTTTACAAAATGCCAAAATGTGACGAATTCAAGTTTTCATAAAAACAGACCTCAGTTTTACAACCAAACCACAAGATATAACACTTTCAATTCTCAAAGGTTTGGGAGGCTTTACCCTCAATCTGCAAGGAGATTCCCTTACAGGACTTACAGAAATTATCCTGATGCTAACTTGAGAAAGCCAGGGTACGGGACGTATCGATCCAAGACCAATTGGTCTTGGGTCCCAAGATTCTAACTCTTTGTTTTATTGTGCAGGAACAGTTGAACAGGGCTGCCAACAATCTTTGGATTGTAGATAGCGGCTGTTCCCGGCACATGACGGGCAACAAACACTTGTTGCAAGATTTAAAACCTGTTCAGGGAGCAAGAGTTAGTTTTGCTGGTGAGAGCGGTGGAAGGATTACCGGTAGAGGAACTGTGTCGAATGGGAGAATGACACTTGAGAATGTAAACTTTGTGGAGGAATTAAAGCACAATCTGCTGAGTGTGTCGCAGATTTGTGATAAAGATTACACTGTCCATTTCACGAAAAATGAAGCGATAGTATTGAAACCTGGTTTTCAAATACCAGACGAATGGATAGTAATGAAAGCTCCACGTGAAACGAATACATATGTGATGGACATGAGGTCTACTGAAATGGCCACTGGAGAATCCTGTTTAATGACAAAAGCAAGCGAATCAGAATCAGAATTATGGCACAGGAGAATGGGACATATTCATCTTCGGAAGATGAACTTCATTGTCAAGAATGGGCTTGTGACGGGCGTTCCCTTAAAAAGTTTTAACTTTGAAGACAAATGTATAGCATGCAAGAAGGGAAAGCAACACAAGAAATCCCATCTCACCAAGAAGATTAACTCAATTGCCGGTACTCTAGAACTACTTCATATGGATCTCTTCGGTCCCGTGAATGTACAAAGTCTAGGAGGTACCTCTTACTGCTTGGTGATCACTGATGACTACTCGCGATATTCGTGGGCATATTTTCTGAAAACGAAAGATGAGACGGCTCAAATGGTGAAGAATCTAATTACAAAAGTTGAGAACGTCATGAGTAAATCAGTTAAATTCATCAGAAGTGACAATGGGACAGAGTTCAAGAACTTTGAAATGGAAATTTTCTGTCTTCAGAAGGGAATTGAACATCAATACAGCGCTCCGTATACTCCACAACAGAATGGAGTGGCTGAAAGGAAGAACCGAACGTTAATTGAAGGAGCCAGAACTATGCTGGCAGACTCGAAGCTTCCTGTGATGTTCTGGGCTGAAGCAGTTGCTACAGCCTGCTATGTTCTGAATAGGGTGTTAACAGTTAAGAAACTTGGAAAAACTTGTTACGAGCTTATGCACGGAAGGAAGCCTAACCTGTGCGGTCTTGAACCATTTGGGTCTCATTGTTCGATTTTGAAGACTAATTCGAAATTTGGTGAAGTAGCCGATGAGGGAATCCTAGTCGGTTATGTAGTTGGGACTCCCAACAGACGGGTCTTCAATACGTCGACTTGCAAGGTGGAGGTGGTTTGTAACACCGACATTACTAGTTACCAACCGCCAAAACCAAGCAATGGACCTGCTGAGCTTTTCGACTATGTTAAACTTTTTAAGTCGTTTAACGTACCTGATTTGGAAATTTCTGAAGAAGACGAAAGAGCTGTGACGAAGATGATACTTGATGAGGAAGAGAATCTATTGCAACATCAGATGTTTGAGAAATCTCAACCTTCCACATCAAACCCTATCGATACCCCTGCGGCCTCAACTGAAGATGAATTTATTAATCCTTTTCACTCTCAGTCAGAAACAACCATAGATGAGATCTCTTCAAACTTGGAAGACAATTTACATGTCGGTGCTGTTCCGACCACGAGAATTCACAAAGATCACCCATTGGAGAATGTTATAGGTGATGTGTCCTCCAGTGTACAAACCAGAAGTAGCTTGAATGAGCACACCTGTGTTTTTACAAGCATAAAAGAAACGGGTATAATGAATGAATGTTTGTACTCCTGCTTTATAAGCCAAATTGAACCAAAGAATTATCAAATGGCTTTAAAGGACAGCTCGTGGGTCGAGGCCATGCAAGAAGAGTTGGCTCAGTTCGAGAAAATGGAAGTTTGGACCTTGGTTGAAAAACCAAGAAATGTGCATGCTATAGGCACAAAATGGGTGTTCAAGTGTAAGAGAGATGATAAGGGAATTATCGTAAGAAATAAGGCGAGGCTGGTTGTTAAAGGTTTTAATCAGCAAGAGGGTATTGATTACAATGAGGTGTTTGCTCCTGTTGCCCGGTTAGAAGCGATTCGATTGTTTTTGGCGTTTGCTGCATTTAAAAAGATGAAGGTATTTCAGTTGGATGTGAAGAGCGCGTTTCTAAACGGGAAAGTTGATGAGGTTGTGTATGTTGAGCAACCTCCGGGTTTTCCTGACCCAGACTTTCCTGATCACGTATACAGGTTGAGCAAGGCGTTATATGGGTTACATCAGGCACCTCGTGCCTGGTATTCAACGTTATCGGACTACTTGCTGGAAAATGGTTTTGAAAGGGGATTGATTGACAGTACGTTGTTTGTGAAGAGAGAAGGATGTGACTTCCTACTGGTTCAAGTCTACGTGGATGATATCATTTTTGCTGCATCAAGAGTATCCATGTGTCAGGATTTTGAGGCTGTCATGAAGAAACGATTCGAGATGAGTGCTATGGGTGAACTAACTTTCTTTCTAGGATTGCAGGTTGATCAGAAGAAGGACGGGATGTTCATTCATCAAACGAAGTACGTTCATGATGTGCTGAAAAGATTCAAGATGGAGGACAGTTCTCCATATGATACTCCAATCTGCGTCAATCACAAATTGGGTGCTGAATCAGATGGTGACGCAGATGTGGACCCAACTCTGTATCAGGCGATAATAGGTTCATTAATGTATTTAACTGCTTCTAGGCCTGATATAATGTTTGCTGTTTGTCTTTGTGCACGTTTTCAGGCAAATCCGAAAGAATCTCATTTGAAAGGTGCAAAGAGGATACTACGGTATCTCAAGGGCAAGCCGAAGCTAGGGTTGTGGTACCCAAAGGGAGGAGACGTTGAACTGGTGGCATATACAGATTTTGATTATGGGGGATGCAATCAGAGTCGGAAGTCAACCACAGGAGGCTGTCAGTTTCTTGGAGGAATATTAGTTTCCTGGCAGTGCAAGAAACAGACATCAGTTGCAATTTCAACATGCGAAGCTGAATACATGGCAGCATCCAACTGCTGCTCTCAGGTTTTGTGGATTCAGCAACAATTACGCGACTATGGTCTGAATTTCTTACTCACTCCTATTTTAATTGATAACACTGCCGCCATCTCAGTAATTAACAATCCCGTGAAGCACAGTAAAACTAAGCATATTGACATTCGTCATCACTTCATACGGGATTGTGCTGAGAAGAAACTGATCAAGATCGAAAAGGTTGATACACTTGAAAATTTTGCTGATCTGTTTACAAAAGCGTTTGATAAATCTAGATTTCAAAACCTAATTGAGCTGAACGGGATGATCAATCCCGAGTAACCATGCCTTTGTGTTTGTTTAAAAAAAAAAAAAAAAAAAAAAAAAAAAAAAAAACTGTGTCATTATTGCTTAAAATTAGTCGGTTACCTTAGTTTGATGGACATATCCTCGGATATGTTTTGGTCCTCGTTTCGACTTAGAAAGTGAGGATAGCCATTAACCGGAAGACTGAAAGTGACCGGGGCAGTTATGACATGTGTTCTTTCAGTTGCTGAAAATTAGTCGGTCATTCTTAGTAAGAAGGACACATACTTGTATGTGGTCGGTCCAGTTGATCCATTGGATCTTCAGGATAGCCGTTTACCTGACGACTTTGACATGATCGGGGCGATTGAAATCAAAATTTTAAGGGGAAATGAAATTACTTTTCAAGTCTAATACTTCGTAAGAAGTTCTTTGCTGTGTTTAACAGAAAATTGATCCAACCTTGGAAAATGATATATATACTGATTGTGTGTGCTTAACTAGTGAAGTTATTAGGCTTAAAAGGCTTTAGAACAGTCATTGTATGTCATGGTAATTTTTATGGTGCGTAAAAGTGTATGTGATACTAACTTAAACTACTCGAATTTACGTGGAAACTCCTTAAGAGTTTTGAATGTCTTCACACATATCTTTTCGAATGATAGGCAGAAAAGCGACTACCCAGTCATACACGAGCCCGTGAGTGTTCTGATTCCCGTGAAGAAAGCATTTCAAGACACTGCAGTGATCCAGATTCGGGACTTGCAGTAGTTTAGTACTCCGAAGTCAATAAGAATGTTTGGTTTAAAAAAAAAATAAAAAAAAATAAAAAAAAAATAAATTATTATTATACATGTATATTTTTAGTACTTATGAGACATAGTAACAATCAAGACTTCTCAAGTCTGGAGTAAGAAGAGAAAGGGAAGCAGACAACGAGAATATACAAGTTAATCAGACACTATGGGTCGAAGTTAACTCGGGGTGACTTGGGTATAGCCAAATACGCTTTGAGAATAGAAAGAAGACATCATTATCTCTGAGTTGTTGCCCACTTAAAATTTTGAGCTTAACTGAACATTAATGCGTATCACAGAAACGATGAAATCCATTTAAGTTATTTACATGCTTACAACCTGTTTCTCTATGTCATAATACAGCTAAACACGGATCCAAGTGACAGTCACATAGTTAGTATGATTCCTGTTGGGATCTTTTCTAAAACATAGTGGTCCCTGACTAGACTGAAATTTGATCCCTTATTTCGTTAAAATTTTTATAAGTTTTTCTATTTTTGTAGTTGTGTTATTGTAAAACTGGTTACTTGGACATGATCATTTTTGTTTAACTCTTTTTGGAAACTTCTAATGTTAAGTGCAAGATTATTCAAACTTAAAGGGCTGATTTTGAACTTACGGGCGAAGTTGTTGAATTTGGCGAAGTTGTGCTTAACTTCGCCTAGGCGAAGTTAAACGTAACTTCGCCTGAACCAACTCAGCCCTATATAAGGACTTTGAAACAGTAACAGTAACATATATTTCATTATTTCCGGCGAACATATAATCTATACCAGATTATCGGCGATCTTGTTTTACCACTCGTTTTCGATCGTGTGTTTATAGTTTCTACTATACTCGTGGTATGTGTTGTCAATATCTTTCACAAACTTACTCGTTCGGTATAGTTTTAACCGGTTCGAGACCTCGGGTCGTCGAACCTTCAAAACCAAGTTTTTCACCTTTGTGTTACGTGTTCATGGACGTCCTTTACGTCTCAATATCATTAAATCTATGTTGTTATTCACTGATGGATCGTCAAATCGGTCCGAAAACATCGGATCTAAACCTTTGAATCTGAACAGTCGGCGTTTCAGATTCAGGCGAAGTTAAGGTTTAGGCGAAGTTATCCACAACTTCGCCAGGAGATTAAGTTCGCCTGTGGCGAAGTTATCCGTAACTTCGCCTTGAAGCTTAATTTCGCCTGTGGCGAAGTTATCCGTAACTTCGCCTTGAACTCAAGTTCGCCTGTGGCGATGTTGTGATTCGGCGAAGTTATCATCAACTTCGCCTATACCATTTTACTTAACAGTTTTTAGACGAAATTACAGTTGAAGCGAAGTTGTTCCCAACTTCGCCTCACCGTTAAGTTCGCCTGTATAAGTTTAATCACAACTTCGCTCGTGGTACTTAGCGAACTTGTGAGTTGCTTACACACTGTCTAACTTGTTTTGTTTGGTGCAGATATGGCTGCTATTGGCGGTGCTGGTGGTGATGATGGTGATGAGCAACGACAATTCTTTCCAGCCCATAACCAGTACATCACGTTAGATCCAGACGCACGAGGCGTAGAAGACTACAGGCAGATTATCACGTTTCTCCTGCGATCAAGAGTCTTTCACGCGCTCACTAATACACTGCCCATTTCTCTGCCTAACATTGAAGACTTTTGGCAGACAGTGTACTATGATTGCAGGCCTGAGCCTCCGGTGATGCGAGCAACCGTAAATGGTCATAACATACAGTTTTCCTCGGAAGACATACGGTTGGCTCTGCAGTTCGGTGAAGAAACAAGAGATGACCCAACGGAGTTCGTGGCTCCTTTCCGGGATGGAGCTTATTTGAGGATGGGTTATTCGGGTCCGCTGGGGGACTCGCAGAGGAGGAAAGGGTTTCTGCTGGATCAGTGGCGCTTCCTGATGCATGTGTTGATTGTATGCATGTCCGGCAGGAAGGCAGGAACAGATGGGATGGGCGCGACGATGCAGTCGGCCATGATAGCGCTGACTTACAACCGCCGATATTCATTCAGTCAGCTAATATTCTACGAGATCGATCGTCAAAGAAGGGCTGTGGCGCGCGAGCGATTCACTATGTATCCTCGTTTCTTACAGATGATTTTAAATCATGTCGCTCCGTCGCTACCGCAGAGACGCCCAATAAGATACGTCGAATGCGTAACGAAACGTATCTTTGCTCAGTGCCGCACCTCGAGCACTCGTAGCAAGCCTGAGCTGCGTCCCAGGCATACTCCATTATTCGGATATCTCATCAATCCGGAGTATGTTCCTGCAGGAGGGGACGAGTTCAGAGACCCCCAACCACATCAGGCGGCAGCACCTCATGCTGTATCAGCTGCGCCTGTTGTTTATACTGTTGCCTCTGCTGCTGTGCCAGCTACTGTATCTCATGCTGTGTCTACTGCTGAAGACGTTGATCTTAATGCTGCCTTTGGCGTATATGGTGTGTTTGATATGGATGTCTCGGGTCCTCAGTTTATGGATGTTACTAGAGCAGTTACTTCGGTAGCTGACTCCGATCTAGACGAAACGTTTGCTGAGGCGAGACGACTTATGGTGTCTCGGGAGAGAACTACGGGAAAGAGACCGAGAACTGTAGACGAGGATGAGGATGAAGTTGATGAAGAGGAGGCAGTGCAGATTGTGCTCAGACGTTCAAGAAGGGAACAGAGAGGTATGGGTTCGGGAGCTGGAGAATCTTCAAGGCTGGTACGTTTTGCTCCACCTGCCTTGTCTGGTATGTCTCTTATTCCTACTACAGCACAGGTTACTGCTGTCGAGACGTCGACCCCAGCAATTGTGTCTCTACCAACCCAACCGCTTAATCCACCGGTGGTAGTTGCACGATTTGTGGAGTCGACCATCACTACTACTGCAGGGTTACCAAGTGTACCACCTGCGGTCACTTCTGCTGCTGATGTCCCGCCAACTCCAACGCCTACTTCAGATTCCGAGAGGATTACATCACTAGAGCGGATTGTTGCTGATCAGACAAAAACCATTCAGAGCCTAGTGGAATCCAATCGACTACAAGCAGCCCTCCTGGTTGAACACGGTAAAATTATAGATGCCTTCAAGGCATTCTTGGCATCTCAGGGGGAGAAGACGTGTAGGGGTGATGTGTTGAGGACGAAACGGAGAGAAGATCATGACGATGATCCCAATGCACCGGAAGGTGCAGGTGGTGAGCTGCCAAGAACCTCTCAGGCTCTTGGGGCTTCCACAGCTGAGGGGGAGTCTACAAATGCAGCTGGTGACGATGTAGTAGCTGGTGATGATGATGCTGATATTGAAGATGTTATCGACGCATTGAAAGAGTTAGATGAGGAGGATGATGAGTTTATGATTGAAGATGATGTGTTGCCAGTTGATGAGATCGAGAGGATTGGAGAGCAGATTACGGTTGAAAACGTGTTGGAAGAAGGTGAGATTGTTGATGACTCCGTGGAACATGAGATTCCGGAGGTTGAGAGACCAGGTTTGGGTGATGAGAACGTGGAGGAAGATGCTGAGTGGGAGGAACAACCGAAATGGAAGGAGGGTTGTGCCCACTGGTTCGTAAAGACGAAGAAGCCGGCGGTCCCTAAGATGTTCAGAAAAAGTTACAATATTAAGGGATACGCGGAAGCCAAGAAAGGTATTATCTGCTGGTTATACGACGAGCAGCTGCGGCTCTTCGTGATCAAGAGATATGATGGCATTCAGTACTTCCAGAGAAAGTTGAGATCTCTAAACACACTGCCAGAATGTGAAGTAAAAGATTTAGCCAGATTGGGATTGGTAAACAGAAGTGAAGACAACATGGCTAGAATCATTGCGAAGATCGTGTGGAAAGAGTGCGTTAAAGAGAAAAAGTTTGAGCTACTGAAACCACAAAAGGGAAAACTTGTCGAAGACAAGGATAGAGGTCTGAGAGTTGATGGAAAACCTTGGATGGTCATGAAATACAAACCGATCCGGTGCCTTAAAGAAGTACCGATGAAGTTCATGCCCAAGGACGTGCTCAAAGATCTAAAATGGTGGTACGTGGATTGTGAGACAGCTGAGGCGGTAATGGAAGATGAGGATGAACAAGAAGTACTTCGGGTTTAAGACCCGATGCATCTTGTTAATCTATCGAAGGCTGATCTGAAAGTGCTCAACGAGAAGAAGATCTTCTACATTCCTGCTTGGAAGGATCAAGCTAGGAAATATCAACGGGTGGTGTCGGTATGTGTTAGAGAAGGAGCGCACGCGTAGAGATGCAAGATTACAAGACTCAAGATTTGAAGATAAAGATTTGAAGCTACTGCCAAGGGGGAGTCTGTTGGTACATGTGTGTCAGTAGTTCATAGTCTAGCATTTGTAATCGAGTCTGTAATGCAATTATGTTTTGATTATGTTTATTTGTGTAATACGCGAAGTTGTCAACAAGTTCGCTATGGCGAACTTGTTGAATCAGCGAAGTTATTGACAACTTCGCCTGTGGCGAAGTTGTCGTGTATATATACTGTTTCAGCGGAACAGTTTAAGAGTTGGTCGTTTAGGGTTTCATTTCAGTTGTTCAGTAACCGAGTTACGTGTCATAGTCTGTAACAGTGACCTCGGGTCACGTGTTTGTTATCAATATAACGTGTTTGGTTTATTGCTTGTGTGTTCGATCTTCACATACTCTACACTCGTATCTACCCACGCAGGGATTCCGCACCTGCGTTGTTAGCGACGTCCCGTGTACGATCCGTCCAGGAGCCTACAGGAACAGGAATAGTACACAGCCGGCCTGGTCACTATCAGCCGCTGCCTACCCACCAACCACCAGCATGGCACGTGCGTAGCCCACAGTTGGCAGAACAGGAATACTATTCAGCCGGCTGTACCTGCTTGGAAACCTACCTTTGGCTATAAATACTCCAACACCTTGGAACGGTATTATCATCTTATCTCATACCATCATATCTGCTCTAGCAATCTCTTAATATACACTTATATTCAAGAGCAATCTAGTCTGATTCTCACGCCGGAGGATGGTCACAAGGAGGTACCCCCCCCTTCTCAGTGACGAGCTCACGGTGTCTGTTTTGCAGGTCATCAGAAGAACCATCTTTGCCGGACCTAACCCCTCGTGGGAAACTTCTATTTAACCCCCAGATTATCCGTAATCTGCCCGGGGTCAATTAGTGTTTCTTCATTGGCGCCATCCGTGCATAAAAGCTAGAACTTATTCTTTTTCAGTTTTTTCAAAACTTCTGGAAAGATGGTTAACGTTACTCCGGTCCCCAGGCCAGGGAGTAACCAAGAAACCCTGGTAACCACAACCCCAGCTACTGGGGGGAACACCGGAGAATACACACGTTTTACGAACACTACCCCGGTTACCCAAGCCGGGGCAAGTGCAGTAAATTTTACAAACGCTACCCCGGTCACTCGAGCCGGGGCAAGTGCAGTAAACAATCATCCCCTGGGATTCATTGATACCCAGGCGGAAAGACGACAGACGAGGTTCCCCCACCAAACACTTGATCAAGTTAAAGCGTGGGCGGAAGCACGTCAAAAGGAATTCCAAGCTGAGTTGGATGAACGCTTACGTTCACTCCAACAGGCGGACGAAATCGGAAGCACTCAACAGCTCAACATGAGCAATGAGTTCGAGTACTTGGACGATGATTCGGAGGAATCCGACACCGACGCAAACCCTCACCATAGGGCGAAAGGGAAGCGTAAGGAAACGGACTTCCAACCGAGAAGGAATTTTGGAGAAACTTTCAAACCAAAAAACGCGGGTAGAAACCCACGTGACTTCTCCAAAGCTTTTAGACCAACTGTTGCAAATGCGGGAACGTCCAAGTTTGTAAGGGACATTGCGGAAGCAATCGCCCCGAAGAGTGCCAAGCAGATGCCCAACATCGGCACTTATGATGGTATATCCGACCCAGACGATCATTTGAACAGATTCATAGCGGGGGCAACCGTCAGCAACTGGACGGAACCCACGTGGTGTTATATGTTCCAGATGACGCTGGTTGGAGCAGCCAGAGCGTGGTTCGACCGTTTACCGGTCCACCACATCTACGATTGGACAGACTTCCAACAGAAGTTCAGCCAACACTTCAGTCAACAAAGGAAGTACACTGAAGAACAATGGACAACCTCAACTGCATCCGAGAGGAAGATGAGTCTTTACTAGACTTTATCACGCGCTTCAATTTAAAGAAGCTAAGTCTGGGCAGTATTAGCGAAGATCTTGTTCGCGCTGCTTTCATCCAGGGCGCGAAGGACCCAGAGCTCATCCGCACCTTAACGGGTAAAGATGGCATGCCATCCACATGAGATGTCATCATGACAGCAGCTAAACGCTTCGCGGAAACGGAAAGGCAACTGGGTAGAGATCTTCCCCAGAGCACAAACCTCTACACCCAGAAAACAAGAGAAAACAATGTCCTTACCGCCCGACTAAACAAAAAGAGGAAGCTAGGTATTTGGCAGTCAAGGGTAAACTTTGACACCTCATCCGGCTCGCACCCTCGGTTAGGAGGAAAGGATAACATGCAGTCGCCGAACCGGAACTCCAGATGGACGCCACTCACCAAAAGCGTCACCGAGATATTCGACACCGAGAGACTCCCATGGCCAAAGGCTCCAATAATCCGAGAGCGTCACAACGCTGATCAAAGCAAATTCTGTGACTTCCACAGGACAAGAGGCCACAACACCGAGGAATGCGTAGACTTGAAGGACATCGTCGAAGCATTTGTCAGAGATGGGATGCTCACGCACCTCGTGGCGTAGTGAACGCTGAGCAGGCTAATGCGTGTAGAACCCCAGTTGGGGAAAACACGAATAAAACTGCAGCTTCAATGTCGGAGACTACATACTGCGTAAACAACGAGATTCCGAACCAAGTGCATATCGGCTCGAAAGGCTCGATGACACTCCCAAGAACATGGAAGGGAGCTCAATTACACAGTCTGCATGTAGATCAATTCCAAACTTGTAAAAGAAAAGGCCCAGAGCCACTTCTAATGGAAATGATTCTCCTTATCACATTGACGCTGGTCTTACATTTATACTTATGAACTTTCCACACTGATATGCCGGTCTTCACCGCGTACATAAGTGGGAAAGCAAGTCGTTGCGTGTGGAAGGCGGCAAAACCCGCATAAACACAAAAAAAAAACGGCAAACCTTCACGCAGGTCAGTTATAGGTGAAATTCAGTCATCCCACTAAATGAAAGTGCCGGTCCTAACCGCACAAATCATGATAGAGGAAACCGAACTAACCTATTAACAGTCGCGCGTCGAACGGTTAACTTATTCAAAACACTGATATGCCGGTATTCACCGCATAAATTGTGACATCTGCCCAAATCCGACCCGACCCAGGTACCCGTTTTCGGATCCGAATTTTAAGATTTAAAATTTGATTATAATCTTTATAAATTTATTATATATATATATATATATATATTACTAATGATAATAATAATAATTCCTTTCCGCCGTCCCGCCCCTTTTTCTCTCTTGTCGCCGTCCCGCCCCTTTTTCTCTCTTGTCGCCGTCCCGCCCCTCTGCTTAACCCTTAAGCCTTGAACCTCTCTCTTAACTCTTTGCTTGTCCTTTGGTTCTTCCCGCCTAAGGATGTCTGCGCAGCTCCACGCGCCAGACTCCTTACAAGGAAGCCTGCGTGAAGACCAGCTGTTCCTGCGATTCGCGAGGCGAACTGTTCCCGCGGCGCGCTAAGGATTGTAGTTCTTCCTGCGGCGCGCTAAGGATTGTAGTTCTTCCCGCGGCGCGCTAAGGATTGTAGTTCTTCCCGCGGCGTGCTAAGGATTGTTCTGTCTGCCTTCGCCCTCGCGCACTCAAGCCTTCTCGCGCTAGAAACTTAAGTCTTTTCTCCAGTTTAAGCCAGCCTGTATGCTTTTGAAATATCTTATCTTCTGTGCTATACCTGCCAAGGTATGGGCACAGTAGGCCAGATCTGACATCTGCCTGAAAAGTCACTTTCGGCGCAGCTTGCTTACCAACCCTCTTGGTTGTTAGAAAAAGTAACTGGCATAATCTTTTAAAATCTTCTTTTCCATGTCTTGAACAGTACTTTGACTGACCCCTCCCATGCTATGAACAGTAACCTGTCAGCCTTCCCCCATCCCCTGCAGCTGCCACCATACCTCTTGCTTTTGATATCTTTTGCTTTGATTTGATAAGATCTTTTTTCCCCAATCCAAGGGATGTGTTCCCTAGGGTTTTCCTATAAATAAAACTGATTTCTTGGATATTTAAACACTACACTCAAACACTCCCCAAAATCTCTCTCCCTTACTCTCAGCCGAAGATCCTCAGCGACGCCTCCACTCCCCTCTTTGCAATCCGTCTTATCTTCTTTTCTGCCCAGAAATCTCGGTAAATATATAATATATAATTTTTTTTTAATAATTTGTTTAAGTGACTTACATATATTCAAGCATAAAAACCAATCGTTAAACCAATAACCTCTTATTTATAGGTTAACTTTCGCTTGTTTAAAAGTTGGTTCTTGCATTATCTTTCAACACACCTTTTACAACCGAAGCTGCTCGTTAACAACTTGGGCAGCCTTGGAACGGGCCTCGAGACGGACCTGAACTTCAACCTCGAGGGCCTTGAAGGCCTTCTCCTTCTCCGCAGCAACAGCGGAGAGTCTCCTGTTCTCCTCCCGGATAGCCCGCGCCTGAGCTACTTCTTGGATACGAGCCGCCTTTAACTTGTCGTTTTCACGACAAAGCAGCTCGACGCGTGGCTGCATCCGGGCAAAGAGAATTCGAAGCTCGTTTGTCAGCCTACCCTCTTGGTAGCTCGACATAGCTTCTCCCAGTGCACCACTGGGGGCGGCGTGGCGCGCCCACTCGACGCAATCCACAGCCGTCCGAAGGGTGGTTCCCCGGCGGATGTTCCACCGCGGAACAAACACCTCATTCGAATCCGACACTGCAAAAACAAAAAGCAGTTAGGAAAAGATGATAAAAAACAAAAATATATATAAAAAGGCCAAAATAACCCTACGCACCTGTAGGGTCGACAACAGGCCGGTAGCCGCCGAACCCATCACCTGAACCTAACGGATATCCATCCAAGAGGTCAGGCAGATGGGAAGGAGGCAGAGATTGGCTAGAAGCCCCAAACATACCTGCTGAACCGGCCGGGGGCGAAGTAGTCGCCGGTGCCGGAGGCATGGTTGAAGCCGCCGCTGTAGAGACCACCGGTGGTGAACTCACTGGAGGTGAACTCACAACCGTGGCCGCCGCTGCGGAGGAACCCACAGAAAAACTCACCGCCGGCTCAGTGAAGGACGCAGTGAATATGGCACTGACAGCCGGCGGAGACGTCACAATTGGAACAGCTGCCTCAATCGGATGAGCAACTGAACCAATGCTGCAAACAGGCGCAGCAGCCTGGGTCATGGCCTCGGGTAGGTTGACCAAACCTACCGTCATGGGTCCAGAGCTGCTCCTCCCCGCATCACCTTGGAATGCGGTAGCATCCACGCCTGCATGAAGACAAGATATTAAAAACAATGGCGGAAAGAAATTGCGGGTAAGATTAATTTATACTTACGAGTTCTCTTCAACTTGAAGGTTCTGACCAGCGGGGATGAACCCGACGGAGCCGGCCTCTTCACGCCGGTCACCGTCGTAGAACTTGGTCGCGCGGCAGTGGCAGCTGTCTCAACCTCCGAGACTGTTGTCTCACCACCACCAGGGTTCCCCGCCACCTCTTCACTCTCGGTCTCCGACTCTGACCGATTCCCCTGATCGGCAGTGGAGGCAACCTTCGCCTTGCCCTTCCCGCCAGCAGCCTTCTTCTTCCGCGTGAAGAAAGGACCATCTGCGGATTCCTCATCAGAAGATGACAAAATTAGAGGAATTCCAGCAGAGGTTTGAGCATTGACAGGGCGAGGGTTAAATAACTCCTTACCTGGCCGCGTGGCGCTCAGAATCGGGTGGCCCAGCGGGTAGACCTCCACAAACCTATCCGCCGTTTGCTCCAAGATGGGCAACTCGTTCTCATCAAGAGCACGGGTACCCATCCGAGCGGGACCACCAGCTTCTCGCGGATGCAGGAGCGATTGTAGGTCGTTTCCCTCTGAAAACAAAAGAAAAACAGTTAGAAGAAAACTTTAAATCAGCAAAGAAGATGAAGCATACCGTAAGGGATAGAGTTCAAACCGTATTCGAGGACGATGGGGATCTGTGGCGTCTCCGCCCCAGCATCTTTCCACACCCGGCTCATCCCGAGCATCACCATCCCGGACTCCGCAAAGCGGTAAACCGGAGATTGGATCCGGGAAATCTTGGCAAACCATTCCGCCTCCTGGTAGTTGGAGGCGTGAAGGCTGGGGAGTGCTCTCCCGTTCTTGAATGTCATCGCAATAGGGACGACACGGGCAGAGATGTAAAAGAACTCCCGCTTCCAAGACCGAAGACTGCGCTCGGTAGCACAAATCTTCAAACCCTTGATCCGGGTGACCAAGGTATACCACCCCTGGATGCACCTCCAGGAATAGAAGGTCATCAGGCGGTCGACATGGGGCTCCACGCCCAGAATGAGGCACACCCATTCAAAATGGCGAATCTTGGCGATCGCCATTGGGTGTACCTCCGTCAGATGTACACCGTGTCTCTCCAGAACACGGTACACAAACTTCGTCAATGGGAACCTGAGATTCCCATACACGAAGAAGGCAGCATACACCCCTATCTTGCCCTTGGGGGCATCGTACACTGTCTGATGAGGCTTAGGAAACTCAGGCTCGAAAGGCTCGAGCATGAACTTCCTAACAATGTACTGGTACAGATCGACGGTAAGAGCACACTGGCACTCACCAGCAGTACTCTTATCGTCCTTATCAGAAGTAGACGACGGATTCTCGGCATACGCGTCAGACTCCTCGGCGGTAGCCTCAAGATCATGAACAGAAGACATGTTTTGGATGTAAAGAAGAACGATTTCAGGAGAATGCTCGACAGAAAAGTTAGAGTATTCGCCAGAAATCGTTTAGAAGAAGAGAGAGGTGAAACTGTGAGTTGAGATGTATCCTCTCCTCCCTTTATATACTCATCGCAATAAATGCGATGAATTTAACGCGGAAGAGAGAGGAAAACGCTGGTGCAATGAAACTATGACACGTGGAAAAAGTAAGCTGGCAACAGCTGTTGACTAAACGCGCGCCGTAAACTTCGCGGCCACGCGCCCGAAAACTCTCGCCCACGCGCCAGAAAAAGCGTCTAGAATGACCATATACTGTCACGTCGCCATAACTTCCTGCACGTCCTGACACTGTCAGAAAAAACCGTCGGACGACGTTTCAACAGTTTGGACTGTTCTTATCCTTTCACCAACTCTTCAAATTTCAAAAAGATTCAAAAAAGATTCAAAAGTAAGCGGGACTATACCCCTTACCTTGGCAACCAAGTAACTATAAGACGGGTGCGGGTACAGTGTTAAGGCAAAACCCTTCACATACTTAGCACCCGCAGGGAATTGAAGCCAAGAATACCTCGGCAAACAAGTAACTATAAGACGGGTGCGGGTACAGTGTTAAGGCAAAACCCTTCACATACTTAGCACCCGCAGGGAATTGAAGCCAGGAATACCTTGGAAGTAAAGTAACTATAAGACGAGTGCGGGTACAGTGTCAAGGCGAAACCCTTCACATACCTAGCACTCCGCAGGGAATTGAAACCAAGAAGGATCTTCTGGGCCATGCTTGCGGAAACGGGAATAACATCCCCGCATAGCGGGAACGTCGAGAACTAGATTGTTTGAAGCTCCAAGATGGAATTGGTTGTTTAATCATAATTGATCACTATGTTCAAAACTACCAAAACCTCATGGAGAATCTATACAAGTGGAACTCAACGCTCCTGACTTGCGAGGAGGTTACAGACCTACCCGCATCATACCCAAAGATCAGGCAGAAAAGTCGGGAATTTCTGCACGTGACATTAGGACTTCCGCGGGAAGAATCCCCATGGAAAACCTTAAAACTAAACCCTTTTCAAAACCCTTTGCTTAGTCCAAAAGTTCACCTCACTTATTAACAATTCATGAGAAGAACATTGGACTGGGGGGACTTGAAGAGGTAGGTCCCAGCAGAGCCTAGTTGGACCCGCAAGACTCACCTCAAAGAGGGACGTCTGCGCAGTTGAACCCGCAAGACTCACCTGCAACAGGGACGTCTGCGCAAAGGCTAAACTCGCAAAGACTCACCTTGAAGAGAGACGTCTGCGCAGAAACCAACTGGATCCGCAGGACCCACCATGCTCAGAGACGTGACGTCCTTACGCGCAGTACGCAAGCTGTTCCCGCAGGAAAAGCCTCCCAATGGTCGACGTACTCCGCCTGTTCCCACAGCAACGGATACTAGCCATCAGGGAAGGCTACCCGCGCAGCAAGGCTACACGCACAAGGCACTTAACTCTTAAATAATTCAGTAATGTCACCTGAAGGAGTGAGCAAGCCGGGAACACTCCCGCACAAAGCCGGGAAAACTCCCGCCCAAATGAGCCAGTCCGTACGATACTGGAGGATCTTTTGTACTGTACCTGACGAGGTATGGACAAAAGATCTGACCAAAGATACGACAGCTCACTGACAACAGTATGACGAGCAGCACGCTCTTAAACTGTATGTCACTATCAGCCGCTGCCTACTCACCAACCTGTCAGAGGACGTGCATAGCCTGCAGTTGGTGGAACAGGAATAGTACACAGCCGGCCTGGTCACTATCAGCCGCTGCCTACCCACCAACCACCAGCATGGCACGTGCGTAGCCCACAGTTGGCAGAACAGGAATACTATTCAGCCGGCTGTACCTGCTTGGAAACCTACCTTCGGCTATAAATACTCCAACACCTTGGAACGGTATTATCATCTTATCTCATACCATCATATCTGCTCTAGCAATCTCTTAATATACACTTATATTCAAGAGCAATCTAGTCTGATTCTCACGCCGAAGGGTGGTCACAAGGAGGTACCCCCCCCCCCTTCTCAGTGACGAGCTCACGGTGTCTGTTTTGCAGGTCATCAGAAGAACCATCTTTGCCGGACCTAACCCCTCGTGGGAAACATCTATTTAACCCCCAGATTATCCGTAATCTGCCCGGGGTCAATTAGTGTTTCTTCAGGGAGTTACCCTACTATGAGTAGTTATAGTTAAACACATACCTCAACAAGCCGTAAGTAAGCCTACCTTGGACAAAAAAACTTGTTATACCTATTTGGATAATAGAGCTAGCATGTTTTGCCAACCTATAGTACTCCCAAGTCCCAACCCAAAAATGAAATTCGGTGAACTTTGTTAGTTAATGCCATAAACAGGTTTGAGTCTAAGTTATTTCTTACTAGTTTACTATAACTTCGATCAACCCTATGGATAATCTTTTATTTAGGCCCCTTATTCATACATCAAACAATTTTATTTCACATAACATGGCTTTGTTAATAGTTTTAAGCCTTTTAGCTTTAGTCAACTCAAGTTATAATGTATAGAACTTTTAACTACTAAAAACAAAAAGAAATGAAATTTAATTAACAACTCAACAATATTCCGAATGGCCTTACGACTTTACATTAAATATCAATTTTATATAAGTTTCTTAGGTGTTATAGCACGCCCCTATAAAATATTGGCACTAGTTCATTAGACAAGAAAATATAGTGCCCTCATATAATCCACAAATTCTGAAACCCTATTGTATTTTTAAATCGTACGCCCCTTTGACCTTGCAATATTATCACATAGCCAAACCGAAGTCTGTATGCTTATTGGAAACTGTAGCATGGATGACTTCTTATAACGTACTATTTTAATCTGACTTCATTGTCATATTTCACTTGTTCTTATACTTCAATAATTGTTTTAAGTAAATCATTGTTCTAGAATCAAAGGCACAAGTAAGAGACCAATTAAACAGAGTATTAGATCAACCAAGTCAACATTGAAACAAGCTTTGACACGAACTCAATGAATGCCTATTTTAACCGACCTTTCAAACAGTGGCGAAGCTTGGACTGAGGCACCCGGAGGGGAGGGGGGCTCAAAATGCATACAAAATTTCACAAACGAGGGGGGGGGGGGGCTAAAATTTTCGGCCGAAAAATGCTAAACTTACACTACGTATAAAAAATTTCGGTAGAAAACGGGTAAATTTACACTACTGCGCAAAAAAAACAGGGGGGCCGGGGCCAACCCGGGCATCAATGAAGCTTCGCCCCTGCTTTCAAAGGAACTTTTAACTTGACGGATATATCCGACTTCATAATCGGCTTAACCTAAAATGGTTCAGTTTGTTAACTTTGTAAGAAATCCGATTCTCTTTTAAAATTCACACATACACATGATATCTTGTGATACTTGCATGAAAACCACAAAAATAGCATACTTAACTTGTACGTAGTTATAAAAAGAAATTAGAAGTAGTGGGAGTGAAACATAAAATGTGATTATTACATAAGTCTTATTTATCATTTTCATAACAAGATGTATGATATCATTATATATATAGTTTCTTAGGTGTTACAGTTCTCAGCCCCTTAAAATATTGTCACTAGTTCATTAAAGAAGGATATACGGTGTCCTAATATAATGCATAGGTTCTGAAATCCTAATGTGTTTCTTTTTCAATAGTACTTCACTTTGACCTTACAATCTTTAATAGCTACACTTACATTTCTGTATGCTTCTTGGAAACTACAGGCTGCAGCATACAGATAAACTACTTTGACTTCAGTGTCATATTCGACATGTTCTAATGATTTAATCCCGTTAGTCAATCATAGTCCAAGAATCTAGGTCAAAGTCCAAGAAGATCCAATAAATACTAAATTGTGGATGGGTACATGGTTTGGGTTTGGTTCGGTTATTAGTCGGTTTTCAGTATTACATTTAGGCCTTGAGTTGGAAAAAGAAAGCTGACTTATAATAATAAATTTGTGTCCTAAACTTTCATCCAGAAGTTCTTGTTAACCACTTGTTAATCAATAGGAGTATTGGCTTCATATAATCCAAACTATGCCTGATTGGCAAATATAAGTCTCATCAATGGAAATGGCAAAAAATAATCCAAACTACGCATGTGAGTGCAAAATAACGGAAACTTAACCAACCGTTTGTTTTTAGAGACGTGACCGCTGAGTTGTCTCATTAAGGGTATGTTTGGCATGAAGCTTTTAGGAGCTACAAGCTTCAAACTTTTAAGAAAAAGCTCATACTCAATTAAAAGCTCTGCTTGGTTCAAGGAGCTTGAAGCTTTTAGGTCAGGAGAAAAAGCTTAAAGCTTAAAGCTTCTACTAGTAGCGTTTAGAAAGAACTACAAGCTTTTAGTATGATAATTTACTTAAATAACCTTCCAAAATAAATACATTTACCATTATTGATTTTAGTTATGCCCATTTTAGTAATTTTATACGTTTTATTAAAAGCTCCAGCTACTCTGCCAAACATCTAAATATATCTAAAAAGCTACAGCTAACAGCTACTAGCTACAGCTTCCAGCTACAGCTACAGCTACCAGCTAGTTTTGCCAAACATACCCTAAATCCTGCAACTTCTTCCTCTCCAAAAACTTCCTCTCCAAAAACTCCTTATCATCTTCCACCTCATCCGGATTTGTGCAGTTTGAAGTTTGCAACTCGGTGGTAAACACAATTTTGTTGGATTACCCTCTCATGATCAATTTCTGGCAACCGACACCCTAACGTCTGCAAGGTGAGGCAGTTTGAGCCATACTGTCAAGTCACATGTTCATTGACTATTAAAAAAATCGGGCCATGTTAGCGAGGGATTTTTAGCCTAAAAAGGGTGTAGTGGTTCAAGCCCATTTCATGCCCCTTCAATCATTATCAAAACAAATAGAAACTTTTAAAATATTTTTATTCAATTATTTTCTAAATTAAATTGAAACCTAAAAATACTTAATAAAAAACTTAAAATACTTCATTAAAAAACTTACAAACTTATTTAGACAAAAACATTTCATCAAAAATTAAAAAAAAAAAAGCACATAACTAATAAAGAAAATATTAGAATATTGTGTTTCAAATTAATATTCCCGTTAACAGCGTTCGTATTGTAGAGCCTTCCAAATTAAATGGAACATTTATAAACAATTTCATTTGCCATGGACGGTTTAAGATGGAGCATTTGGTTAAAACTTAAAATAAAGATAAATAAAGTTTAATCATCTTTTCATTCAATTGTTTTTATATAAACATAAAGCTTAAAAAGTTACATTAAAACCGGGGCTTGCCCCAATGGCCAAGAACATGATGGATGACCCGGGTGTCCCGGGTTCGAATCCTGATTCCGACCGGATTTTTCTAGAGCATTAAAAACATGTCGTGCCTTCGGGCGGGGTGAGCAAACTCGGTTTTACCGGGAACGCCAAGCCAAACTTGGATGCCAGCGTGGATCCCGATCATGTCAACATAGCTGGCCTGAGTGGGGTGGTGGGGCACGACCTAGTCGCGTAGTGCTAGCTAAACTGTGAAATTCACCGTTTAAAAAAAAGTTACATTAACTATTTTCTACAAGATGTTGATGCAGTTAATGCTTGAAACGGTTACTGTAGTTTGTAGTTTTCCATAAAATATTGAAGGATTACATTGGCGTTATTTCAAGAACGCCACAAGATATTTAGGCCCATTTAACGCTTTTGTGTAACGGATTTGTGGGCGTGTTCTACTATGAAATAAAGGGTTTAACGCCCCTCATTACGGCCGGTCTTATTGGGATAATGTTAAAGAAATTAATTGTCCTTAATTTTCAAATTAAGGATCTTGAAATCCTTGGTAATTTTCTTGGTATTGAAGTCTTGCATCATTCAAATGGTACAATCATTACACAATGAACATTTACCACCGATTTGCTTAAATACTTCAATGCACCACTTACTCCTCACTTGCAACTCAAAGTTGCTGATGGTGTTGTTCTTGAATCTTGAAGATCCATTAATATATTGACAATTTGTAGGCGAATTGAATTACCCCACTCACACACGTCCTGACATGGCTTTTGCATTTTAATTTTTAAGCTAATTTGTGTAAAATTGTCAAATTCTTATTTTGAATGTCGCTTTGCATACTCTTGCGTATGTTAAAAGTACTCTTTCTCAACGACATCTGATTTGCAAGCATATTGTGACTCGGATTCGGCATCTTGTTCAAACACGAGATTGGTGGCTAGGGAGCTTTTAGTTTATTTTTACTTATTTATATCATCATTATCGATGTAATTAGTAAGTACTAAATACAATCGAATCTTTTCCATCCTTCGCTTCTTATCAAAATTTCATCACTAGCCATGTTGCCTTCTTGATAAAACCCATTGCCCAAGTGTTTTTTTTAAACTTTAAACGTCATTGGCTTTAGTTCCTCTATTATCTTGGAGTGAACATCAAAACAACCAATATCCCGAGTTCCTTTAGACCAATAGTACTATCATCACAACTTCCGAGTTCCATCAACCGCACAGGAGGTGGTTGGTGTTGAGATCCCATGTTGGGCAAAGAGTTTTGTGTAGACCAGACAAAAGTTGGATGTCGTGGTGGCGCACACTTTTTTTCTTTCTTTCTTTTTTTTATGGCAACCGAGTTTACAACCTTTGACAAGGGTGTTCTAGCCATCTTTGGCCACTAGTAGGAATGGGAACATAGGTTTGGGGGCATTGGTGTAGGTGTTTGGGATGGCGATTTGGGGCCGTCGATATTTTGGTGGTTGTGGATGTTGGTGTTGGTGGAGGTGATAGTGTAGTTTTTCCAACGAGGCAGGTGGGAATAACCAATATAACCTTTTGTTTTTATGCCATAGTGGCGATATCTCGACGATAGTCGGCTTTTTTTAGTAGGAGATGGTGGAGTTTGGCCAACAACTCTTTGATTGTCGGCCCTTCATTGTGTGGGGATATAGGTTCAATGACATGTTTCTAACTGTATATGTTTTCAGATAAATATTTTCTACATTTTTGACTAATTTTCGGGTTGTTTTTATAAATTTTACTAGCTATTAATTAGTTTATATTTTGTTATGTAGATTTACATAGAAAACTAGCTAAAACTGATTTTTTTTTTCATTACAACGAACTTAGACGATAATGCTGGATGATAAGTCAAATTTTGGTGTTGCATGTAAATTAGTTCAAGTAAAGGATGACAACGTTAAAGTTATACTAATTTAAAGTTATTGGTTTGGTGAATTATATGTGTAAATATATGGGAAAATTCCCAAAATAAGTGTTCATGAAAGCGTTTTTCATGTTTTAGGTGTCATTTGCAAGAAATTCCCAAAATAGATATTATAAACTAGTCGTGACGAGTAGTTTATGATTACACGCGAGTAGTTTGTAGAACCAGTTAAAACTTGCCACGTGCCCTTAAACTAACCGTAACGAGCAGGTTCACTAATCATTTGTTCGTCACAACTAAATAAGTTTCATGCTTTGTAACGCCCACGAGTAATTCGTAAGTCATTTAGTCGCAACGACTAGTTTACCTGGTTTACATTCCCCACACGAGTAGTTTATTAGTAGTTAACTCGCCGCGACTAGTTTGACCTTACAATCTACTCGTCGCGACTAAAGAACTTATAAATTACTCGTGGGCGTTGATTACGAGGCATAAAACTTATTTAGTCGTGACGAGTAAATGGCTAGTAAATCTGCTCGTTACGGTTAGTTTAAAGACACGTGTCCAGTTTTAGTTGGTTATACAAACTACTCGTCCCGACTAGATTATAATACATATTTTAGGAACATCTTGCAAATGACACCTAAAACCTGAAATTAAAACGTTTTCATAAACGCTTATTTTGGGAATTTTCCGTAAATATATTCTCTCTTTATGTTAAAATAGGTAACTTAATAACGTGGGCTGTGCACAATGAGTTAGGTGAAATGGGCTAAATAATTGAATCAAGTATATGGGCTTCGTTTTGTATTTGGACTTTGGAGACTGACTGGAGTGACTGCTGGAAATAATTAAAAGAAAAGCAGCAGTCGCCAGATAAGGCTATGCGTAGTGGAGGGGCTACAAATTGGGGCTTTTTGTGCCGTGTGGCGCCCAGTCAGCAATGGGTGAAAATTTGTTTTTGGGGTGTAATGGCGTAGGGGCTACAATAATAATATATACATATATATACATATATCTCTCACACACATACAATATATAATAATAATAAATGAAACAAGAAAGGGGCTACAACAGATTATCGCCTCTCCACATTTCACCCCTTTGTAGCCCAAGGGGGCGGTGTTCTCGCCCCAAAACCTTCAATATCGCCCCATTTATTCGCCCACTACATATGGCCTAAGGGGTGTCCAAACATCTATTATTCTTCTGATTCATCGAAACATCGTTTGTAGCTTAAATTTATTGTCTTTAGTTATGAATTCAGTTTTTGAGCCCATTAATTTTTTATAAGTAGCTAATTTTCTTAAACTACTTATATCTTAGGGTTGAATATAACTCTTGTTGACTATTGTTTGGTTTTAATTAATTGCATGATGTGATTATTATTCTAAGTGTTTTATTTAAAATGATCTTTGATGTGTAACTTTGTTAATTGTGATTCTGCGAATAACTTTACTTGATTGATTTCATGTTATCGGTTACGGTTTTATGTTTAGGTCATTTACTTGATTAACCTATTTGTGGTTAGTTGGTTCACCTCCCTTGCGACTAAGAGGTAATAGAGAGTCAGTTTGTCGCATATCTTTATTTGATTAAGTGAGAATTGTGTAAGAACGAGTTTTGATCTATTTCGTATAAAATTTCGTACAAATATTCCACTCTTGATTCCTATAATTTCTAGCACCAACTTTACGTGGGTTTATGGGCGGACCTACACCTATGGTACGAAGTTCTGCCATCCTCTTTGACAAAAAAAAATAGTACTATTGTAGCATTAGTATTATTATATATTAAAATTCTAATCAACCCTTGTGAAATTTTGGCATTGATCCTAATGGGCTTTAAATCAAAATCCGATGGGTGATAGAGAATAAAGAAGGTAGCATGACCAGAAAAGTTTCCTCGGGTTGGTGTGGTGGTGGTTTCACCACTCCTTGGTGTTATTTGAACGATAAAGAAGAAAGAGACGGTACTATGGGTACCATATTTCTTTTTTGATTACCTGGCCTTTTAAAGTTTACTTTGTAGACTTCTGGCCCAGTTAAAAAACTAACAAGAAAAAGAAAACTTTAATTTATTGAAAGTGTTTATTTTGTTTAAAAGTGTTTGATAGAGGCTTTATTTGAGACATCAATTAACATCCGGCTTCTTAACTTCTTTCTGCATGCTTCAAAAAATAAAAGAAACCTTTAGCTGTTGTTTATTTAGTAATTTATTATTTTGTTCGATTTAGTATTGAAACATAAATTCTTTTGGTTCTTTATTTATTTAATTTCACTTAATCATTATTTCTACGAAGCAGTGACTGTGCGTTGGGGTTGCTACGTACATGTGTATCTTGACATGCATGGTTAACGGATGTTGATCGATCTGGATCCTCTGAAAGGTACATAGCAGACACATTGACGTAATAGACTATGATACTACGAATAGAAATAAAAAGTTCCAAGGACCAGGTTCCATAATTGAAAAGCCTCAGCAGCCCCATTTGGCTACATAAAGCGAGGTTCATGAGGAGCATGCATGAAGAGGAATGTTTGCTATCTGATGCACTCGATTTAGATGACGTGTCAAGTGGGGTACGTAGGGCAGTTTGTTCTATGTTATTAACCGTGTGCATAATGTTGGAAAAGCTTAATTCAGGACGAGTAACTTTTGTAACATCGAGAATAAATAACTTTTTTTGAATGTTGGTTACTGTATAAACGGGATGGAAGGAAGTGTAATTTTCGTTATAACGATACTGACCATGACCGGCCAAAAAGATGGTCAATCGGTATTGAATGAAGAAGATTGATCGACGGCCGACACTGATCTATCAAAGGCTGTTGTCGCGTTCGCCCAACTTTAATAATTTTTGAATATTTAATAGTTTGCTTTAATAATTCTTTGAAAAATGTAAAGACATTTGAAAGTTCAAATTAAATTGAATTAAATGGTGTAGTGAATACTATAATGACAATGATATCTGACTTGTTACAATCCAACGATTGAAAGATTGAGACATTACTTTTGTGCATTGTCGTCATCGTCAAAACGACCGTTTTAACAGTTTTAAAACATCTATGTGAACAATCATGGTGATCAAATATTAAACCAAAAATAGCGACAATTTAATAAGAGATAAAATTGGTTTTGATATTATGAAAAGATTACAAGGAAATATGATAATTATTAATTGAGATAACATTTAGTATAATTATATTCCGTTGTTTCAATCTATCAAAGTGATTTTCTTACTATCAATGATCTATATCCTAAGTGGTTGAGGTAAGACGTTCAAAACTTATTTAAAAGGTAAGGCCTTAGGTCAAGTCTCACTTACAAAAAATAAGGTTGTTTAGATTGGCTCGAGAATTTTCTCAAATATGATAGGTTTTCTCTTAAAAATGATTTTTGAGTGATAAGAAATATAAATGATTTGGTGAATCAATGGTTTTATTCAAATGAACATACAATGAAAAATAATGATTTTTTTATGAAAAAACATTATCCAGCATCCACAATTGTGATAGGAACTACTCCACATGTCAGTTTCATAAGAATGGAAAATGATAAGGGTGTAATAAAGGATCGTAACCGAGTTTGTCTTGTTTAATTTTACAATATTTCAGATGTTTAACTTTCATAGCTTAAGCTCAACCCGTTCACACTTGGGTTTGATCTCGGTTATATATTACTTGTTAATTAACTATATATATTATATAGTTATTTATTTTAGGTACCCGGCATTACTTAGTTGGCCGTTTAAAAAAATATATAATAATAATTATGGAAATGTATATTCAATATAATAAATAAAAATAAAAAATGTATAAATTAGATGTGGCTCAATTGTACAGCACTCACTTCACTAGTGAGAGATAGAAGGTTCAAACCACACTATCATCAAGTTATATGAGAGATATGAGGGATAACCCTGACTTGTCAAGGTTCGAGTCCTGATCTCACATGGTTTTACCGGCTCCTCGTTGTCGTGTCGTTTGGCGGCGTGGGGGTCGGGTTTTATCCGGGGAATCCCTCAATAGGTGGACCGCTATGGGCTCCATCCGTCCGGACTAGTGGCCAGCTCAGGCAACTTTTAGCCAATGGGGCCGCGTACGGCTTACCCGGTGTTACTTAGTTGGTCGTTCCAAAAAAAAATATAATAAATAAAAATCATATAATGTACTTGTTTAGGCTTATGAGTCTAGTCAAGCTCACTAAAGTGAAGCTTGATGCTGGGCTCATATCACAAGTAGTTCATGAGCGACTCGATTTCTTTACACCCTTAAAACAATTTTATTATACAAGGTGTTGTTTGAAAAAAATAAGAGACTCATTATTTTTTATAAAAAATTTACATAAACACTAAACAGTTATTTTATACATTGATGAGTAAACTGCTAAAATCGTTCATGATGAGTGGTTAAATTTGCCATTTTCATTAAAAAAAAAGAATAAAATAAAACATATTTTTGAGATGAAAGTGATAAATGCAATCAAACCTAATGACGATTTTTATGGTGTAATGACATGATTGTCGTTTAACCGTGATGTTTTCTTCTTAGCTTACTTATTGTAATAGAGTTAATGGTAGAACCAATGTTAATGATGTTGAGACTGGACCGAGCCGGCTGGTTGAACCGGTCTGATTACCGGTCCGGTTCTATACAATTTGCTCGGTTCTCAGAGAACCGGACGGTCAGACCGGCCAGACCGGTTGAACAGGTTTTACTATTAAAAAAAGATTTTTGAAAAATATTATTTTCAGCCATCACCGTTTTTAGACAAAAGTTGTTAGACCGATAGAACCGGTGAACTGGTTACCCGTCCGATTCGTTGCTCAATCTGGTTATGAAAACATTGGGTAAAACATACGAAATCACAATTCCAAAAAAAAAGGTGATGCGATATAAAATTGACGTGTTGATGAATAATAAAATGCTAAAAAAATTTTTTTTTTGAACGACCAACTAAGTAACGCCGGGTACTTCATACGCGGTGTGACATCTGCCCCGATCCGACCCGACCCAGGTACCCGTTTCTCTGATCCGATCTCTTTCTTTTGTGATTTAGTATTTATTTATGCTTATATTTTACTTTTAATAATATATTTTCCTTCCCGCCTCTTCCTCTCTTTCTTTCCGCCGTCCCGTCCCTCTTCTTCTCTCTTTCCGCCTTCTTTTCCCTCTTGTCGCCGTCCCGCCCTTACGCCTTGTTTCCCTCTTCCAACTCTTTGCTTGTCCTTTGTTCCTTCCCGCCTAAGGTTGTCTGCGCAGCTCCACGCGCCAGACTCCTTACAAGGAAGCCTGCGTGAAGACCATCTGTTCCAGCGATGCGCGAGACGAACTCTTCTCGCAGCGCGCTAAGAATTGTAATTCTTCTCGCAGCGCGCTAAGAACGGTAGTTCTTCCCGCGACGCGCTAAGGATTTGTAGTTCTTCTCGCAGCACGCTAAGAATCGTAGTTCATCCCTCGACGCGCGAAGAATTGTAGTTCTTCCCGCGGCGCGCTAGGAATTGAAGTTCCTCCCGCGGCGCGCTAAGAAATGTGATTCTTCCCGCGGCGCGCTAAGAAATGTGATTCTTCCCGCGGTGCGCTCAAGCCTTCTCGCGCTATGTCTTGAGTCATTTCTTCTGTTTAATCTAGCCGTTTGCTTTTGTGATGTCTTATCTTTTGAGCCGTTGACCTAATCTGCTTTATGTCTGAAAAGTTACTTTCGGCGCAGCATGCGCACCAACCCCATTGGTTGGCAGAAAAAGTGACTGACATTATCTTTGGAGATCTGCTTTTTCCATGCTTGACCAGTACCTTTATCTGACCCGCCCATGCCTGTTTACTGCTCCCTGTCAGTTTTTTTTCTCTTTTCCCTGCTACCATATCTTTTGATATCTTTTGCTTTTGGAATCTTTTACTTTTTGAGATCTTTTCCCCTTTTTCTAGGGATTGTGTTCCCTAGGGTTTCTCTATAAATAATAATGTTATTTTCCTAACACTACACACACAAAACACTTAATCTCTCCTGTTCTCTCTTGCTCCTTGCTCTCTCTGCCGTCTTCCTCTCTGCCTCCGTCTTCCTCCCTGTTCTGCCCTGCTTTTCCGGTAATATATATTATATATAATAATTTACTTATTAATTATGCTAACTTATAATCAAGACTTAAAACAAATCATTAAAACAATAATCTTATTTATAGGTTAACTTGTGCTTGTTTAAAGTTGGTTCTTGCTTTATCTTACACCGCATCGTTTATCAAGTGAGTAATCTCGTACCTAATCCCTTTTTGCTTTTAATGTTTTGGGATGTTCATGTGTTCATACAAACTTAGAGTCTTAAACTGTTTATGAACTTTAGTCGCGCAGTATCCCATGTGTTGAGGACGTAGACTTGGCTGTTTATTTGTATGTGTGGATCATTAACCGTCTTGTCGGTCTATTCCGCAGTTCTCATGGTACCATTAGATGAACACGGGAGAACTATCGTTTATGATTTTCTCTTTTGTTTACACTTGCACAGTCTTTCTTGTTTGTGAGCTCAATTGTGAGCACTGGCAGTCTATGAATCTTAGAGTTGGTCCCGATCGGATTACACCCTTGTTGAAAACCAGACATACACATGTTGCGCGCAGATTTATTGTTATCTATGTACTGTATTAAACTTGATTTCTCACCAACACGCAAGTGTTTGACGTTTATTTTAACACATGTTCAGGTTTGCAGTAGCTGTTTTGGAGCTTGAGGACACGTAGGAAGTTTTCTTTATTTTGGACCTAGATTAAAATGTATCAAGACAAGTTATTGCTGTTCGAATATTATGATTTATAATATATTGATTTATGATGATTTATGTTATCTTATGTTTACTTTGCGCGTGCGCGAATGAATGTATTTATTAAATATTGACACCCAATAGTGTCACGAGTAATGAAACAATATGTGGCGCCCCGATGTATAATCCGCCTTTGGTCGGGGTGTTACACGCGGCCCCCATTGGTTAAAGGTAGCCCGAGCCTGCCACTAGTCCCGACGGACGAAGCCCTTAGCGGTCCACCTATTGTGGGATTCACCGGATAAAACCCGACCCCCACGCCCGCCAAATGGCACGACAACGAGGAGTCGGTAAAACCGGGTGAGATCAGGACTCGAACCATGGCAAACCATGATCATCCCTCATATCTCCCATATAAATTGGTGGCAGTGAGGTTTGAACCCCCTACCTCTCACTAGTAAAGTGAGTGCTCTACCATTGAGTCACAACCAATTAATATAAAACGATTTATTTTTATATTAAATAATAATATAAAAATAAAATAAACAAACAAGCACCCCATGCGCACAATATACTTCGCATGTGTTTATTTAGCGCTCCTTCGCACACAGAATGACAATGACTTAGGTCTTGGCAGACTTTAAGTCATCCTCAACAAATACCCAATTACAAAAGCTTGTTACATTTTCGGACCAAAACCATGTGGGTGTCTATTGTATAATTTCCAACTTAGGTATCGGGTATACTATCGGGCATATGAATAACGTATGTGCATAGGTATATTGGTATATTATATACGTATATACTTCGGATAGATCCGATTGGCAAGAACTAGGAACGTATACCGTCTATAATTAGATTAAATGAAAAAGAATGAAAATCATGTCATGTTTATAACTAGACTAGACGGGTACCCGCGCGATGCTGCGGGAAACCAAAATCCTAGTAATCATGTAACAATTTCGGAGGTTCAAAGTTCGTTTGAAATCTTGAAAATGTTTAAATCAATCGCCACTTTTGATTAGCTGGTTTCTGAATGTTCAAACCATAGAAAACAGTTCGGTTTACAGTTTATACCAAAAATAGGCCATATAAAACCGGACCGGACTGTAAACTATTATTGAAACTCAATGCGTGAAACCAAACCTTTAGTAACGATTCAGTTTAAATTTTCAACGCTTTGGTTTTCGTTTTCAATGAAAAAAAATCAAACAAACGCTTTAGCTCACTATTTAACTTAGAAACCGTTAAAACTGAATTGTGAACGCCTATGTGTAACATGTTAATTTTATTAATTGAAAAAAACTATAGCAATACCATACCCAAATTAAAGACAATAAAATGCTCGTTTTTATGGTGTAATTTTTAATAAAATGTATTAACGTATGAAAAAGTTACGGCCGCTGGAAAATCGTTGGTGGGAAGTTGGTTACAATTAAAATAAAAAAGAATACATAGGTAAAGATGAAGGTTAAAAGTTGTAATAATTTTTTAAATTTACAAAAGTTGAGTAAAATGCGGGGGCAGTGTTGTAACTTTTTCATGTATATTTTCTAATGGACAAGTCTGTCCCTGTCTTACATGTTATAGAAGGTGTACCTTAAGCTTCACAAGTTGTGAATTACTTAAAAAGTATGTATCTTAATTTGCCCATGTTTCATGCATTATATATAGTATAAATAAACAAGTACATATTATTGGGTAATCATGTTGGAAAAACGGGTATATCACCAAATGCCATACCTGACTGAACCCGCGAACAGTTTCAAAAGTTATTGCGTACCCAGTCTCATACATGATTACCAAACCGCAACAGTATTCGGCGCACTCATTGTACACATTTACCCTATCCATAAGACATAAGACATATCCGCAACAGGGTTAACTTTTTAATATTAAGAGGTGATTTTTTACTTTATATTATACTAGTTTTTATTCCCCGTATTACGAGGGTTGTTTTATATTGTTTGTTCTAGTATTTATTTATTTTTTGAATTTATATTTTTTTATTGTATGAAAGTTAATAATGATAAATTGTTTCACAAATAAATGCATCGTTATAACACGGTTTAAAAGCTATATGGTTTTGATGAGACCCAAGACCCGTTTATTTTTTTAACTATAAAATTGGTTTATTAATTATAAATAATATTTATGAAAGTTAATAATACTTATGGTTTGATGAGACCCAAGACCCGTTGATTTTTTTACTATCAAAGTGGTTTTTTAATTTAAATAATATATATATATATATATATATATATATATATATATCTTTTTCAAAATAAATAAGATATTAATTTTTATTATATCATATTTTATAGGATTTTTACATCAATAATTTGGTGAGAATAATTTTTAATTTAATGAGATGTTATAACCCGTTTAAGGAATATCTGAGTTTGGTAAGACCCGTACTCATGAATTCGAGTCAAATGCATGAGAAGCCTTCATTTTAAAATCAAACAAATCTGGTGATTCCAAAAAAATGGGGAGCGACCACATCACGACACGTCGGATTTTTATGTTTTCGTTTATATATATTATAGATAGATAACTAAAAAAATCAAGTTACCTTTCATTAAATTCATTTTCATCTCAAATGCCTAACCTTCATACATTTTCAAGAGTTTGGTCAAACACCCAAGCACGTGTCAAGGAACAGTTCTGAATGTTGACCACACAGCAATTATTCCTAATCAGGCAGAATGTGGTGCTGCGAACTGCGAAGTGGAACTAGTAACACAGGATTCCGTTTGATTTAACGGAGACAAATGAGAAAACGTCGTTATCCTGTTACCTTAAACAAAACATTAATGGATGAAACAAAAAGGACATTTTTATACAAGTGAATAAGTTATTTTTAAAAAGTGTTTGGGATTGCTTATTTATACGTTTTTATACTTTTTTCATTTCTAGCACATTGAAAAAGAAATTACAAAATATACATCATAAAATTTGTTTACATATAATTTTTTGATTAAACCATAATAATACTACATTCAGGATGTTAAAAAAACCACCAAAAATGCACAATAATAACAAAATAGTGTCATACTACATTCCACTTTGCGATTGCATTATTTCTTGCGCAATAGCATCTCTTACCGCTGCCATAAACATATTATCAACAGCCGTACGATTTGTAGCCGGAACTTCTTCATGATCTTCATCATTAGGACCATCTTCCATGGGATTGTAAGATTCTAGTTGGGCAGTTTCAAATGCTTCATCAAATCTACCGGCCTTTCTAATAAAGTTATGAATAGCCTTGGTGAACGTATGTGTAATTAACATGCATATCTCTCAATAACGCCCACCTAGCTTTCCACACTCCAAAAGTTCGTTCAATGATATTTCGCAATGATGAGTGGTAATAGTTAAATGTTTCTTTTGGCCCGCAAGGAGCACGCATAGCGCTAGTTTGTCCACGTCGAAAATCCGATATATGATAACGAATGTTCGCACCTTTGTATGGAGCAAGATACCCTTTAGTATTTGGGTATCCGGCATCAACAACGTAATATTTTTCTACAAATAAAAAAAAGTTGTTAGTCGTTTCAAACAAGTATAATTAAAACCACCTATTGTCCCAGAAAAGGTTCAACAATAAACAATTAATCTAATATAGTTTTTTAAATTACATCTAACAATCTCTTTAACCCGAACCGATTAACCCGAAACCCGAGCAAGTTGACCCGATTAACACCACTAACTACACATGATTAAAAAAACAGTAGGAGTGTAGAACTTACCTTTATTTTCTCATACCACCACTCAGGCGATGAATCGATTAAGCTTCTCGTCCCATCAATCCCCGTTTCATGCCTCATCAACCGGTCATAAAGCTTCAATTCTTTTTTCATGACGTCCCATTTGTTTTTAATTTGTTTTTCATCAAAGGTTATGCACGTTTTTTCATGCATGGTTTGAACTATATTCTTCCACCCAATCTTACTAAAGTGAGTACCGAGTCTATTCCCTTTTCTAAGTTCAAGCAAGCACGCATCGATAAACTCCTTGAACGTACCATTGTTCCACAAGAATTTTTTGTTTTTCATAGTCCTAAGCATACTCTATCCATGATTCATAAAACAAACACATCGAATATACCAAGGTAAAACATATTAGTGAATATAAGAAAACAACCATGGATGAATGAGCAAACAACTAAACATATGCCATATGGTACATTAAAATATGAAGTTTTAACTTGAGTATAGCAAATAGATCATGAACACCTAAGCTTTTTTACATATAAACATGTGTCACGCATATAAGATTATTTGCAACAAAACATAATATGCATCTAATAACACACCATAAATATAAAATCTAATAAGACTAGTTAACTTAAATCCATAAACATAAACCCCAATGCTACTTATCCAATACTACTGAAATCACCAAAACACCAAGCATGTTTCAACTAAATAACTTGCAAAAGAAATTAAACACCAATTACAAGAGAATCAAACGGACTGAAAATCTATATGTACAAACCTGGTGACTTGTGTTTTTCAAATTGGACACCACCGTGTGTTTTTCTAATGGAAGAAGATGAGGCAGGTTCGTATTAATAAGGGGGATTTTAAGAGTGAATTCAATGTCACTGGGGGTAGATGAGATTGGCAGATAGATGAATTCAATTAATCGATGAGTTTGGTGTGCTTTTGGGGAGCGAATTCCATGATCAATTAGGGATTAGGGTTGTATAGAGCTGGGTTAATGAACAACAGGGAGGTAGGCGATGAAAGCAGGGAGATGGGTTAATGAACAGCAGGGAGGTGGGTTAATGAACAGCTGGGACGTAGGCGATGTGGTGGGTGAGTGAAATAATGATTAGGGAGATGTGTACCTGGGTGGAATAAGGGTGAAAAGGGTATTTCAAAACATATAAGGAGATAAGTTAGGATATCTTAACTTATTCAAAACTCATCTTTTAACCTTATCAATAAGGAGAAACCCATAAGTTCTTTTAAGTTCCCAAACACTAAAATGGAGAAAAAAGGGCTTATTTAGTTTCATAAGTTATAAGGAGAGAAAAATAAGGAATCCCAAACACCCTCTTAGTCCATGGTTCGCCACTAGTCTAGAACATTCAATCATGTTAAGTGTGTTATGAGCAGATACAAATGTTAAAATGTTGACTTATAAAGTGTGATAAAAATGTGGAATGTCTGAACATTATGTATCCGAGTGGTATTCATAATCTATGTCATGTTTTTTATGATGAAAAGTTATTATGTGAATGACAATCTTTCTATTTAAAAGTTTATGAAAGCTAAAATCACTCAACAACACTAATTTTTAGTGCATACATCATGTTAAGTGTAGGTACATTATTGTAAGAAGGTTACAAGCATGGTAGCATTGAGGCGAGTGTTACCTGGCTGAATACAAGTATGTATGTTTTAAGACAATCATGCTTGAATTAAGGATTTTGTCATGTTTTGTATATATGTTGAACGTTTTCCGCAACCTTATGAATAACCTTATGAATGAATATTTCTAAGTTTTAAGAATTATTTTGAATGTGTAAACACAACTATTGAAATGTAAACCAACTTATGTAAATGTGTTTTATATGTGTTCTTACGTATGTATGCACGTGTGTTGTCCGTATATATGCGCACATAGTAAATAATGATTTTAAAGAGAGCATATATTACTATATTAGCCAGGCATGAAACCTGAGGATGATTTGTATTATTGCATATTTGCATGTTATATATTGAGGCTGTAATTATCAGAAAAATATATAAATATTAAATATGAATTTAAAACTTTCGACCAATTATCATACGCATGAATTTCATGCAGCAATAATTCGGAATATAAATAATATATTTTCGTTGAAGATACCTAGAGATTTCCTTTCAAGAGAATCCATGTGGTCCAAAGATATAAATCTACGCGTTACTTAATCATTGGTATTTTTTGTACCGGCCATTCGGACTTCTAACTGTACACGCCATCGTTTGGTGTTTCTGTCGACAAAATTGTTAATCAACGAGGTAATAAACGCGAGGATGCCACGATCGGCTAGTAATTTTTATGACACATTGTTAAGCTAATGACACTAAACTCAAAAAGTAATTAGTACACGCCGAGAATAATATTAACACTCGTATAACTTATAGGTTTGTTACCGCATCGATACTAGCCCCAATAATAAGTTAGTTGACGTAATAATAGTAATGACACTCATAGAATTTATAATATAAATATAGTAACATATTTAACATGACATTTATTTGGTCGGTAAAACACCGGCTTTGCGGCGACGGGCTCTAGCTAATTCAGTCGTTATCGGTTAAATTCGATACGGTTATGAAATTAAACCCCCGAAATAATTTTGTTAAATTAAAGTATTTAAAACAAAAACAAAAGTTCCAAAGAAAACTTGTTTAAAACAAAAACGACAGTGATGCGAAGCGAAGTCAGTCAGTATCAGTTAGTTCGTTATGATTTCTGAACTAAAACCAAAAAGTAATTTCAACACAATAACAAATTAAAACAAAAAGAACTTATCTAAAGCAAAAAATTAAATAAAAGTAACTAATAAATCATTTAAAAAGATGTTTGACACAACAATAAAGATTTTTGTTAATACACATAGATTACAAAATTGTAATTTAACAATATTTTTCACAAATTGTTAAGAAAAATCTTTAAGGAGTTTGTGGAAAACCACGTGCAACACATAATTATGGATGATGACATCGAAAACCATTGTCCATTCTTCCCCGATGGCTATCGGTCATACATGTTACAAACCGTGTTATATTCTCGTGAAGGGGTCAAATAAGACTTCCTACTTTTATGAAGGACTTTGGAATAACATTTTGTTTGAAACCAATCAACACTGTTTAAGGTGAAACACACGAGTCATTGAATATGAAAGGATCTGATTCTGTTTGAAAAATCAAAAGATGAAATGCAAGATATTACTATGTGTTATATTTTTATAATGATTATTCATGTATGAAATCTTAAATTGACGGTTTCGGGTTCTTACTTTTCGATGGTTGTTTTGTGAGTAACATGTAACTAATTTTAAATAAGAGTCATATTTATATTGTGTTGGAATGTTTTTTTATTTACATATTACAACTTATAAAGTTGAACTAAATATTTGAAAATTATAAAATAAGGGTTAAAAGCGTTATACGTGGAATGAAATGAAACGAAAATTACAACTCCTCCAAACTCGACCTACTACAACTGGATTTACTCATTTACTCTTCAACTAAACAAGTGAATCTTCCTTGATCTAGGCTAAAAACTTAATTAATCGCCGGGAAGTTCAAATTAATGAACACCAACTTGAATATACATTGCCTAATGTTCCGGGCAGCCTCCATTGTTACCAATTTCTTCAATTCTTTTGCATGTTATTATTGTATTGAATGATCTACATAGGAAGATTTTAGATTTAGCTAACAAATGAATTTTTTTTACCCAAATACCTCGTAGTTTAGCCCAAAACATCTTCTAGATACATGATATAAAATTGAGTTTGGATAAAATACAAATCACTTTTATCACGAGAAATATATAAATAATTAGAGTAATTATGTTAACATTTAAGTAATTATTATTACAATATAACTTTTAAACTAAAGTAATTATCATTATATTATTTTATTTTTTATAACATAATTGCTTTTGTTCAAAACTGCAATTACTCTAGTTATTTGTATGTTTAATATGTTAATTTTATTTGTACCGGATCTCACCCCAAATCTGTTTATATAATACTGGGTTCCGTCGTAAGTCATTTTGAGTCAAGTTTCGGAGTCTAGCAAGAGCATTGAAGATGTTAAGAAGAACCTGGTCAAGGTTAATTTTTATAAGGATCTAAAAGTGGTAGTCAGCTTTAACAACGGGGTTATAGATGTGGAGTTGCCCAGAGGAGAATTTAACTATAAAGTTTTTAGAAACCAAGCCAATTATGGAATGAGTAAGGATAGTTAGTGGTGGCAATAAGGGATGATTTCAATGGCGCTATCAACGTGTTATGTGATAACTTGATAAGTGAGCTCGCTAACTTAATGGAAATGTTTAGGACTGAGACTGTGAAGTTACACAATGAAGTTGTGGGGTATACCTTCTTATCGTAAACGCTTCAAAACCTAAAGACGGATATGGGCTTGTGCAAGAAGGAGGTCTTTTGTGGGGTTGATGTTATCACTGCCACATAAGGGTCAAAATCCCAAATCTATTGCAATTACTTGTCAATAGAGAAGCTATGAAGGTTGACAATTTAGTGTGGGAGATGAAGCAATACTTGAAAGGGGTACATGTCATGGACAACGTGATCAAATCAATGTTTCCATGGCGTTTATTGATAGATATGACCTCATAAGAATGATACATCAACATGTAAACATTGAGAAATGTATATGTACAATAAAGGCGTGAGATAAATTTGTTTTGGAATCTTAAGAGGGCACTTCTATACGGTTGAATACCTAATGAGACCAAGATCTAACTAAACAAAATCATGCATAATGGGATCCAATAGTAGTTATTGAACTTTGTGACCCTAGCTCTTTAGATAACACATCTTTCATACAAGGATTTCATGTTCTACTTTCTCCACTAATTACAGCCATAAGAAAGGATAGAATAGGGAAGTGTACAACCATACAAGTGGAGAGGTTTATTTACCTAAGTTAATGATTATATAAATCCAAGGTCAAAAAGAGACAATGAGAAATGTGGGAAGAAAAGCAAGATCTGTCTGAAAGAAATGGACAAAAACAATAAAAGAATGAGAAAGGAATGTCCATGGACATGTGATGTTGTTGTTGTGATTGACCACACTAAGTATGTGATTGTTTCAACAATTGATCTTGCAAAAATTGGCGGTGAATATGTATAATGAGGGATGAGAACTGATAAGAGGTAAAAGAGACACGTCTAGTGTCGATGCAATTCCTTGGTGCCATTACCATAGCTAAGGTGTTGCATGGTCTAAATAAATATGATTTATCTAATAACTTGTCAACAAAGTTTCTAGGAAACCCTAATTGTTTATTGGTTTAGCTTTTGGAGACTTGGATGTAACAAAAGGATATATAAACAAGGCATAGAAATATATGGGAGACACAATTAACAAAACAACTCACAAAGATGCATACCTTAGTAGTCACTCAAACCTTGAAGTCGTTCCCTCTCCTCGTTTTCCCTTTGTTGATTGTCGGCAAGCAGAAATCGGCACCATTCTGTCTCAATTGGCGGTGGTGTTTGGCACCCATACAAGCGAAATGAGTTCACTGTTTGTTGTGATTTAGCGTACATGACTAGCACCTACATTCCGAGGACGTTGTTGATTAATCATTAGTTCATCAATCACCAACATCAATAGCGTTTAAGATATAAATGTTCTATCTTTTATTATGATGTGCTCAATTTCAAGATTATTACGAACTCTATGTAAGTGATCTTTATGCCCGAGTGTATCTTCCATTGTTACGTTGTTTTAAAATGGAGGCATGGAATCCAAAAATGGTATCAGGGGATTTTGTGATATCCAGAACTATTGCAGGGTTCATGTGTAGTAAAGCCGATAAAGTTTTGATTATTTTAAACATTGAAACTCTTGTGAACATAAAACTAATTTTTAACAACACCGTCTAACTGTTAATTGGTAAAATCACTACCTCTATCGTTTTTATGATTGTGTTAATAATGTATCTTAACAGGGTTGTTCTTGGTTGGTTGTGTTTCTTTGTAATTTACAATGCTTGTTTTAACGATGTCTTTGTGGAGAAGAATGAGAGGAGATCTTGACCGATATAAAAAAAGAGTGGCATTTGTGAAGATGAACGTTTATGAACAAAATTTATGTGAAGATGGAAGAGAAGGTAGCATTCAGATATGCTTTTGATTGTGAGATGACCAGCTTATATCATAGGGCATGGTTTTTGCCACTCCCCACCAATTTTCACCCAACAATTACTTTTTATTTTTTTTAAATAAATGTAATACTCTCATGTTTAAATATTTACCATAAAAAGATTATAAAGAAACTTTAAAATACACCTATTCCACTCGTCAAACGACAATTACGGTGTAGTAAAAATGGAGTTTGGGTCGTAGTGTGGTGCTGGCGGAGATTACATGTAGAATGACTTATAGTTATTCGGGTTATTTGGATTTATATTATTGCTAAAGTGTAATGATTTAAAATATTGTAATTTTGAAAGGCTAATGACAGTTGTGTTGGGATTACCCAGAAGATTTTACACTAAACACAACAAAAGGTTCGTTAAGAAAAACGAGAAACTCGGTCTATTGATACGCTTGCAAAGCATAGAGAAACCCAATCAAAACCATAGGGTGTTGACATAACATTACCTTGACTGGTTAGAGAAAACCGTAACTAAAACGTTGGCACGCCATGATGAAAAACGACTTGTTACGCTTCATTAGACTAATCAAAATAATCCAAACATGGCTTGAAGGGTTATCTCAATATTAATAAATTATTATTCTATGACTATAACTCAAAATTTGATTCTATTGGACATTCAATTTCCTATAAACCATTCCATCATTTATGTTATTTGTTACGCGACCCTAAATAATCAAGTTTGCCAACATGACTTTTATGTTTATATTTGATCATGCCCGAATCAACACATCATAAGAGAAGAAAAGAGTAGAGAAATCGTGAGCAAAGTCACGGGAGTGACTTCCTCTCATGGACCACGAACCATCGGCGTGTTGGCTCACGCGTGCTCACATGAGATATTCGCTACATGATTTTACACACATGATTCATTGGATATTCCATTATGGTTCCATCCATTATACTTTTTAAGCAACCGTGTCCTCCATAGGTAACTCAAATGTGATTCTTTTGAACACTTAAAAAATTCTTTTAAACTATTTGATTATTTACAAGTTTCGTTGTATAACCTTAAAAATCAACTTCCCTAACATTACTTGTTATGTTCATACTTATCCTTACCGGATCCAACTCATAACATGAGGAAGAGAGGGAGAGAAAGCGTGACAGGAGTCATGCAATTGGTCCACTTGCGTGGATCACGAATTGCTGGCGCAGAGTGTCACGCGTGGTCGCGTTGGCTCACGTGGTATATTCGTCTTATGATCTTAGACATGTGCCATCATGGCTCCATCCATTTTGCTTCTCTTAACCGTGTCCTTCATAGGCAAACAAGCACAATACTTGGAAAAAGAAAAATAACTAATGCGTTACGCTATTATATGTATCAACCATAAGTACACATTAAATAAACATATAGCTAGGAAGCCACCTCTTTCCATACATGACATCATGTTGATAAGTGAGTGTTACTTTTGATTGAAAACAAAAACACAATAAAACTCTCAACATCCAAACATGTTCCGTATATAACTTATAATAATAATAACAATAATATAACCTCTCTCTTATCATCCCACACCTTTCTTCCAGATCCCAAAAACCTAACAACAAAAACCCATTTCATATTCATTTTCATGATCAATTTGAAGTCATGCCGGAATTTGACCACGCCGGCGACGAATCCACGTCACCGGCGGAAAAAACCCTCTTCGGAAAGTACGATGAAGAAACACTAAGCGACCCCGGGCAGATTACGGATAATCTGGGGGTTAAGTAATGTTTCCCACGAGGGTTAGGTCCGGCAAAGAAGGATGTTCTTCAGATGACCGGAAAAACAGACACCGTGAGCTCGTCACTGAGAAGGGGGGGGGGGGTTCCTCCTTGTGACCACCCTCCGGCGTGAGAATCAGACTAGATTGCTCTGAATATAAGTGTATATTGAGAGGAATAGCTAGTGAAGGTAAAATACCAGATGATCATACCGTTCCAAGGTGTTGGAGTATTTATAGCCGAAGGTAGGTTTCCAAGCAGGTACAGCCAACTGTATAATATTCTTGTTCTACCAACTACGGGCTACGCACGTGCCATGCTGGTTGGTGGGTAAGCAGCGGCTAATAGTGACCAGGCCGGCTGTGTTCTATTCCTTTTCTACCAACTGCAGGCTATGTGCGTGCCACGACAAGGGTTGGTGAGTAGGCAGCGGCTAATAGTGACAAACAGTACTAGAGCATGCTCCTCGTACTGTTTGTCGGTGAGCTGTCACCCTGTGATTGGTTCATGGGCTGCTTTGGTCAGATCTTGTCTATTTTGTCCATACCTTGGCAGGTATAGTACAAAAGATCTTCCAGAAGCATACGGACTGGCTCATTTGGGCGGGGGTATTCCCGCCTTGCTCATTCCTTCAGGTGACACTGAATTATTTAGTGCCTTGTGCGTGTAGCCTTGCTATTAGTGCGGGTAGCCTTCCCTGATGGCTTGTATCCGCAGCTGCGGGGACAGGCGGGGTACTTCACCATTGGGAGGCTTTCCCTGCGGTAACAGCTGGCATACTGCGCGTAAGGTCTTCATCTCTGAGCATGGTGGGTCCTGCGGAACCAGTTGGTCCTTGCGCAGACGTCCCTCTTCAAGGTGAGTCTTGCGGGTCCAACTGGGCTCTGCTGGGACCTACCTCTTCAAGTCCCCCCAGTCCAATGTTCTTCTCATGAATTGTTAATAAGTGAGGTGAACTTTGGACTTAAGCAAGGGGTTTTGAAAAGGATTTAGTTTTAAGGTTGTCCGTGGGGATTCTTCCCGCGGTTTCCCTAATGTCACGTGCAGAAATTCCTGACTTTTCTGCTTGATCTTTGGGTATGATGCAGGTAGGTGTGTAACCTCCTCGCAAGTCAGGAGCGTTGAGTTTCACTTGTGTAGATTCTCCACGAGGTTTTGGTAGTTTTAAACATAGTGATCAATTATGTTAAAGAACCAATTCCATCCTGGAGCTTCAAACAATCTAGTTCTCAACGTTCCCGCTATGCGGGGATGTTATTTCCCTTTCCGCAAGCATGGCCCGGAAGATCCTTCTTGGTTTCAATTCCCTGCGAGTGCTAAGTATGTGAAGGGTTTCGCCTTGACACTGTACCCGCACTCGTCTTATAGTTATCTTACTTCCAAGGTATTCTTGGCGTCCATTCCCTGCGGGTGCTAAGTATGTGAAGGGTTTTGCCTTGACACTGTACCCGCACCTGTCTTATAGTTACTTGGTTGCCCAGGGGGGTATATTCCTTCCTATTTTTGAATATTTTTGAATCTTTTTGAAATTCGAAGAGTTGGTGAAAGGATAAGAACAGTCCAAACTGTTGAAACGTCGTCCGACGGTTTCTTCTGACAGTTTCAGGACGTGCAGGAAGTTATGGCGACGTGACAGCACATGGTCATTCCAGACGCTTTTTCAGGCGCGTGGGCGTGATTTTTTGGGCGCGTGGGTGCGGATTTTTCGGCGCACGTCCCGTCAACAGCTGTTGCCAGCTTGCTTTTCCACGTGTCATAGTTTCATTGCACCAGCTCTTTTCTCTCTCCTCCGCATTAAACTCATCGCATTCATTGCGATGAGTATATAAAGGGGGAGAGGGTCCTTTGTAATCCACACTTTCACTTCTATCTTCTCCTTCTAAGCGATTTCCGGCGAATATTCTCTGAAATCGTTGCCTTTCATCCTTCCAGAATGTCTTCTTCCCATGATGTTGAGGCTACTGCCGAGGAGTCTGACGTGTTCGTCGAGAATCCGTCGTCCACTTCCGATAAGGACGATAAGAGTACTGCTGGCGAGTGCCAGTGTGCTCTTCCGGCCGACCTCTATCAGTACGTTGTCCGGAAGTTCATGCTCGAGCCGTTCGAGCCTGAGTTTCCGGAACCACACCAGACGGTGTACGATGCCCCCAAGGGCAAAATAGGGGTGTATGCTGCATTCTTCGTTTATGGGAATCTCAGGTTCCCATTGACGAAGTTTGTATACCGTGTCTTGGAGAGGCACGGTGTGCATCTGACGGAGGTACACCCGATGGCGATCGCCAAGATCCGCCACTCTGAGTGGGTGTGCCTCATTCTGGGCGTGGAGCCCCACGTTGATCGGTTGATGACCTTCTACTCCTGGAGGTGCATCCAGGGGTGGTACACCTTGGTCAATCGGATCAAGGGTTTGAAGATCTGCGCTACCGAGCGCAGTCTTCGGTCGTGGAAGCGGGAGTTTTTTTATATCTCCGCTCGCGTCATCCCCCTTGCGATGACGTTTAAGAATGGGAGAGCACTCCCCGCCCTTCACGCCCTCAACTACCAGGAGGCAGAATGGTTCGCCAAGATCTCCCGGATCCAGACTCCGGTGTACCGCTTTGCGGAGTCCGGGATGGTGATGCTCGGGATGAGCCGGGTGTGGAAGGAGGCGTCACAGATTCCCATCGTCCTCGAATACGGTTTGAACTCTGTCCCTTACGGTATGCTCTGTCTTTTTTGTTGATATAGGCTTTTCTTCTAACTGTTTCTTTTTTTATTTCAGAGGGGAATGACTTGCAGTCGCTCCTGCATCCGCGGGAGGTTGATGGTCCCGCTCGGATGGGTACTCGTGCTCTTGATGAGAACGAGTTGCCCATCCTGGAGCAAACGAGGGATCGGTTTGTGGAGGTCCTTGCGCAGACGTCCCTCTTCAAGGTGAGTCTTGCGGGTCCAACTGGGCTCTGCTGGGACCTACCTCTTCATACGAGGTCGGCCGACTACTAGGTTACGGCGCGTTTGCCAAAGTCTACCACGCGCGTGATGTGCACACGGAACGTAGCGTCGCGATTAAAGCTATCAACAAACAGAGGATAATTAAAGGAGGACTTACGGCGAACGTTAAGCGTGAGATCTCTATCATGCGCCGGCTGCGCCACCCGCATATCGTGCACCTTCTAGAAGTCTTGGCCAACAAGAAGAATATATTCTTTGTGTTGGAATACGCTAAAGGCGGCGAGTTGTTTGCTAAAGTGGCGAAATCACGGTTTAGTGAAGATCTCAGCCGTCGGTATTTTCAGCAGTTGATCTCGGCCGTTGGGTACTGCCACTCACGTGGAGTCTATCACCGTGATTTGAAGCCCGAGAATTTGCTTTTGGATGAGAATTGGAATTTGAAAGTTACGGATTTTGGGTTGTCCGCTGTCACGGACCAGGTCCGTCCGGACGGACTTTTGCATACGTTGTGTGGGACCCCGGCTTACGTGGCGCCGGAGATTTTGTTGAAGAGAGGGTATGATGGAGCCAAGGTGGATATTTGGTCATGTGGAATCATTTTGTTTGTGTTGAATTCAGGTACGGTTGTAGAACTCGTTACGCGCAAATCGGGTTGTCAGGTTGGACTAGCTATTAATAAAATTATATTTAATTTTATAAAAATTATAAATTTAAATATATGTATACTAAATTTGATGTATAGAAATTTTAATTTTGACTGATTTTGAACAAATAGCGTTACGTAGATCAACAAGAAGTTGTGCCGTAAGCCGTTTTCTGATGTCAAAACTAAGTTGTTTAAAAATAAGCGTTAAGACGTAGTTTTTCAACCACGTTAATGTTAAAAAGTAGTGTTTATTTATGCAGGAAAATGCGTAACAAGTTATGCCACTAGTCGTTTTTTAATATCAAAACTAAGTCGTTAAAGCTAGATGCAATTTTTACAACCATTTAAAAAAAGTAATGTTTATTTACGTAGATAAAAGAGCAACAAGTTGTGCTGCACGTTGTTTTTTATATGAATACTAAGTCGTTTAAAAATAACATTGAGGTTATCTTCCGTTCAATGATCCGAATCTGATGGTGATGTACAAGAAGATATGCTCGGGTGACTTTCGTGTTCCGCGGTGGATATCTCCGGATCTCAAACGGCTGTTATCGCGTCTCCTCGACACGAATCCAGCTACCCGAATTACGGTCGATGAGATAATCAACGATCCATGGTTCAGGGTCGGGTTTAAGGAAGTCAAATTCCATCATGATTACCTCGAATTGAAAGACGATGACGACGATGAAAATACCCGAGGATCGGATGGATCATTCGCCTCGGGCGATAATTTGAAAATAATGAACGCGTTCGATATCATTTTGTTCTCGTCCGGATACAAGTTATCGGGTTTATTCGATGATCAAGAAGACGGAGAGCGGTTTTTGTCTAAAGAGCCGCCGGAGAAGATAATTGAGACGGTGGTGGCGGTGGCGGAGGGTGAGGGTTTGACGGTGGTGACGAAAAAGGAGTGGTGTGTGAAGGTGGTTGGAGGGTATAAGTGTAATTTCGCAATGGCGGTAGAGTTAAAAAGATTGACGGAAGAATTGGTGGCGGTGGAAGTTAGGACGAGAGAAAGTGAGGTTGGGCCCAGTAATCGTGTATGGAAAGATAAAATTAGACCGGGTTTGAATTGTTTAGTATATAAAACTGGACCGGCCGGTTGTGGGTGAGTGAGTGGTAAGGCTAATGTGGCATTCAATTATTGGGTGGGTGGTACTGGTTCTTCCCATGCCATGTTATTTTGTCAATATACGAAATTCAATTTTTTAATCTAAATATTCGAAAGTATAAATAATTTTGTTTTTATATATTTATCGGAATATACTTTTGATGTATATTTGATGATTCCATCTCTTTGGTTGATAATCAATGGTGGGTAGATATTGTAGTTTAAAGGTCTTTATCAACCTTTTGTTTTTTGCTTGGTGGATATTACATGTCCAAAAGATGGAATTGGATACTCTTTAAACAATTTCCTTTAGTATTCGTATTGAAAACAAAATATCCACTCATTTATTATATTTTTTATTATGATAAACCATTTTATAATTAATATTTTTTCTCTAAGGATGGTGAACGAATCTGAACTTGATGAACTTTTAGGAAGGTAACATGATTTGAGACACGGTATTCAATTAGTTTCAAAAGGTGTTACGGTAAGACATTGTTACATTTGATTACCTTAAACATGCATAATTCACACGAATTAATCATACTTGTAAATATCTTTTTTTTTATTTTATACATCATGTCCTTGGGTAAAATAATAGTTAACTAACTAATATTTTGTTTTTTTATAATTTTAATTTATTTGGTTATAAATTTATGTCAAAATCAAAATTGTAAGAAATGTAGTTTTGACATCTCAATAAGATATTTTTTTAACAAATTAATGTGCATATCGATACCTGTAAGTATGTATGGCACTTGACTGGAAACTAACAGGTATGTGTGACATTTAACGGGGAACTACCCGATCAATTAATTAATATGCGCACCAAATGAAAGCTCCATGCACAACAAAGAGATTTAGTTAGTGGATTTAACCCAAGCCCCATAGGTATTGGGTTGTTCTTTTGAAACAGAAATGTCAATTTTCTTTTCACGATCTTGCATAGATTCATCAATTATTTTTTACTTTCCATTAGTGCTTTGATCTCAACAATTTGTCAAACTACTGTTAGTATTTTAGGGATAGTTATTTGCCTTGACCAAATTTATGTTGGTGGTGCATCACTTACTTGGACAATTGAAGAGGTAGGTCCCCGCAAAGCCCAGTTGGACCCGCAAAACTCACCTTAAAGAGGCACGTCTGCGCAAAGACCAACTGGATCCGCAGGACCCACCATGCTCAGAGAGATGAAGACCTTACACGCAGTAAGTCAGCTGTCCCCGCAGGAAAGCCTCCCTTGGTACAGTACCCTGCCTGTTCCCGCAGCTGTGGGTACAAGCCAAGAAGGAAGGCTACCTGCACTAACAGTAAGGCTACACGCATAAGGCACTAACTATTATACTTCAGCAATGTCACCTGAAGAAGGAATGAGCAGGGCGGGAATATTCCCGCCCAAAAGAGCCAGTCCGTACGCTTCTAGAAGATCTTTTGTACTATACCTACCAAGGTATGGACAAATGGACAAGATCTGACAAAAGCAACCCATGAACCAATCACAGGGTGACAGCTCACTGACAATAGTACGAGGAGGAGCACGCTCCAGTACAAAATGTCACTATCAGCCGTTGCCTACCCACCAACTCCCATCGTGGCACGAACGTAGCCCATAGTTGGTGGAAAAGAGATATTATATACAGCTGGCCGTACCTGCTTGGAAACCTACCTTCGGCTATAAATACCCCAACACCTTGGAACGGTATCATCATCATCTTCTCTCTAGCTATTTCTCTCTATATACACTTATATTCAGAGCAACCTAGTCTGATTCTCACGCCGAAGGGTGGTCACAAGGAGGAACCCCCCCTTCTCAGTGACGAGCTTACGGTGTCTGTTTTGCAGGTTGAGAAGAATAACCATCTTTGCCGGACCTAACCCTCGTGGGAAACATCTACTTAACCCTAAGATTATCCTTAATCTGTCGGGGTCACTTAGTGTTTCTTCATTGGCGCCATCCGTGCATTAAGCTAGAACTTACTCTTTTTCTCAGTTTTTTCAAACTTCTGGAAAGATGGTTAAGGCTACTCCGATGCCAAAGCCACCGGGTAACCAAGAAACTCCGGTAACCACAACCCAAGCTACTGGGGGGAACACCGGTGAATACACGATTGTTACGAACACTACCCCGGTTACCCAAGCCGGGGCAAGTGTAGTAAACAATCCTCTCCTGGGATTCATTGATACCCAGTTGGGGAAACAACAGACGAGACTTCCCCGACAAACACCAGAACAAGTTAAAGCTTGGGCGGAAGCACGTCAGAAAGAATTCCAAGCCGAGTTGGACGAACGTTTACGTTCACTCCAACAGGACGACGACAAATTCGGAAGCACTCGACAACAGCTCAACATGAGCAATGATTGCGAGTATGTGGATGATGAAGATTGGGAAGAATCTGACAGTGACGCAAACCCACGTCATAAGGCAAAAGGGAAGCGTAAAGAAGCAGACTTCCACTCAAGACGAAATTTTGAAGAAACTTTCAAACCAAAGAACACGGGGGGAAACCCACGTGACTTCTCCAAAACTTTCAGACCAACTGTTGCGAATGCGGGAACGTCCAAATTTGCAAGGGACATCGCGGAAGCAATCGCTCCAAAGAGTGCCAAACAGATGTCCAACATAGGCACTTACGATGGCATATCTGACCCGGACGATCACATGAACAGATTTATAGCGGGGGCAACCGTCAGTAATTGGACGGAACCCACATGGTGTTACATGTTCCAAATGACGCTCGTCGGGGCAGCCAGAGCGTGGTTTGATCGTCTACCGGTCCACCACATCTACGATTGGGCAGACTTCCAGCACAAGTTCAGCCAGCACTTCAGTCAACAAAGAAAATATACTGAAGACCAATGGACGATCCTCAACTGCATCCGAGAGGAGGACGAATCTTTGCTAGACTTCATCACTCGCTTCAACTCAAAGAAGCTAAGTCTAGGCACCATTAGCGAAGATCTTGTTCGCGCCGCTTTCATCCAGGGCGCTGAGTACCCAGAGCTCATCCGCACGTTGACAGGTAAAGATGGCATGCCATCCACGTGGGATGCCATCATGACAGCAGCTAAACGCTTTGCCGAAACGGAGAAGCAACTGGGTAGAAATCTTCCCCAGAGCACAAACCTCTACACTCAGAGAATAAGAGAAAATAACGTCCGTACCGCCCGACATAATAAAAAGAGGAAGCTTGGTATTTGGCAGTCAAGGGTTAACTTTGACACCTCATCCGGCTCTCGCCCTCTCTTAGGCGAAAGGGACAACATGCAGTCGTCGAACCGGAATCCCAGATGGACGCCACTCACCAAAAGCGTCACCGAGATATTTTCCACCGAGAAACTCCCATGGCCAAAGGCTCCAATAATCCGACAGCGTCATAACGCTGATCAGAGCAAATCCTGTGACTCCCACGGGACAAAAGGCCACACCACTGAAGAATGCACATCCTTGAAGGATGTCGTCGAAACATTCGTCAAAGATGGGAAACTCACGCACCTCGTGGCGTCAATCAGAAACGGAGGGAGGAAAGACAATCGGTACAAGGGCAATGGTCGGAAGCCCGTCGACATCAGCATTCACATGGTTCACGGCAATATCAGAGAAAGAAAACGCGAATAACAGAGCCAGATGCGTGGAAGGAAGCAGAAGTGCGCTTCCCGCGTGTGCCAGGGGGGCCCAACAAAGAAGGCCCTATAGTCATCAAAAGCCAGCTGGGGCACTATATCACCTCACGCACCCTTGCTGATAATGGCGCTTCATCAACGGTCATGTATAGGCAGTTCTTCGACAAGCTAGACGACGAAGACAAAGAACGCCTAGAAACAGTTTACGCCTCGATGGAAGGGTTTGACGGCAGCACGAAGACAAAGAACGCCTAGAAACAGTTTACGCCTCGATGGAAGGGTTTGACGGCAGCACAAACACCCCCTTGGGAATCCTATCTTTCCCCGTCACTCTCACGAACGGGAAGTACTCCCGCACAGAAGGCGTGGACTTCGTTATAATGAGGAAGCCACACCACACATACGACATTCTCTTCGGGAGAGATGGGATGGCAAGATTTAATGTCGTGGTGTCTTCGGTCCATGGGATGATGGGATGGCCAACAGCCGAGGGCGTTGCTATGATCACGGGCATTCCCCAGGTATGCATCGCATCTGTCTCATCTAAACCCAAACCAAAAATGGCTAAACCAACCACCTCTGAGCCAGAAGAATGGGCCTTCAATGGCAAATACCCTGACTAGGCCGTTACCATTGGCCCAACGATCACTAATCCCACACGCACCTTACTCAAACACTTGTTGCAAAAAAATGCTGACATCTTCGCATGGACACCAGCTGACATGACTGGTGTACCTCGAAGTAAGGCTGAGCATAAGCTCAAGTGTGACCCGGCGTTTGTGCCGGTCATACAAAAGCGTCGCGTAATAGGTGCTGAGCAGGCTAACGCGTGTAGAACCCAAGTCAAGGAACTCCTTGACGCAGGCATCGTACGCGTTAGTAAATATCAAACATGGGTTGCAAATCCCGTCATGGTACCAAAATCCAACAAACAATGGCGCATGTGCATAGATTTCAAAGACCTAAACAAAGCATGCCCTAAGGATTGTTACCCGTTACCCGAAATTGACCTTAAGGTAGATTCATTAGTACCGTTTCACCTTAAATGCTTCATTGATGCGTATAAAGGGTACCATCAAATCCACATGGCTGTTGACGATCAGGATAAAACCGCATTTCGAACGCCCGATGGCACATTTTGTTACCAAATGATGCCATTTGGACTAAAGAACGCCGGATCCACATACCAACGCCTGATGGACAGAGAGTTTCATACCCAAATCGGGAGGAACTTGGAAGTTTACATGGATGACTTGGTCATTAAAAGCCTTGAGCCAGAGGCGATGTTGAAAGACATCGAAGAAACTTTCAACACGCTCAGAAAGATAAACATGAAGCTCAACTCGAGCAAGTGTTTCTTTGGGATGGAAGATGGGAAGTTCTTAGGAGTCATCGTTACCAAAGATGGCTTCAGAGCGAACGCTGACAAGGTTGAATGAAAATGGAATCACCTACTACCATCAAACAGGCTCAGACACTGAATGGACGACTAGTCGCACTCAACCGCTTTTTGGCAAACCTTGCGGATAGGTCGTTCCCATTCGTGTCAACATTGAGAAATTGTTTGAAGAAAACGCACTTCCGCTGGACACCAGAAGCGGAAGCAGCTTTTCAAGAGATTCGGTCACGCTTGGTCGAACTCCCAACACTCACAGCACCAGAAGTAGGGGAGGAATTAATTTTCTACCTCTCCGCCACAGATGCCCATCTACTATGTAAGCCGCGTCTTAACAGACGTAGAAACCCGGTACTCCACCCTGGAAATTAGTCTTAGCGCTTGTACAGGCTTCACGCAGGCTAAGACGATATTTCCAAGGCCACCCAATCACCATTCTCACCAACTTCAAACTTGCAAACGTTCTTGGCAAACCCGAGTTGTCAGGGCGCCTAGCCAAATGGGCAATTGAGTTGGGAGAATACGCGATTAAGTACAAGCCAAGACCAGCCATAAAAGGCCAGGTCTTGGCCGACTTTATTGTAGATGTCCCCGCTTCGCGGGAAAAATAGTGCCAGGAAAAGGCTCAATCCTCTCCAGCACAAGACATTAACGATGTCTGGCAACTCTATACGGGTGGAGCAGCCAACAACGAAGGTTCAGGCGCAGGGTTGAAACTAACTAACCCATCAGGCCAAGAATACACTTACGCTATTCGCCTGGATCTCCCAAGTACGAATAACGAAGCGGAGTACGAAGCATTCTTGGCCGGATTAAGAATTGCGCGTAAGATGGGGGTAAAAAACTTGGAAGCCCACGTGGATTCCATGCTAGTAGCCAACCAGATAAACGGGACGTACACAGCCGTGAACGACATAATGGCCCTGTACCTCGCACAAGCAAAAACCCTTATGCGCGATTTCAACGATTGCAAAGTTGTGCAAATCAAGCGAAGCGAAAACAAATATGCGGATGCGCTAAGCAAGCTTGCATCGTTAGCCTTCACCCACTTGGAAAAGGACATCCGCGTTGTTCTTGGAGCACCATCAGTCCCGCACAAGAAAATTTGTGTCATCCAAACCGGCACGGAAACATGGATGACACCAATCATAAATTACCTTACGACGGGTGTACTACCAGAGTCAAAGACACAGGCAAGAAAGATACGCTGTAAATCACTGAACTATCAACTTGTTGATGACATACTTTACAGGCGTAATTTTCTTGGCCCACTCCTCAGATGCGTTGACGACCAAGATGCCGACTACCTCTTAAGGGAAGTACACGAAGGCATTTGTGGAGTACACGCAGGTCCACAAGCAGTTGTAGCTAAGGTAAACAACGCGGGATACTTTTGCCCGGGGATGCATACGGATGCACTGGCCTACATCAGAAAATGTAGATCCTGCCAGCTCTACGCAACTAACACGCATCGCCCGAAAAACGAACTTGTTCCAGTCACTTCTTCATGGTCATTCCAGAAGTGGACCATCAATGTTACAGGCCGATTTCCCACAGCAGCAGGGAACGTTCAGTTCCTAGTGGTAGCCATCGACTACTTCACCAAGTGGATAGAAGCAAAACCCCTTGCCCAAACAACCGCAAAACATATCAAAAAATTTATTTGGGAATTTATTATTTGTCATTTTGGACTTCCACAGAATTTGGTGAGCGATAACGGCACCAACTTTGCTGACCAGAAGCTACAAAAGTGGCTGAAAGAGCTTCAAATCACCCACACCTTTACCTCAGTGACACACCCGCAGGGTAATGGTGAGGTGGAAAGAGCAAACAAGAGCATCGTCGACGGCATAAAGAAAAGACTCTTGGAGCATAGATACGGCTGGGTGGACGAAGTTCCACATGTCCTTTGGGCAAACAGAACGCTGAAAAAAGCAAGCACGGGCGAAACCCCGTTCAACCTTACCTATGGCACTGAAGCCATGGTTCCAATCGAGATTGGTCTACCCTCACCAAGAGTCATAACTCAACCAGAAGACAATGATGCGGAAAGACGGTTAGACCTTATGCTAACCGAAGAGCGCAGAGACTTAGCCGCAGCGCGTGAAGAGAACTACAAGCGACAAATGCAAAAGTACTACAACACGCGGGTGAAACTCTGCAACTTCAATGTCGGAGACTACATACTGCGTAACAACGAGGCTTCGAACCAGGAGCGCCCAGGAAACCTGGCCCCGGTCTGGGAAGGGCCATACATTATTAAAGTAGTTCTGGGAAAGGGCGCATACCGGCTCGAAAGGCTCGATGGCACCCCGATCCCAAGAACATGGAATGGAGCTCAATTACGCAGATGCTACATGTAGATCAATTCCAAACTTGTAACGAACAGGCCTAGAGCCACTTCTAATGGAAATGATTCTCCTTATCACATCGATGTTGATAGCCTTACCTTTATACTTATGAACTGACCACACTGATATGCCGGTATTCACCGCATAAATAAGTGAGGGAGGAAGTAAGTCGTTGCGTGTGGAAAGCGGCACAACCCGCATAAACACAAAAACAGTAAAAATTTCTAAGGGGAAGATGAGGAAAACCTTCACGCAGGTCAGATATAGATGAAGTTTGGTCATCCTACTAAGTGAAAGTGACGGTCCTACCCGCACAATCACGATAGAGGAAACAAAACATTAACCTATTATCTGACATGCGTCGAAAGGTTAACTTATTCAAAACACTTAGAAAATTGCTAAGTTAAACTAAAATATGCATGAGCAAATCATATAATGTTTACAAGGCAAGGCATTAACAAAACATTTATATTCACGATAAAAGCTGTTCAAACATTACAAAATGGCTAAGGTATCTACCCGCCTACAAAAACTACAAATCTATCCTAACGGCTTGGAGGAATCAAGATTCAGGCTTCGGGATCACTCCCTCCAAACCCACTTGAACCCGCACCATCAGCTGGCTGCGGCTGTTCAAGGAAAGCTTTGAGAACAGCTAGCCCGTCATCATCAGTAGTAACTTCATTAACCTTCTCCACAACCGGATGAGAGAAAACAGCATACTGGTTCACAGCTTGGTCATAGGCAGCCTCAGTATCAACATCGTGTAAAGGAAATTTGGAAGGCGAGATGTCTTTCTCTGCAAATCCTAGGCCAAGTAAGAAACCAGCTTTCTCTCCATCCTCATGAGAAGCGTTGAGGGCTGCGCTCATGGCATCATCATAGGATGTGTTCGCGAAAATCCGATGCACAATCTACAAAAAAAAAAAACTTTCTAAGTATAAAGAAAAAGAGCAAAAAGCAAAGAATTATGGAGCTATGCGTACCTGCGGCAACGCTTCTCGTAGAAGCCAATCGTTGTTGGACAAGGACTCTAGAAGGGTATCTTGAGCTTGATCGCGTACGCGTTCGGCCTCATTCTTATTAAGGTTGGCAAGCAACACTTCCTTGGCAGCAGCCTCCTCAACGCCTTTAAGCTTGCGCTTAGTGCGATCAAGGACACCCCTCTGATCCAAGAGCTCTTGTAGCTTCTTGGCGTCCTCCAAAGCCAAAGCCTCATGAGCCTGCTGAAGCTTCTCCAGTTTGGCTTTCAGTTCTTCATTCTCAGCGCGTAGAGGCTCAGCAACGGCTTCAGCTTTTGTGTCCCTTTCAGTGGCATTACGCGTCGTTTCCTTAGCCAACCTAAGTTGTTCATTAACAACTTGAGTAGCCTTGGAACGGGCCTCATGCCTAGCTTGCATTTCGGCCTCAAGATCCTTATAGGCCTTCTCTTTCTCAGCAGCGGTGGCGGCAAGCTTCTTGTTTTCTTCTCTCAGCGATCGCACCTGAGCCCCCTCCAAGCTACGCGCAGTCCTTAACTTATCGTTTTCACGACAAAGTAAATCGACACGCGGCTGTATCCGGGCAAGTAGAATTCGGAGCTCGGTGGACAACCTGCCTTCCTGGTAGCTAACCATTGCCTCCCCCAATGCACCACTTGGAGCGGCATGGCGCGTCCAGTCGACGCATTCTGCGGCCGTCCTGAGAGTTGTCCCTCGGCGGATATTCCACCTTGGGGCATAGACATCATTGGAATCCGAAACTACGAAAACAAAAAACAGTTAGGAAAAAATGGCAAGGATGGATAACAGGCCAAAGTAACCCACGCACCTGTAGGGTCGATAACAGGCCGATAGCCGCTAAACCCATCATGTGACAACTGCCCGAATCCGACCCGACCTAGGTACCCGTTTCTCTGACCCGATCTCTCTTTTATTATTTAATATTTATACTTGTATTTTATTTTTAATAATAATATGTATTTTCCTTCCCGCCTTTCGTTTCCTTCCCGCTGTCCCGTCCCTCTCCTTCTCTCTTTCCGCCTTCTTTTCTCTCTTGTCGCCGTCCCGCCCTTAAGCCTTGCTTCCCTCTTTCTTCTAACTCTTTGCTTGTCCTTTGTTCCTTCCCGCCTAAGGATGTCTGCGCAGCTCCACGCGCCAGACCCCTTACAAGGAATCCTGCGTGAAGACCATCTGTTCCTGCGTTACGCGAGACGAACGCTTCCCGCGACGCGCTAAGGATTTGTAGTTCCCTCAACGCGCGAAGAATTATAGTTCTTCCCGCGGCGCGCTAGGAATCTTAGTTCCTCCCGCGGCGCGCTAAGAAATGTGGTTCTTCCCGCAGTGCGCATGGAAATATAGTTCTTTCCGCGACGCGTTAAGGTTGTTTTTGTCTACCTTCGCGTTCGCGCTCTCTTGACCTTCTGTGTTTGCCTTCGCGCCTTAGCCTTCTTGCGCTGTACCCTTTGAGTTTTCTTGTGTTGAATCTAGCCGTTGCTTTTGTGTTGTCTTATCTTTTGAGCTGTTGACCTAATCTGCTTTGTCTGAAAAGTTACTTTCGGCGCAGCATGCGCACCAACCCCATTGGTTGACAGAAAGTGACTGACATTATCTTTTGAGGATCTGCTTTTGCCATGCTTAACCTGTACCTTTTTCTGTCTCCGCCCATGCTTTTTACTGTTCCCTGACAGCTTTCCCTTTTGCTTTTCCTCTTTTCCTGCTGCCATATCTTTTGAGATCTTTTACTTTTTGCTTTTGATATCTTTTGTTATCTTTTGAGATCTTTTACTTTTTGCTTTTGATATCTTTTGTTATCTTTTGAGATCTTGCTTTTGGAATCTTTTTGCTGTTATCTTTTCTTTTGGAGATCTTTTCTAGGGTTTATGTCCCTTAGGGTTTGCCTATAAATATAATACTATTTTCTTAACACTTCACACACTACACTTATTATCTCTCCCTCCCTCTTGCTCTCTGCCGTTGTCCTCCTGCCGCCTCCTCTCTTGCCTCCGTCTTCCTCCTTGTTCTTCCTGCTTTTCCGGTAATATATTATATATAATAATTTACTTATTAATTATACTAACTTATTACCTAGACCTAAAACCGATCGTTGAAACATAATCTTTAATTATAGGTTAACTTTGCTTGTTTAAGAGTTGGTTCTTGCATTATCTTACATCGCATCTTTATCAAGTGAGTTATCTCGTATCTAATCCCTTTTTATTTTTAAATGCTTTGGGATGTTCATGTGTTCATACAAAACTGAGTCTTAAACTGTTTATGAAATTTTAGTCGCGCAGTATCCCATGTGTTGAGGACGTTTACTTGGCTGTTTATTTGTATGTGTATCATTAACCGCTTTGTTCGGCCTATTCCGCAGTTCCGTTGGTACCATTAGTTGAACACGGGAGACCTATCGTTTACGGTTTTCTTTGTTTACACTTGCACAGATGTTTTCTCGTTTTTATGCTCAATTGGGAGCATGGATTGAACTATGATCTATGAACTATCTTAGGCTTGATCACAATCTGATTACACCCTTGTTAAACTCTAGACATACACGTGTTGTGCGCAGATTTGCTGTTATTATCTATGATTATCTATGGTTATCTATTAAACTTGATTTCTCACCAACACGCAAGTGTTTGACGTTTATTTTAACACATGTTCAGGTTTGCAGTAGCTGTTTTGGAGCTTGTGGACACGTAGGACGTTTTTACTTTTGGACCTAGAATTAAAATGTATCAAGACAAGTTAATGTTGTTTGAATGTTATAATTTATAATATATTGATTTATGTTTGATTTATGTTCTTTATTTTCCCCGCTGCGCGTGCGCGATAAAATGTGTATTAATAAATATTGACACCAATAGTGTCGCGAGTAATGAAGCAGTATGTGGCGCCCCGATGTATAATCCGCCTTTGGTCGGGGTGTTACAGATTGGTATCAGAGCTCGTTGACTTTAGGATAGGTGGTTAGACGTAACGGCCTAGAATACCTAAGAGTCCCTTATCGCGCATGAGAGAAATCTCATGTTTGCGCGCTTATTGTTAATTACTCGTTATTTGTGAATATGCTCGCGCTTGCGCAGTATATGATTTTATGTTTTATTTCGCGATATTTCGATTTTTTGTTGAATTTCGATTTTTATTGATTTTACTTACATATTCGTTTGTTGGAATTAAAAATCCGAAAAGTCATGGTGATACATGAATAGTTGACTTTCAATTCCCATTTACTTTATGTTTTTGAATTGAAGATTGAAAAGTCATGGTGATACATGAATTGTCAATCTCCAATGCTTATTTCTTGTATGTTTTATATTGAAGATTGAAAAGTCATGGTGATACATGAATCGTCAATCTCCAATACATATTTACTCGTATATTTTAAATTGAGAATTCGGAAAGTCATGGTGATACATGAATCGTCGATTCCCAAATTCGAATTCGTTATCTGTATTAAGTTTGCATTTAAATTCATGTTTTACTTCAGCATTTGATAGCATGTAACTTCGCGAAGCAAGTTTTATAAGGTTATACTTTGCGCTGAAACCAAGTTATTAACTAAAACTAAAACTTTTATAGAATGCCTCCACTATCAGCTCGCTATCGCCAGAGAGAAGCATCGCGCAGGCGTAAACAGCAACGTTCCCAGGAAATGGCCGCCGCAATAGCCCAAGCCTTAAACCAAAACAATGCCAACACCTCCGGATACAACATTAAATCCTTTCATGCGGGTAAACCACCCAAGTTCACAGGTCTCGAGGGAGCCACCGTGATGCTCCAGTGGCTGGAGAAAATTGAAAACACGTTCCTCCATACCCAATGCCCTTCAGACAGACGAACCCTCTATGCCTCAAGTGTCCTGGAATCTAGGGCGCTTACATGGTGGAATGGAGTAGCTCATGCGCGTGGCGCAGAAGCTGCTTCTAGCGTACCTTGGGAAGAATTTAAGGATCTCCTAATGCGAGAATTCTGCCCTCCCAACGAAGTCAAGCGCCTGGAAGAAGAATTCTGGAACTTGAAACAGTACAGCGGCGAAGCGCGCGAGTACGCGACGCGCTTCCACGAGCTAAGCTTACTGGTCCCTCACCTTGTTACCCCTACCCGCCGAGCCATCGAAAAGTTCCTTGGGGGTCTCCCCATGGAAATTCAAGACTCCGTATGGGCCAGAAACCCAGCAACCCTCTCTGACGCCATCGAGTTGGCCGCTGTGCTCAGCGACAACCATGTCAGAGCAGGAACCCTGTTCCTGCGGGGAGCTGAGAAGACCAAACCCACCAAGACTGTCCCTGAACCATCAGAAACCAAACCAGAACCCTCACACCATAATAACCCCAAACGCAAGCGCAGAGCCTATGCGCTTACCAACCCTCCCATTGTCCAGCAACCCATTTATCAATCCCCAGTTTACGCGCCTAACCCACTGTCAACCTACCCAGCACCTCCTGCAGTCCACAACTATGCCTTAACCACTCCAGCACTTCCTGCCCCGCCAACTAAGAAACCTTACACAGGAAACCAACCCTTCTGCCCAACCTGTAGACTTCATCACCCACCTCAAACCCCGTGTCGACAATGTAACAGATGTGGCCGCACTGGTCACACTACTGAGTACTGTAGAGTCCCTTCAGCCAACCCAATTGTGCAAACACCACCAGCCTACCCGCATAACCCACAACCAACTTACCAGAATCCACGACCCAGGTCGTGCTATAACTGCGGTGATCCCAGTCATTTCCGGAACGCGTGCCCGAGGCTACAAGTCCAGATTACTCAAGCGAATCCGGTGAACCAAATTTCGAACCAAGTGGCGCGAGGCCGAGCCTTTAACATAACAGCGCACCAAGCGCAAGCGAATAATGACGTAGTTAATGGTACATTTTTACTTAACGGTCACTATGCATCTGTACTTTTTGATACTGGCGCCGATAGAAGTTTTATTTCTCGCGCCTTCGAGCAGAAGCTTGCGCGACCGCGCAGCGACTTAAAAGAAGATTTTTCAGTTGAATTGGCTAATGGTGAAACTATTTTAATAAACGCTGTGATTAAAGATTGCACGCTGAACCTTAACGAAAACGATTTTCTAATTGACCTCATCCCTATGCCTCTTGGAAGCTTTGATGTTATCATTGGTATGGACTGGCTCTCGAAGAATCGCGCCGAAGTTATTTGCGCCAAGAAATTGATTCGCATACCTCGAGAAAATGGTGATCTTCATATTTACGGCGAAAAACCCTCCAGTGGTCTTAAACTTATGTCTTGCGCCGAAGCCCAAAGACTCATGCGGAAGAAGTGTATTGCATTTCTAGCCCATGTGGTTAAACCCGATGAAGGAAAGAAGCTTCGCGATATCCCTGTTGTGCGTGATTTCCCTGAAGTTTTTCCTGATGATCTTCCTGGTATCCCTCCCGCTCGTGAAGTCGAGTTCCGTATTGATCTTGTCCCTGGTGCTTCCCCCGTGGCTAAATCTCCTTATCGTCTTGCACCCGCTGAGATGCAAGAATTGGCCAGCCAACTTCAAGAGTTGACTGCTAAAGGATTTATTCGCCCTAGCTCTTCGCCCTGGGGTGCTCCGGTGTTGTTCGTTAAAAAGAAAGATGGATCGTTTCGCATGTGTATAGATTACCGCGAATTGAACAAACTCACCATTAAGAACCGGTATCCCTTACCGCGTATTGACGACCTCTTTGATCAACTCCAAGGTGCCTCTTGTTTCTCCAAGATTGATCTCCGCTCTGGCTATCACCAGTTGCGCATCCGCGATGAAGATGTTCCGAAGACTGCTTTTCGAACTCGTTATGGCCATTTTGAATTCTTGGTCATGTCCTTCGGTTTAACCAACGCACCCGCCGTTTTCATGGATCTAATGAATCGGGTGTGTAGGCCTTTCTTGGATAAATTCGTGATTGTGTTTATCGATGACGTTCTGATTTATTCTAAGACCAAGGCCGAGCATGAGCAACATCTTCGGTTGGTGTTGCAAAAGCTTCGAACCGAGCAGCTTTATGCTAAGCTCTCCAAGTGTGAATTTTGGTCGGATGAGGTACAGTTTCTTGGCCATGTTGTTAACAAGATGGGTATCCATGTCGACCCATCCAAAATTGAAGCAATCAAGAACTGGATTACGCCATCCACTCCTACCGAAATCCGTTCCTTTCTGGGCTTAGCTGGTTATTACCGGCGTTTCATTTCGAACTTCTCGAAGATCGCTTTGCCTTTATCAGCTCTAACGCACAAAGGTAAACCGTATATTTGGGGCTCGAAGCAAGAAGAAGCCTTTCTAACGCTCAAGCGTTTGTTGTGTAAAGCTCCTGTTCTAGCGCTACCTGAGGGAAGTGATGATTTTGTTGTGTATTGTGATGCCTCTAACCAAGGTCTCGGTTGTGTTCTTATGCAACGAGGCAAGGTTATCGCTTACGCATCAAGGCAACTTAAGATTCATGAAAAGAATTATACAACTCACGACCTCGAACTAGGCGCAGTGGTATTTGCCTTGAAGATCTGGAGACACTACCTTTATGGTACTAAGTGTATCCTCTACACTGACCATAAAAGCCTTCAGCATATCTTTGATCAAAAGGAACTTAACATGAGACAACGCCGATGGAACGAACTCATCAGCGATTACGATTGTGAGATCCGGTATCATCCTGGTAAAGCTAATGTGGTAGCTGATGCGCTCAGCCGTAAACCCAGCCAGCTTAACTGTATCTTGCCGCGCACCCAGCTTCACTTCGCGCCGATTCAAAGCAACCTTGAATCGCGTATTCGTGACGCGCAGCGCGCATCCATCAGTAATGGTAACCTTCGCGCCGAGTTAGCGTGTGGCGCGGAAGCACACTTTGTCCCTAATCTGAGTGGAATTCTCTGTTATCTTAATCGCATCTGGATTCCCTTTGATGAGAATCTTCGCGCTGATATCCTTTGTGAAGCGCACAAATCTCGATATTCTATTCATCCTGGCGCTGATAAGATGTACAAGGATTTGCGCATTACTTATTGGTGGCCTGGCATGAAAAAGGATATTGCTGTGTTCGTAGCTAAGTGCCTGACTTGTTCTAAAGTTAAAGCTGAACACCAACGCCCATCTGGTTTGCTCGAACAACCAGAAATTCCTACGTGGAAGTGGGAAGGTATAGCAATGGACTTTATTACCAAGTTACCTTTGACAGCAAGCAAACATGATAGCATTTGGGTAATAGTGGATCGTTTGACCAAGTCTGCTCATTTTCTGCCCATTCGTGAAACCTACCATGTTGAGCATCTCGCGCAGCTTTACGTCAAGGAAATTGTCTGCCGCCATGGTACTCCTTTGAGCATCATATCCGATCGCGATGGCCGTTTTATATCTCGCTTTTGGAAATCTCTCCAATCTGCGCTAGGAACTCGCTTGGACATGAGTACGGCATATCATCCTCAGACTGACGGTCAGTCTGAGCGAACTATTCAAACTCTTGAGGATATGCTCCGATCTTGTGTTCTTGATTTTGGAGGTAATTGGGATTCACACCTGCCTTTGATCGAGTTCTCTTATAATAACAGCTATCATTCCAGTATCGGTATGGCCCCATTTGAAGCACTTTACGGTCGTAAATGCCGCTCCCCGATTTGTTGGAGCGAAGTGGGTGAAACTCAAATCACAGGACCCGAACTTGTTCAAGAGACAACCGATAAAATCGCCAAGATCCGTGATCATTTGCTGACTGCCAGAAGCCGACAGAAGAGTTACGCAGATCGTAGGCGAAAGCCTCTCGAATTTCAAGTTGGTGATCTTGTTCTCCTCAAAGTGTCGCCTTGGAAAGGTGTTGTCCGCTTTGGGAAGAAGGGTAAGCTTGCTCCTCGTTATGTTGGTCCATTCAAGATTCTCGCGCGTGTGGGAAAAGTTGCCTACAGACTTGACCTGCCGCTCGCGCTCAGTAATGTGCATCCAACGTTCCATGTTTCCAATCTCAAGAAGTGTCTAGCTGACGAGAACCTTCACATTCCACTTGATGAAGTTCAAGTTGATGAATCTATGCATTTCGTTGAGAAGCCTGTTGAGATTATGGATCGCGAGGTTAAGCAAACCAAGCGCAGTCGTATCCCTATTGTTAAAGTTCGCTGGGAGTCCAAGCGCGGAGCCGAGTTTACTTGGGAAAGGGAAGATCAGATGAAGATCAAGTACCCGTACCTTTTCTCTGCGCCACCTACTACGAGTTAAATTTCGGGACGAAATTTCTTAAAGTAGGGGAGACTGTGACAACTGCCCGAATCCGACCCGACCTAGGTACCCGTTTCTCTGACCCGATCTCTCTTTTATTATTTAATATTTATACTTGTATTTTATTTTTAATAATAATATGTATTTTCCTTCCCGCCTTTCGTTTCCTTCCCGCTGTCCCGTCCCTCTCCTTCTCTCTTTCCGCCTTCTTTTCCCTTTTGTCGCCGTCCCGCCCTTAAGCCTTGCTTCCCTCTTTCTTCTAACTCTTTGCTTGTCCTTTGTTCCTTCCCGCCTAAGGATGTCTGCGCAGCTCCACGCGCCAGACCCCTTACAAGGAATCCTGCGTGAAGACCATCTGTTCCTGCGTTACGCGAGACGAACGCTTCCCGCGACGCGCTAAGGATTTGTAGTTCCCTCAACGCGCGAAGAATTATAGTTCTTCCCGCGGCGCGCTAGGAATCTTAGTTCCTCCCGCGGCGCGCTAAGAAATGTGGTTCTTCCCGCAGTGCGCATGGAAATATAGTTCTTTCCGCGACGCGTTAAGGTTGTTTTTGTCTACCTTCGCGTTCGCGCTCTCTTGACCTTCTGTGTTTGCCTTCGCTCCTTAGCCTTCTCGCGCTGTACCCTTTGAGTTTTCTTGTGTTGAATCTAGCCGTTGCTTTTGTGTTGTCTTATCTTTTGAGCTGTTGACCTAATCTGCTTTGTCTGAAAAGTTACTTTCGGCGCAGCATGCGCACCAACCCCATTGGTTGACAGAAAGTGACTGACATTATCTTTTGAGGATCTGCTTTTGCCATGCTTAACCTGTACCTTTTTCTGTCTCCGCCCATGCTTTTTACTGTTCCCTGACAGCTTTCCCTTTTGCTTTTCCTCTTTTCCTGCTGCCATATCTTTTGAGATCTTTTACTTTTTGCTTTTGATATCTTTTGTTATCTTTTGAGATCTTTTACTTTTTGCTTTTGATATCTTTTGTTATCTTTTGAGATCTTGCTTTTGGAATCTTTTTGCTGTTATCTTTTCTTTTGGAGATCTTTTCTAGGGTTTATGTCCCTTAGGGTTTGCCTATAAATATAATACTATTTTCTTAACACTTCACACACTACACTTATTATCTCTCCCTCCCTCTTGCTCTCTGCCGTTGTCCTCATGCCGCCTCCTCTCTTGCCTCCGTCTTCCTCCTTGTTCTTCCTGCTTTTCCGGTAATATATTATATATAATAATTTACTTATTAATTATACTAACTTATTACCTAGACCTAAAACCGATCGTTGAAACATAATCTTTAATTATAGGTTAACTTTGCTTGTTTAAGAGTTGGTTCTTGCATTATCTTACATCGCATCTTTATCAAGTGAGTTATCTCGTATCTAATCCCTTTTTATTTTTAAATGCTTTGGGATGTTCATGTGTTCATACAAAACTGAGTCTTAAACTGTTTATGAAATTTTAGTCGCGCAGTATCCCATGTGTTGAGGACGTTTACTTGGCTGTTTATTTGTATGTGTATCATTAACCGCTTTGTTCGGCCTATTCCGCAGTTCCGTTGGTACCATTAGTTGAACACGGGAGACCTATCGTTTACGGTTTTCTTTGTTTACACTTGCACAGATGTTTTCTCGTTTTTATGCTCAATTGGGAGCATGGATTGAACTATGATCTATGAACTATCTTAGGCTTGATCACAATCTGATTACACCCTTGTTAAACTCTAGACATACACGTGTTGTGCGCAGATTTGCTGTTATTATCTATGATTATCTATGGTTATCTATTAAACTTGATTTCTCACCAACACGCAAGTGTTTGACGTTTATTTTAACACATGTTCAGGTTTGCAGTAGCTGTTTTGGAGCTTGTGGACACGTAGGACGTTTTTACTTTTGGACCTAGAATTAAAATGTATCAAGACAAGTTAATGTTGTTTGAATGTTATAATTTATAATATATTGATTTATGTTTGATTTATGTTCTTTATTTTCCCCGCTGCGCGTGCGCGATAAAATGTGTATTAATAAATATTGACACCAATAGTGTCGCGAGTAATGAAGCAGTATGTGGCGCCCCGATGTATAATCCGCCTTTGGTCGGGGTGTTACACATCACCCGAACCTAAAGGATATCCATCCAAGAGGTCAAGGAGATGGGAAGGAGGCAAAGATTGGACCCCCTCATCAACAAAGGTAAGTCTAGAGGTCCCAACTCTAAACATACCTGAAGAACCGGCCAAGGACGAAGTAGTCGTTGACGCCGAATGTGACACTGTAGAAGCCACTGAGGTAGAGACCATCGGAGATGAACTCATTTGAGATGAACTCATAACCGTGGTAGCCGCTGCAGATGAGCTCACAGAAAAAGTCATCGCCGGTCCGGTGAATGATGCAGTAAATATGGCACTGATGGCCGGCGAAGAAGTTGAACTGCTCAACGCAGCAACGAAAGTGGACGCCATCGTCGGCACAACAGCTATGACAGACGACGTCATAACCGGAACAGTTGCTTCAACAGTATAAGCAACTGAACCAGTACCAGAAACAGGCGCAGCCGCCTAGGTCATCGCCTCGGATAGGTTGACCAAACCTATCATCGTGGGTCCCGAACCACTTCCTCCCGCACCGCTCTCAAAAACAGATAAGTCCACTCCTGCGTAAAGAAAAACCAAAGATATAAAAAACAAAGGCGGAAGGAAATGCGGAAAAGGTACACAAAAAATATACTTACTGGTTTTCTTGATCTTGAAAGCCCTGACAGGCGGAGATGGACCCGATGAAACTGGCCTCTTCACGCCAGTTACCTTCGCAACGCTTGGCGGATCGGAAGTGACAGCCGTTGTCTCTCTGTGACAATGGTCTCGTCACCACCACCAAGTTTCCTCGCCGCCTCCTCACTCTCAGTCTCGGAATCAGACTGATCCCCCAAGTCAACGAAGGGAGCAACCTTCGTTTTGCCCTTCACGCCAGCCGCCTTCTTTTTCCTTACGATAAAAGGCCCATCTGCGGATCCCTCATCAGAAGATGACAAGATCAGAGGAATTCCAGCAGAAGTGTGAGCATGAAGAGGACGAGGATTAAATAACTCCTTACCTGGCCGAGTGGCGCTTAAAATCTCGTGGCCTGGCGGGTAGACCTCTACGAATCTATCCGCAGTCTTCTCCAAAATGGGCAACTCGTTCTCATCAAGATCACGAGTACCCAACCGCGCGGGACCACCAGTCTCCCGCGGGTGCAAGAGCGACTGTAAGTCGTTCCCCTCTGAAATAAAAATGATAACAATGTTAAAAGGAAATCCTAAACCAACACAAAAGACGGAGCATACCATAAGGAATATAGTTCAAACCGTATTCAAGAACGATGAGTATTTGCGGCGTCCCAGACCCGGCATCCTTCCACACGCGGCTCATCCCAAGCACGACCATCCCAGACTCCGCGAAGCGATAAACAGGAGTCCGAATCTGGGAAATCTTGGTGAACCACTCCGTCTCCTGGTAAGTGGAAGCCGGAAGATTAGGGAGTGCCCTCCCATTCTTGAACGTCATCGCAATGGGAACAACGCGAGCGGAAATGTAGAAAAAACTCACGCTTCCAAGAGCGGAGACTACGCTCGGTAGTGCAGATCTTCAAACCCTTGATCCGAGTGACAAGGGTATACCAACCCTGGACGCACCTCCAGGTATTGAAGGTCATCAGGCGGTCGACTCGAGGCCCGATATCCAAAATACGGCACACCCATTCGAAATGGCGAACTTTAGCAATTGCCATTGGGTGCACCTCTGCCAAATGAACACCGTGTTTCTCTAAAACACGGTATACGAACTTCGTTAATGGGAATCTTAGATTCCCATATATGAAGAATGAAGCGTAAACCCCTATCTTGCCCTTAGGGGCGTCGTATACAGTCTGGTCGGCCTCCGGGAACTCTGGCTCATAAGGCTCCAGCATGAACTTCTTGACGATGTAATGGTATACATCGACAGAAAGAGTACACTGACACTCGCCAGCAGTACTCTTATCGTCCTTATCGGACGTGGACGTCGGGTTCTCGGGGTAAACGTCGGACTCCTCGACGTTAACCTCTGGGTCATGAGAAGAAGACATTTTTTAATGTTGAGGAAAGAAAGCGGTTTTAGGAGAATGCTCACCGGAAAAGATGAGTATTCGCCGGAAATCGCTTAAAAGGAGAAGAAGAGTGAAGTGAAGATAATGGACGAAATACACCCTCTCCACCTTATATACTCATCGCAATGAATGCGATGAATTTAATGCGGATGAGAGAGAAGGCGCAGGAGCAATGACACGACGACACGTGTGGATAAAGCAAGCTGGCAACAGGTGTCAAAAGGCGCGTGCCATAAAACTCGCGCCCACGCGCCTGAAAAAGCGTTTAGATTGACCACATGCTGTCACGTCGTCACAACTTCCTGCACATCCTGAAACCGTCAGAAGACGCCAACGTCCCTTCAACCGTTTGGACTGTCCTTATCCTTTCACCAACCCTCCAAATTTCAAAAAGATTCAAAGAGATTAAAAAATAAGAGGGAATATACCCCTTTACCTTGGAAAGCAAGAAACCATAAGACAAGTGCGGGTACATTGTCAAGGCGAAACCCTTCACATACTTAGCACTTGCAGGGAATTGAAGCCAAGAAGATCGATCTTATGGGCCCTGCTTGCGGAAAGAGAAATAACACCCCCGCATGGCGGGAACGTTGAGAACTAGATTGTTTGAAGCTTCAAGGCGGAATTGGTTGTTTAACATAACTGATCACTATGTTTAAAACTACCAAAACCTCGTGGGGAATCTACACAAGTGAAACTCAACGCTCCCGACTTGCAAAGAGGTTACACACCTACCAGCATCATACCCAAAGATCAGGCTGAAAAAGTCGGGAATTTTCTGCAAGTGACATTAGGAAAACCGCGGGAAGAATCCCCACGGAGAACCTTAAAAAACGAAAACCCTTCTTTAAAACCCCTTGCTTAAAGTCCAAAAGTTCCCCTCACTTATTAACAATTCATGAGAAGAACAATGGACTGGGGGGACTTGAAGAGGTAGGTCCCCGCAAAGCCCAGTTGAACCCGCAAGACTCACCTTGAAGAGGCACGTCTGCACAAAGACCAACTGAATCCGCAGAACCCACCATGCTCAGAGAGATGAAGACCTTACAAGCAGTAAGTCAGCTGTCCCCGCAGGAAAGCCTCCCTTGGTATAGTACCCTGCCTGTTCCCGCAGCTGTGGGTACAAGCCAAGAAGGAAGGCTACCCGCACTAACAGTAAGGCTACACGCATAAGGCACTAACTCTTATACTTCAGCAATGTCACCTGAAGAAGGAATGAGCAGGGCGGGAATATTCCCGCCCAAAAGAGCCAGTCCGTACGCTTCTAGAAGATCTTTTGTACTATACCTACCAAGGTATGGACAAATGGACAAGATCTAGACAAAAGTAACCCATGAACCAATCACAGGGTGACAGCTCACTGACAATAGTACGAGGAGGAGCACGCTCCAGTACAAAATGTCACTATCAGCCGCTGCCTACCCACCAACTCCCATCGTGGCACGAACGTAGCCCATAGTTGGTGGAAAAGGAATATTATATACAGCTGGCCGTACCTGCTTGGAAACCTACCTTCGGCTATAAATACCCCAACACCTTGGAACGGTATCATCATCTTCTCTCTAGCTATTTCTCTCTATATACACTTATATTCAGAGCAACCTAGTCTGATTCTCACGCCGGAGGGTGGTCACAAGGAGGAACCCCCCCCCCCCCTTCTCAGTGACGAGCTTACGGTGTCTGTTTTGCAGGTTGAGAAGAATAACCATCTTTGCCGGACCTAACCCTCGTGGGAAACATCTACTTAACCCTAAGATTATCCTTAATCTGTCGGGGCCACTTAGTGTTTCTTCAACAATGGACACTTCTTGAGTTTGTAATACTCTTTAAAGCCAAGGTTACTAGTTTTCAACACTTTCAACTTGTACCTTCTTTTTAGTTGTTCGTTTTTGTTCTTGATATTGACTGAAAACATCATGTGTGACAACAATCTTTTATATTTGCGGCTTTAAGAAATCTACAGTTTTTGGTTAAATGACACACATCAAAATGCTTTGAAAAGAATTATACATGTTTTCCTTTTGGTAACTCCTAATATGTACACAACTTTTCTTGATGACTTGTATCCAGGTAGTGAAGTTGGACGAACAATTGTTTTGATTACTTCAGTTGTTTCACTTTTAGTTTTGTAACAAATTATCTATGAACAAATAGGAGCAGATGTTTCTAGTTTTGGTAATCCAATTTTTCTCGAAACCGCTGATGCATTGGGTACATCAGTTATTATTTTGACTGAATTAATAGTTGTTTCATAATCTATTGATAATTTTTTTTTAAAGTAAAATTTATATTATATATTTAATAAGAAACATAGATATTACATCAACATAGCCGGTAGGCGGGCAACAAGCTGCGCCGCCACCCCTTTCTGAATTGCAAACCCTAACCTGCTAAAGACATACCCCTGCCCTTTTAGAGTCGACACATTGCTATGCACAACCTGTTGGACCCTGGTTAGGAAACGGATAGCTTCCGGTGCCAAGGAGCCAAAGGTATCAAAAGCCAGAGGGACAAAAACATGTTGGTTCTCTTCGCAGGCTTTAACATGTTTATCCACTTTCTTCGTTTCAGCCCTTTTCATTGTTTGCCCAGCTACAAACCCATTATCCCTCAAACCAGCTAAAGGAGATACCCCTATGAGGTCAACACAAGCGTGTTTTCCCCCGACCCAACCAAAGACAAGCAAATCTGCCGGTCGTAGAGTGGATCTCCCTTCGTAGGGTCTGTAAGGAAGTTTACGGGGGCTTCCTTTTTAGCTGATATCCCAGCTCACCTAATTGAGTAAGTGAAGCTATTTGTTGAAAAATCATTTTCATTTTTTCATGTTCTAAATGCCATCAATTTTTATAATTTATATTTGTAGTTTATGTTTATCTTTTCAAAGTTTTAGAATACTCATCAATAAACTAAAATCATCAACGTTTTACTTGTTTTTAAAATTCTCACAAAATTGCATTTATTATTATAAGTTCATAGTTTTTTATAATATTATAAAAACTTTTAATGTTCCATTTATTATAAATCGTTTATTTTACACTATTAGAATTAATAGTTATCTTTACATTAAATAATTCACTAAAAGATTACACTTTTATATTCTAGAAATAAAAATATATTATTGATTTATTGTTTTGTAATAGCCACTAATGTTTACTTTGAATCATTTGTATTATCATTCAAAGTAATATAATAAACTCAAAATTCTAAACAACCGGTATCGAAAATCGATTTCTCGTTTCACCCACAAATCACATAATAATTAGTTGAAATCACTAACAATGTTTGATATTTGAGTATACGAGAAACAAAAAAATCCAAATCATTTATTGAAAATTCTTTATATTTTTTAATGTTTGAAATGTTATCAATTTTTACAATTTACATTTTTTTACCTTTTGTTTATCTATTTCAAAGTTGTAGAAATATATTCGTCAATAAACAAAAATCATCAACTTTTTATTTGTTCACAAACCTTACTTTATACTTTTGATTTTCAAATATACCATTTATTACAAATCTATTATTTAACACTATATTAAATAACTATCTTTGCATTAAATATGTTCACTAAAAGATATGCATCTTTTTATTCTAGAAATAAAAATATAGAAAATTAGATGCAAATTTGCCTATATATATAAATCCTTCATGATTAATCCTCAAAGCAAAATTATTTACAAGCTCCATAGTAAAGCATATTTTTGTTGCGTAGAAGTACAAACATGTCTAAGTCTGCATACACTTACTTTGTGCTACTTATAATGATTATCGGAGGTTTGTTAATTAGTTCTCTTGCTACTATTATTATTATTAAATCGTCATGCACATCAAAAATGTTTTTAACTTATTATTTAAGTGTTTGTTTTGAGTTTTATTTCAGTTGGAATCTCAATAGTTGATGAAAAAACATGTGTGGGCGCATGAGACCACTAAAGGTTGTAAGCAGAGTCGTTTTAAAAAATGACTGCATTTTTAAATATGGTCCTGGTATTGGACATTGTGTATATTATAGTAATACCGGTACTTATGGTTGTGATTGCATCTACACTTGTTAGTGATATCTCAAAAATCCAACTTCTTATGAGGTCTTATTTAATAAAATACCAGTGATTTGTTTTGATATTATTACAAATTGTTTGTTCAATTAAACTAAATGTTTAGGTCAGATACAACAAAAACTAATATGCTTAAAGTCGTTGTTTTACAAGGTTTTTTTTGTCACTTATAGAATTTGAACACTTACCATTTGATAAGTTTAATGCTAACCCAACACCTAAATACCAGTTGTTCAGACCCTTTGGTGCAAATATTGGTTACTATTTACTTTTCCAACTCAATGGTTCGAATCTTTCCTTTTCTTTTTCAAAATTTTGACAATAAATGTTTGGTGTCAACTTAAGCATAACGTTCCTTCATTGGTTACATAATCGTTTTATGTTTATGTTCATGTTGGGTCAAATGAATGATTGTAAGTACAAGCCTCGAGTACATTCATGTAAGTCGAACACATAAATGACAAGAAGAAATGGTTTAAGTGAAAGTCCGGGGTACTTTACTTAACACGAGTACATGTTCAAGATCTGAAATAGCCTAATACACAGCGTGCGTTATCATGGCAGTTGGCGCTACACGTTCCAACCTATGTATATGGTTCTCATATTTCCTTTTCTTCTCTTCATCATAAGACAAAGATAAACAATCAACATCAACATCTTGCATTTGTAGTGCTTTTTCAATCACGTCTGTTCTCTGCTTCCGTTTTGGAATCTTATGCGACAGGTAAAACGATGATATTGTATTGCATTTGTGGCTCCTAGGGTGATTCTAATGAGAGACAAAGAGACGGGTGTTGCCCTGCTGTTTCCGACGGCTCCAGCCGCCAATGGTGGTGACGGACTTACATTGCTTGGTGCCTTATTTGTACTCTATGTCTCATTTTGAACTTTTTACTTTAACTCGATGATGGTGAGAATGTGACTGTGATGATAAACCAAGCCTGGATATGTTTGATTAAGGTGATGATGACGATGTTTCTCTCATTTGAACTTGCATAGCTTTAAAAATCTCGATTTTTTTTTTGTGTGTATTTGTGTTTGGGAATGAATCTAGGTTGGGTTTTCTTATTTGTGTTTTAATCGACAATATGGATTTATAGGTATCATTCGCAGTTGAGTTTTGTTCTTAAAATATGGGTATAAAATTAAATTGGGTGTTTTTAATAACGTTAGCTTTTGGGTTTTCCTAATACAACGTTTTACGTTCATTTTTTGTTTTTTAACTTACAAATCTGATAAGATTGTTTTATAGATGAGCCAATGCTTTTGAATTTTGATGCATTTATAACACTACTAGAAAAAGGATAATTTTGCTACAAAATTTTTTTACAATTTTCCCACAACTCAAAATTTTCAACAAATTTTCCACAATTTTTCATCAATAATTAAAAGGAAGAAAAGTCTTAAAATTTTACACAAGTTTCCTACGATGTAGCGGCGTCAAGCAGTGTTGTCACAATTTCGTAGCAAACATAATACCATTTCCGACAAATTAACGACAATTAGTTTAATCATTTATTAAATATTAACCTTCAAAATAAAAAAATCAACATAAACACCCTTTTGTTGCAAAACAGTAGGAACAATGGTAATTTTTCTACAAATTTGCTACAATTTTAAAATGTATCTTATAAACCACACTTTTGTGGCAAAATTGTGGTAAAAGTGGTAAAGTTTGCTACAAGTTTCCGACAACCGTGTATTAATTATTGCAAATTAAACAGTAAAAGTGGTAAAGTTTGAAACCACACTTTTGTGGCAAAACGGAGAGAAAGCTTTCAAACTTTGCTACATATTTGCTACAAAACTGTAATTTATTATAAAAATCACACTTTTATGGCAAAATGGTGTCAAAACTTGCAAAGTTTGCTACAATATTTCGGCAACTTTGTATTAATTATTGAATATAAAAACTAATAATAATGAAACCACACTATTGTGGCAAAATAGATGGAATGTCGGCAAATTTTGCTACTAATTTGCTACAATTTTGTAATAAACACAAATTTGAGGCTAAATTGTGGCAGAATTTGCAAATTTTACTACACGTGTCTCGCAACTCGTGTTATTTATTGAATATAAAAACTAATAATAATGAAACCACACTTTTGTGGCAACATTGTAGCAATTTTTTACTAAGTTTGCTAAAGTTTTATGACAATTCGGTAATGAAACCACACTTTTGTGGCAACATTGTAACAATTTTTTAACTAAGTTTGCTAGAGTTTATAATAATTCAGTATTGTTTGTTGAATATAATATTAATAAGTAATAAAAACACACTTTTCGGCTAACTTGACACAATTATCGCAAATGGTGTCAATAGCTAGGATATAGTAGTGGTGGTTGGTGGTGATGACGGTGTACGTTGGGCGATGGTGGTGACGGGCACAAGTGATGGTTGGTGGTGATGGGTGGCAACAGTGGTTGTGGTGAGAGGCGACGACGGTGGTGGTGGTTGCAATGACGGGTGGTGGGCGGCAGGAAGTAATGGTGGTGGGTGGCGGTGGTGGGCAACGATGGCGATAGCCGGGAGCAACAGTTAGTGGAAGTGTGTGGATAAGTGGTGGTGGTGAGTGCGGTCGTTGCAACAGTGGTGGGCGACGAAGACGATAGTGGTGGTTTTGGGTGGTGGTGACGGTGGTGGGCGACATGTAATAATGGTGGGTGGTGATGGTGGTGACGGTAGTGGGGCAGCGGGGTAATAATGGTGGGTGGGGATGGCGTGCGCTGGGTGATGGTGGTGACGGACGCAAGTGATGGTTTGTGGTGATGGGCGGCAACAGTGGTTGTGGTGAGAGGCGACAACGGTGGTGGGTGGCAGAAGGTAATGGTGGTGGGTAACGATGGTGATAGCGAGGAACAATGGTCGGTGTAAGTGTGTGGATAAGTGGTGGTGCTGGTGAGTGGCTGTTGCGGCGGTGGTGGGCGACGACAATGATAGTGGTGGTTATTGGTGGTGGGCAGCGGGTGGTGGTGGTGACGGTGTGCGTTGGGTGGTGGTGGTGACGGTGATGGGCGGCATGTAATAATGGTGGGTGGTGATGGTATGCGCTGGGTGGTAGTGACAGTGGTGGGTGATGAGTGATAATGGTGGGTGGTGATGGTATGTGGAGAATATCAAGTCTACATGATGCCTTCACCTGAATAATCAGTAGTAAACCACATCTATTGAGGTGAGTAGACTATTGTACATGTGTTTGTATGTATGCATGTATGTATGTATGTACGTATGTATGTATGATGTATGTATGGGTAATTGTAATAATTATTTATTATTATATAAAATCAAACATATACTATTGTGGATATTTGTGAAATAATTCAGAGACTAGCCTATTTCTCATACTCATTCGTTAATTCAAAGGCAAGTATAGTTAATTAATTATGTCGTTGTTTATAGAGACGACCTTGCTTAATACTCCCTCCATCCTAATTTAAATGTCGTAGTTTGACATTTTCGGTCTTTATTGTTTAACTTTGACCGACAATATTTTTGTTTGTGTTACGTAATACTTGTTGTAAAATATATAAATGGATTAGGTTTTAAATGTATTTCACATTGAATAATTTTCATCAAGTATTATATAACACGAACAAAAATATTTATGGTCAAAGTTGCAAAAAAAAGACTTGAAAAGTCAAACTAGGACATTTAAATTGGGACGAGGGGAGTATAAGGTCATGGGTTCGAGTCATTTAGTTATTTTTTTTCGTTCTTGTTTCTGTGTTTTTGTTAGCTCAAAAACCTATTTCTGACTTCTATTAGTTCTCTTTTTTTAAAATACACATAACTCTAATCGAATACAAGGTACAAATATATAAACTTTATGATGTCATGGACACTTTAAAAGGCATGACATATATTTTGAAATCTTAAAATAATCGTTTTATAATTTCTACCCCATATGTTTAAACAAACACAATTGACTAAGACACTTTTCCCTCTCGTTCATATCCTCTCTACCAGGCGCCAAAATCCTAATGGGCTCCCACCACCGCCGTTTCTATTCTACTCTCATCCTCTCCTCTCCCACTACCGCCGATTACAACCCTAACTGAACAACTAATCGAACAACCCAATCATTTTAATTACTCCTCAATCGAAGTTTGCAGCCCTTGTTAGAATCTTCAATTGAATAAAAATAACATCGTTTGGTGATAGCAGCTGCCGGAGAAGTTTGGTGGTAGCCCTTCTGTAAGTTTTTTTTTTGTTTTGCCCTATTTTATTAATGTGTATATGTTAGAATTATAGCACCCTAATTGATAAGTTGATGCATATTAATCTGTGAAAACATTTAGGGGTGTGCAGGTTTCGTGTTCGACCCGCAAAACTAAACGGAATTAGAAATAGTGTCCGGTTCTGGTTCTGCATTTTTTTATTAATTTCCAACTAAATAATATAAAGTTGCTGCATTTCCCATAAAGCCCAAGAACCTGCGAACCCATTCCCGTAAAACCGGTTTTAATTCCTGGAAAGAAACCGCGAACCCATCATAAGCTCGTATAGTTAACTATATCAATTTTGCAATCAGATTCATTAATACGTACATGCTACAATTGGTTTTGTTTGTTTGTTAACTATATCATATGATATATATGTGGTAAGTTAATTTTAATCACATGGTTTTCCATTGTTATATTATCTATCTGATCATTTAGGCTTGATTAATGCAGGTTGTATATGTTATGAAGGGTGGTAAAGATAACCCTAGTGGTGGTCATGGCGTTGGTAGTGGTCTTCTGGGTGGGAAGACAAAGCAAGCTAGTCATGTTGGTAGTGGTCTTCGAGGTGGGAAGACAAAGCAAGTGGGTCATGCTGGTAGTGGTCTTGGCAGAGGCTCTAGTGTTAGTAAAAGTCATGGTGTTGGTAACGGTCCTAGTGTAGGTGCTGGTGTTGGTAGTGGTCGTGGTGTTGATAGCGGTCTTAACGTAGGTATTGATCCAAAAGATGCTAATAAAACCACTGTCTGGAGACATGGGTCGTATGTGAAGATACGACCTCCAAAAGGAAAAGGTCGCGTAGTTACATTGTGTACTAGAGGCGGAGCTGGAAGTTATAACCTTTTGGATAGCAGTGATTCGATGGATGACTCAAATGAGTTGTTAAATACCACTACGTCATTACATGATGCACCAAAGGATATACCTAATGATGATGATGATGATGATTTAGATGGGGATTTCGATGACATGGGCGATAGTGATGAAGATGATTTTGGTAGCGATGGTGACGATGGTGGGAGTGGTGGTGAAGGAGGTGGCGACCATGGTGACGGTAGTGGTGACGATGGTGGTGGCGGTGGTGATGCTGACGGAAGGGAATTGATAATACGTCAAGGAAAAGCGTATGTTTATGTACATTTTTAAGTTATGTTGCTTATTCATGTAACAAATATACTCATATGCTTATTTCATCATTGTAGGTTTGGAAAAAGAATTAACAGAAGTAGAAAAGGCATTTTAGATCAATGTCTTGATGGAGATTGGATCACATTTAAAAAGGTCCCAGTTGTGAAACAGAAGAGCATGTTTAAACGCTTTAAGGTAATTTATCAATTATAACTTGTGTATGTTCTAAATCCAGTTGTGTGTATTTTAAATACATGTTACAAAAAAGCTCCAACTTGATGGCTACACACAATATTAATTGCTTATATTCAGTTTTTGCAAGATCTAAAAAGTTCATATATCATGGTTTTTATTTCTAGTTAAATGAGTTGGGACAGTACAAAAGTTTTTAGTTTAATGGTCAACTGACCGAACCAAACCCTGAATTAACTGTTTATAATTGATTAACCCAAACTGGGCGGTTATGGGTTTTCTATATCCAAAACAAATTGGTTAATTTTTATTGTTTAATTGAAGTGTTACATTATGGTTTCGGGTTTTGCCAATAAACAAACCAAACAAGCCGATGCTTACCTTAGTTATGATTATTTGTTTTAATTATTGCATTTTTACCTTTTTCTAGACGAAATACCGATGGGATCCACGAACTGAGCAAAATATATATGATAGATTTATCAACGTGCTTAAGCGTCGATTCCGGGACAATATGAAAATTTTGAGAAAAAAATCCAAGCAAAACGCTAGGGATGATGGGCATGAATTTCCAGATGATAAAGATAATTTTGATATAATGTGCAAATATTCACCTGATGACTCAATGCCACTTGGGAAATGGCAACGCATGTGCGATGTAAACGAGTTGATAAATTATTGTGTTTCCTTAAATTTTATTTCCTTATATATATATTACATATATTTTTACTATTACGTACAGCAATGGAATACTGAACAATGGAAAAAAAAGTCTGAAGCCGGGAGAGCCAACCGCAAGAATGACTTATGTCGTCATACAGGCGGGTCAATAGGAATTGATGAGCACCGTCTTCGCATGGTAAACTGATCATAACCATAAGTTTTGTTAACTATTTTTACATTTAACACTTATCGAATACATTACTCATTTTCTTTGTAGGGAAAAAAAGGTGATAAGGTTAGATATAGGTCATTGTTTATTGCGACCCATGCCACCAAAGAGTGCAAAAAGAGATTGCGGGATGGGGAGATCACAGAAAAAGACTTGGACAAGTTAAAATTTGTTACCCCGCGTGCTAAACGTTCATATGTGAGTTATCTTTTATTATTTGTTTGTAATTCTATCAACTTTTAGTACAATATCAAACATTATATTTTGATACCTTGTAGGTCTCGTGCATGCAACAACTTCAAAAGTTGTACGGGAACATAGATTGTGATGATCTTGACGTGTGGGAGAGTTTGCATCCCGAGTGCTAGGGTCGCCCTTTGTTCAGAGTAGGATCTACTGATCCACTTTTTGTGGTGACAGGGACACCATTCTCTACAACTTGCGGGTCATATGGTGATGCTCAGCAATCACAAGAGGTATTGTTATTATTATTGTTATAAATATTAATTTAGTATTGTTTTGGCGTTGTTGTCGGGCTAGTTGGACTGATTTATATATATATATATATATATATATATATATATATATATATATATATATATATATATATATATTGAATAGTTTATATCTTGAAAATATGTTAATAAATGATAAAAAAATAGACTTTATTGTTAGTCAATTTTGTTTTTTTTGTGCTGGTAACATCGGATTGGGTATGTAAAATGTTAGGTTAGGATTATACATTGTTAGCCGATTTTTATATTATTTTTTAGACATCAGAATGATTTAGATTAACTCGTAGTTAGTATGTGGATTAATATCCACAAATATGACTCTTAACATTATTTAAAGTTAATCGTAAGAGATCGTTGTGTTTTGTATATGTGTTACAATGTTAACAAAAGTAACATTTTTTGAAGCTTTAATCATGAGATTCTATTTTGTTGTGTATTCGTGTTATCAACTGTTATCAACAAACATTTGGTTAATATGTGTTAATTATACATCTTTTGGCAAATTTTAGCTTCAAAAGGTTCAAGCGAAACTTGATAATGTGTTAGAGTCCCGAAAAGCAATACAAGCCCTCTTAGAACAACATGAACATGAGAGGGAAGAAGAACGGGCCGAACGTGAATGAGAGCGTGAAAAAGAACGTGTTGAATGCGAACTGGAGCGGGAAAAAGAACATGCCGAACGTGAGGAATGGCAAAAAAGAATGGAAGAAATGTTTAAAAAAATAACGGATAAGTAAAAACCAAGGACGGAAGCAAGGTTTAAGTAATTTGTTGACAAGTAGAAAACTTTCGTTTTGTAATGTATTAGTATTGTATTAAAATGTCAGGATTAAACGCACACACGAAACCGAACACGACACGAAAGCAATAAACGAACACGAGGATTTAACGTGGTTCGGTCTAAACTGACCTACGTCCACGGGTGGCAAATAGGTATATCTTTATTGAGTGACAAATATTACAAGTACATAATGTTGTTTATATAGAGACTGAACTAGGGTTAGTAAATTATTATGCAAGAAATCTAAACCGGGCCGGGCTTGGGCCCGACCGCCCACACCCGTCTCCTCTTTTGACTTCATATAATAAACCGGGCCAACAAGGCCTACGAACCCAACAATCTCCCACTCGGAGGCCTTGAGTACTCTCGTCTGCACTCCTGATTGTACTTCTGTAATCTGAACATTAAACTTCTTCTAGTTGCCACCGCCTTCTCATCAATTAACCAGAAGGTCCGTTGAAGCTCCCCGGAGCTCCAACACGTCAGTCATGGCTGAAACTGCCCCTGACCCGTTCTCTGTCCCTACCGGCTCCCACTGTAACGAACTACCGGATCCTGAGATAACCTGAGAACAAACACTCTCCATATTCAGCAAGTAATTCATTGGAGAGACTTTTACAGCTGGAATACTGGTTTTCTTAATCCACTGTCGACCTGGAACTGTAACTGAAACACGACCTGTGCTCCCATTGTCACGATGTACCCCAACTGATTTAACCTTCCTAGCTCGTTCATCCTGAATCTTCACTTTGGCTCTGGGTTTGTTACTTGCAAAACGAACCTTCTTCTGCCCACGAGATTCTGTGAACCGGATTTTGTCTTTCACCAAAACTGGATCCACTCCTTTCGATGACATATCGACCATATACAACGAACCCATTTTCTTGCCACGAGCAACAACGAGATTCCTTTTGACTACTTTCCACTGCCCATTCCCGAACTTAACATCGTGCCCCTGGTCATCCAACTGCCCAACTGATATCAAACGTTTCTTCAAACTTGGAATAACCCTCACGTCTTTCAAAGTCCAAGAAGTACCGGCTGAAGTTATCAAATCAACGTCTCCCATACCCGTAACCTCTAAAATATCATCATTCGCTAGTCGAACCTTTCCAAAATCCCCAAATTTGAGATTCTTCATCGTTTCACTACAGTGAGTGGCATGAAACGATGCACCAGAATCCATCACCCAAGCATCAACGCTACTCTCAACACTACAAACCAAAGCCTCATCACTACTGACCCCGTCATCTGTGTCGTCTTCTGTAACGTTCACTTCTTTCTTACCATTCGGACACTGATTCCTGAAGTGTCCTTTCTCTTTACAACCCCAACATTCAATATCCTTACGAGTCTTAGACTGACTCCTCTTCCTGCTCCCACTGCCTCGCTGTTTTCCCATACCTCTACCTTCTGTGACTAGCATATTGCCTGATGATTCACCTGAACTTCTGCATCTTGAATCTTCTCCCAGAATCAGATCTCGAATCCCATCGAAAGTAATATTTGTAGACGAACTACAAACTGCAGTCACTGTTTGCGACCAACTGTCGGGCAAAGAGGATAATAACAAGAGGCCTTGAACTTCATCATCAAACTTAATGTCAACTGACACTAAGCGGGACAAGATCGAATTAAGATTATTGATATGAGTTGTAACTGACCCACCCTCTTTCATTCGAGTTGTCACTAGCTCTCGGATAAGATAGACTTTATTCGCTGCCGAAGGCTTCTCATACATGTTGGATAGCGCCTCCATCATACCACGGGCTGTGGTTTCTTTCATGACGTTAAACGCCACATCTTCCGACAACGACAATGTAATACAAGCCCTAGCTTTCTTGTCTAACTTCTTCCAATCTGCTTCTGACAACTTTTCTGGTTTTTCATCCTCAAACACTACATCCAAGTCTTTCTGACAAAGTAGTGCCTCAATCTGCATCTTCCACCAACCGAACTTCTGTCCGTCAAACTTCTGTATCGAAACCTTTCCGTCTTCTGCCATGGCAATGACTAAAACGAAAAACTGGATAAAACAGAGACAGACACAGCAACACGAGCCTGAACTTAACGATTGTTCTACTGAACTCTGTTAAAAAATCAACCTATTTATACGCAGCGGAATATCGAACTGAAAATCAGAAACTGAAACTTTAAACTGAAACGATAAAACCTGACAAACACGGTTGGCACTGGTTCTCCGTTTCTTTAACGCTTCTTCTGACTTAAAACTGTTCTTCAACGAAAAATAGGATCTTGATTCAACTATTCTTGACTCGTACTTTGCAAAATAGAATCTCGACCCTTGCTTAAATGGATCTCGGGCCCAACAAAATAAACAAGCTAGACCCTCTCAAAAAATTAAACAATCTGGATAAAGTTGGTGGCCATTGAACTCCCTTGTCAACAAAATAATATTGTTTTTCCTTGTCTTTTCCTAGTCTGGCATGAATCTCATGAGAAAAATAATAATACAAACCCTTCTTTTCTTCTCTGTTCAAACGCCACTAGCGGAAACAAAAGAGACAACCTGGAATTGAACAATACGATGCTTACAGCTTTCAAACGGAACCAACAAAAAAAAACGCAGATCGCGCGGGCTGGGTTTAGTAGCGGCGAAACGACGGCGGAAACCCTAACGGCGATCAGAAAACCGTAGGCGGCGGCGGAACCCTAGCGCAGTAGGGTGGCGGCGGCTGGATGGTTTGGCGGCGACTCGGCTGGTTCAACGTGTTCTTCGCGTGATCTGAACCTAAGCTCTAGATACCACTTGTTAGGATTAAACGCACACACGAAACCGAACATGACACGAAAGCAATAAACGAACACGAGGATTTAACGTGGTTCGGTCTAAACTGACCTACGTCCACGGGTGGCAACTAGGTATATCTTTATTGAGTGACAAATATTACAAGTACATAATGTTGTTTATATAGAGACTGAACTAGGGTTAGTAAATTATTATGCAAGAAATCTAAACCGGGCCGGGCTTGGGCCCGACCGCCCACACCCGTCTCCTCTTTTGACTTCATATAATAAACTGGGCCAACAAGGCCTACGAACCTAACATAAAGAACATGTATTCCAAGATTGTAAACTGGCTTTTTTGAGAATTTTTAAATATTTCAGCAATATTCTACTGCAAAATATGGGTTTGTAAATTCATTAAAAAATAATTTTCATTTATAGCAATTTTGTCTCAGCATTTATCCAATTTTGTGGAAAGTTTGTAGCAAAATTTATCAAGGTTTTGTAGCAAGTTTTGTAGCAAGTTTTTTTAAAGTTTTGTGGCAGATTTGTGGCAATGCTTTTTTTAAATTTGTAGGAAGTTTGTAGCAAATTCTATTAAGATTTTGTAGGAAGGTTGTGGTAAAGTCCGTTATTGTTTTGTGACAATTTTGTCACAATCAAAATTTAATTAGCTAACTCAATATCTTTACTGATTAATTACTTTTGTTAGTATTATCAATAATTTAAGATAATTTTTATAAATCATGACAAACTTGTTGTTAAGTTGTAGGAAAAGGCAAATAAAACTTTTGTGGCAAACTTGTCGAAATTTTAGCGACAATTAAAATTTGTAGTAATTTTGAGGCAAAATTTGTCGCATGATTGCCAGTAACAGGATTTGCCACGGCTTTTTTTCTCTCAAAATAGGTTTGTCGGAAAATTGTGGCTATGAGCCATTTGCCACAATTTTGCTGCAAAAACTGCTGTCGCAAATTGACATGTTCTCTAGTAGTGTTATGAGTGTTTAACATTACATTTGATTGTGTGTGTGATAATGATTCGAGTCTGGATATGTTTCATAAAGGTAATGACGATGATCTTGCCCTTATTTAAATTTCCATAGCTTTTGTATGTTCGGTTGTTTTTTACTATTGAAAATCAATAGGTTGCAACGCTAGGGTTATAAAAACTATAAATTTTTGCTTCTTTATTTTTAATATTCTTCTTTTGAATCTTGAAAGTTGTGCTTATTATTTCTATTTTAACAGTTTTGATGTATATTTTCTTTTTTTCATTGATGTTTTGAGTAACCATTTTCAAGTGTTTACGGTTTATAATTTTTTTTAACATACCTAACACAACGTGCGGGTTCTAAGCCCTCGTTAGATTGAATTAGTGGATGGTTATTTATTTATGTATATTTGTAATGATTAACTCACCCATATATAACTATACAAAAATAGTTATTTTCTTTATTATTGTATCCTACACAAAACTTAAAAAAGATTTCTTTGTTGTCACTTTACCATCAAGTATCAAAATCAAGAGTTAAGTGCAATTTTAGTACCTGTGGTTTGTTCAATTACGCAACTTCAGTACTTTTTTTGAATTTTTTGCAATTGGCTACTTTAGTTTTCTAAAACTTGCAATTTTAGTACTTTTTTCTAACTCCGTCAATTTTATCCGTTAAGTAAAGGGCATTTTGGTAATTTCTGCATTTTCTTTATTTTCTTTTTCCCTTTAAACAAATTCCATTCTTTATATCTTCAAAGCCTACCTATCACCCTATCCGCTTCCCTAAAACACAATTGTTTGTATAAGAAAACACAAAATGATGGAATTAAATAAACACAAAGAACCTTACCTAAAACACAATTTTTTTTGTCTTTTGAAGTAACAAATTAGAACCCTACACCCCCAGTTTCAATTTGTATTTAAATCGACCATTTGAAGGTGCTTGTGGCTACTGGTGGCCAAAAGATACTCGCTTTTTTCCGGTGGAGTTGACGGAGATGGAGCAACATCGATGATGGAGGTGGGTGAGTGTGAGGATGATGGATGCAAGTGTTGGTACGGCGGGCTAGAGTTGGGTGCGACGGTGGTTGGGTGCGTTTTTCCGGCGAGCAGGATGTGCATTTTTCCGGCGAGAAGGAGTTGCGTTTTTCCGGTGAACAAGAGGCATGTTTTCCGGCGAGCCGAAGATGGGTGCGACAGTGGTTGGATTTGCTTTTCCGGCGAGCAGGAGTTGTGTTTTTTTCCGGCGAACAAGAGTTGTGTTTTTAAGGCAAGCAGAAGGGGTGGGTGTGGAAGGTAGGTGCGACAGAGATTGAGTGCGTTTTTCCGACGAGGATGGATGGAGAAGAAAGGGCTTGATGTTAGGATTTTAGAGTTAAGATTAATGTTATGAGTTGGGGATTAATTAGGGTTCTACCGATATAAGGAAGGATGTTAAAAGAAATGGAAAAAAAATAACTAAATTATCAAAATGTCCCTGACTTAACGCATAAAACTTGACGGAGTTAGAAAAAAGTACTAAAATTGCAAGTTTTAGAAAACTGAAGTAGCCAATTGCAAAAAATCAAAAAAAGCACTAAAGTTGCGTAATTAGACAAACCACATGACCAAAATGACACTTAACTCCAAATTTAATAATACTTCATGACGATTCTCCCACCCAATTTCAAGAACACTCTTAAAACAATAATGCTGGACACATTTTCCAGTATACCCCTTTCAATATTAAACTTTGGCATGTCACCACCCTATAATTTCAAAAAATATCTAGCTTACATAGTTACATACATTAAAAAAAACACCACTTCATTAATAGTTCGGTAACCTTACAATGATACATAATCTTCATAACTTTGAAATGTTTTTCAACCCACAATTATACCTAAAGCAGCTACAACTCGCTTGTAAGTGCTGGCCTTATATTCTTGTTCATGATCTCATAAAACTCGACTCTATCGCCTCCCATTTGATTCGCCTCAACAAGGTATCCATTATGCGTGATCTGAAATACATCTAAATCAACGGCTAAAATCCCATTTTTACCCTCTTTTGATCCTTCCAATTTCAAAAACATTTCACCCTTTTTCACTACTTTAAGGTTTAAACTCCTGCCTATTTCTTCAACTTTTTCAACAATGTCTTTTCCCACATGTTTGGAAATAAACCTCACTTCTGTTTTCTCTTCAACATTGTCCTTAAACAAAGCCGACAAATCTAATCCGGGTGACAAAGATATGATATCAAACGCATTCAAGTAACCAGCCTTTTCAACATCAAATCCCGTTTGAACCATTTTTTCGGGTTTTAATGGTTGAAAGATCAAACCCTTTTTAAACCATGAATTTTCCATAATCTTCAAAACCGAAATCCTTGTTTTCGGGTTCGGATCAAGCATCTTCGGCACCAACTTCCTTGCTTCACTAGGAAACCAATTCGGATACTTGAATTCCGAGCGGGCAATCTTCCTATACATTTCCATAACATTCGAGTCATGAAACGGAAGAAAACCCGCCAAAAGCACAAACAAAACGACCCCACACGACCAAACGTCGGCTTTTGCCCCGTCATACCCTTTATGTCTAATAACTTCAGGCACGACATAAGCAGGCGTGCCACAACTCGTGTGAAGCAACCCGTCTCGTCGTTTGGTGTCAATCAAAGCACTTAACCCAAAGTCAGACACCTTTAAGTTCCCTTCATCGTCTAATAACAAGTTTTCGAGCTTCAAATCTTGATGGTACACGCCTTGGTTATGGCAATAACTGATCGCGGATATCAATTGTTGAAAATACTTTCTTGCAGCATCCTCTTTTAGTTTTCCTTTAGCTACTTTGTCAAACAACTCACCCCCTTTCACATACTCTAGAACAAAGTATATTTTGGTCTTGCTTGCCATAACCTCATAAAGGCGGACCACATTCGGGTGTTTGATCAACTTCATGACCGCGATTTCCCTCTTGATTTGATTCATCATTCCCACTTTCATAACCTTACTTTTGTCTATGATTTTAATTGCTACATTTACCCCGGTTTCGATGTTTTTACCGTGGTAAACTTTTGCGAAATTACCTTGACCTAATAGTTTACCTAACTCGTAACGTTTCATTAAAACACCCCTTTTGAAATCCATTAGTGAAGCTATAGGTGTATATATGATGTACGTGTATAATATTAATCAACCATCTTCACAAAGATTGTGGTGAGTGATATGTATATGTATATGCCCGATTTCGTCTAAGAGGAATGATGATGGCTTAAAGGGAGGTTGGGATTCATGGTTAGAAGAAGGTTTACCTTTGAAACACATCTCTCTGCATTCCCTGTGTCGATTTAATGAACAATTATATTATGAACTGATGATCTGAAATAAAAATTGAAAAAAAGGTTTGGTTAGAACACGAATATGACAATTTAAGATATATGGTGTGATTTGAAGTCAAATTCTACAATAAATGTAAGTTCAAACTTGTATAAACAATATATTATATGCACACATTAACTATCCAAAATGTTCTTAAGAATTATAGATCTAGTGGCTAAAGGTGGGTATACTGAATTGATTAAATCAAAGAACAAAGATTCAAAGTTGTGATGGGTAATGGGTTGGTTACCTTTAATTAGTAGAGGAGATGAACAAATTCAAAACAAACACATGCACAACAAACGCTAGTGGCTCTTTGTATATATATAAAGAGAGAGGGAGAACCTTTATTGTGGTCAATTTGTTTTTCTTACATTCGTATAAAATTATATACTTTGTCAAAATATTTATAATAAGAATATATTATAAAATTTGGGTTAAGTTATCCTACACAATCTTCAAATTTCAGAAAATGTATGACACGATGAATTGTAAAATATAGCACAATGCAGAGTAATATAACATAGTGTCGAAGAAAAAAGACACAGTAACGAAAAAAACAAAATACACAATGATAAATAAAAAGATAAAATAATCTGACAAAAAATTCTAAAATTTACAAGTTAGAAATCGAAAAGTGAAAACCTAAAATTTAATATCATAGAGTTCGATAACACGATTCCAATGCCGTTAGTTTAAGTTCAAACGAAGTATGTTTGATACTTTTTTTACGGCTTCCTAATTTAAAGACTATGTATTTGAACCAAACCCAATAAATTTTTTTAAAAGAAATGCATGATTAAAATTTGTGACTTGTAGTTTATTATAAAATAATATCATCATATATCATATATGGGAAATTATTTCGTGGGTCTTTCCTAACAATACTAAGTTTTTCCGGTTCCCTGACGCTCTTCGGTCGTTCTCTAGAATAATCTATATTATTAATTAGTTTTTACTTATAACTGGTGGGTCTTTCCTAATAATACATTAGGTATAATAATAACACTGTTCTTAAAATTGAAATCCCAATATATAAAAAATATATATTTAATGAAATTATTTATTTATAGTCGGTAGAAAGTGCAAAATAATTGCTATTATATGACGTTGCAAATTTTATTTTGAAGGGATGGGAATGGGAAGTATATATTGAATTTTGTAAGAATTCAAACACGGCGACTAAAGTACGCAGGCAAATCCGCAGTGTTTTGAAAAAACACAAATTTTACGTGCTCAACTATTTTCTTTTTACTGTTTGCAGTTGTTCGAAGAAAACAATACGGACTTCCTGAAAGCTGCCTGTTTAATATAGCTGTCGGCAGTAGCAAAATGTATGTAAAATGGTTATATATTTAAATAAATGAAATACATAAAGATAATTTATTTCGTTTTTTTTAATAAATAGTGTTTACGTCAAGATAGAAGGTTAAACATTGCAAAAACAAGTCTTCAAATGTTTAGTCACAATGCATGAAATAACTTTTAGGGCTGCATGCCAAACCATGAACCATCACTCCCCAAGCCCACTGAAGGAGAAACCACCGTTAGATCCACACACGTGTGTTCCCCTTACTCCATGTCTTCATCCAAAGACCAAAATGTCAGTCGTGCGAAGAGTTGAACGTCCATCCAACAGGTTAGTCAAAAAAGTCACAGATGCTTCTTTCTTAACAGAAACCCCAGCAGGCCTTAATATGTCAAAGAGTACATCCCTAACCAGATCGCCACGATACCTGAACATAGAGCTCTCTACAATGCACCTTGTGCTCCCCATACAAGTCCAAACACGCCTTGCGACAACAGAACATATTTCATCAACCGTGAATATAGTAAATTAGTAATTTTGAGACGATACTTAAGGATAATATGATACTCCACTAGGTACATAGGTTGGCCTAACACATATATAGGGATAGCGAAAAGAAACTCTTGAACATGTGGTGCTAGTATACGTTCAAAAACGGTTTTTCTCTACTTGTCATGTCAAAGTGTGTTTTTAGGCCGTGAACATTCCCCCCCCCCCCCTAAAAAGAGCACTTGCCAATTCATGGTGGGTTTTGTGTGTGTGTGTGTTTGGGGGGGGGGGGGGGTGTCCCGTGGTAGTAAAACCGCTAAAATCGATGCTTGGAATAATATCACGAAGACAAGACAAGACAAGCCAAAACACAAGAATAATTAGCATCCATATGACACATACCACTGTCTCGTAAGTTGTGGTCCTCGAGGCCACAAAGGCATATGAGGAAGCATCGAACAGGGGCGAATCTTTATTGGGGCCAGGGGTGACCCCGGCCCCCCCTGTTTTTTTGCGCATTAGTGTAAATTTACAAGTTTTAGGCCGAAAAAATTTATACGTAGTGTAAGTTTAGCCTTTTTTTGGCCGAAAATTTGAGTCTGGCCCCCCCTCGTTTGTGAAATTTTGTATACATTTTGAGCTCGGCCCCCCCCGCCTCAGTCCAAGCTTCGCCACTGGCATCGAAGTTGACCCCAAGCTTTAGGCATAAAGAAAGGATGAGCTAAAGCTCAAGTTCTAAAACTAATGATCCAAGTTCTTGCTCAAGTTAACCTAACTTGTTTAAGCACCGAGTTTAATTATACGACCACAAACTTTGGAAATAGAGATAAGACTAGTTAGAATCAATTCAACTGAGGTAGACGATCAGAGCTCAAGATCTATTTAACCTGGCTAGCTTATAAACACTAGATTTACCTAAATTAAGCAATCTCTTCTATGATAGTTCTTCCTAAACTTATTAGATGTATGTCGTGAATAGGTTTATTTAACTTTCTAAAGGTGTATGAGTTTATATTTGTATATAGCGTAAATAAACTTGATTTTGTTAACAATGAGCATGTTAGTTTACTTTTTAAAGGTTATTTTACTTTTCTTTTTTTTTTCTTTTGTAATGACAAATGAGTAGTTTAAATGACAATAATGTTGAAGAAAAGTGAGCGTTTTATAAGTATTATATCACTAAATCGATAAAAACAAAGCTTATTATTATTTAAGCAAACGTTTTTAAATCGTGTTTTGTTATTATAAGTAAACTAAGATTAAATTTGATAACAATAACGGTTATAATAGTTACATATATTTTTATGTGTTATTAATAAAACCTTATATTTACAATGAAGGTAAATATTTATTATATAAGTTATTTATTTAAATATAGATTATATTGCTAATAATAACATTTGTTTTGCTCAGATGATACCAAGGGCATCCGTAATAACTTTTCAAAAAAAATAATAATAATCAAAAGTATTTCCCCACGTTAATGCTACGTAGGTGAAAATCGTTCGGAAACGTGTGTATTGGTTTCAAAAGAAAAATAAATAATAAAAACTTTTAGAAATAGTGCAAGGTGTTTACATTTGATTGGCACGGAAAATAAATAAACGTTACTCTTGTCCCACTCTCTTTGTTTGCTTAACGTTGTCGTCCCGAACGCATGATCACTCCTCTTGCATAATGGTATTTTAAGCCCAATTGGGCTGACTAATATGCACGCCCTAAGTATACTGATATCATTATATTTTGTATGTTAGGAAAAGCAATAACAATAGCAATGGTGATTGTAAAAACAATGAGTAAAAGAATATATGTTTTAATTCGATAAAGGTGACATGTTATTGTAATAGTTACCCTAATAGTAATATTGTTGGCAAATCATACTCGTTTTTAGACATGAGATTATGAGAGAAGTTGGGGCTAATAAGGAAATATGATCTCTAACTACAATCGACGCATTTTAATACATTGATTGTTGATGAGATGAAAATGTCACATTTATGAATATTCACGTGAGAATAATCAAATGATGGGTGACCACATAAAAAGTGTACATTACAACTAACGGATATTATACAAACTATCAAAAATAAAAACAAAGATTTCAAGCCAATAGCAATGCGAAAAATAATTACATAAGATAATAGTATAAATAAAACATGCGTTAATATTATAAACATGATTTTTCGAAATATATCCCGTGTCTAAATTATAATTATTCAAAAACCAAAGTTAATCGATCCTTTGAAGTAAAATAAATATGATTACATGTGTTTGTGGAAAATGAGTGTTCCGCAACACAGAAAATAATTACATTGAAACAAAACTTGTGCGGGTCTCATTTGCCATTTGGCTCGATTTAAGGAAGGCGATACTTGATTAGTACACCAAGTTATTGGTGTATCACAAATGTTCTCCCATCATTTTTATAAAATCAAATTAATTCGTAACCAATGTTATAATTGTGTAACAACATGTGTTACATTTGTAATATTTCGCCATCAACATTTTGTTACATACTGTGTAACTTCAAGTTAATATATATCTTTTACAAGTGTATAATAATATACACTACATAATCCAAAACGTTTGCTCATTGGTTAATAGAGTTTTTACTAGCTTTCGTCACGTAAGTAGGTTCTCAAAATATCTTTCCCAGGTTATTATAGCATGCAAATATAGTGAAATGAATTTGGGACTTTGTGTAAAACGACCAAATCATATTACCCTGAAGTAGATGATTTTTAAACACTATAATTAAACACTACACATTACACCAGATACATATCAAAACACACAGTACTCTCTAATCAGTGGCACATGAAAGTCTTGAACTTACACTATGTTTCTTCTTCTTCTTGCTCGGCTTAGTCACCAAAAACGAAATCCTACCAAACCCAAACTTCTTCCTCTTCCCTGGCCGTCGTTTCCCACTCTCACCGTCACCGCCACCACCACCATCATTACCAGGCTTACTCAACATTTGTGCCAAAGAAACCTTCCTTTTCGTCTCAGTTTTGCCAGAATGCTCTCCGGTCAAAAGCAACTTCCGGCTCAAAATCTGCCCAATCGACATTGTGGGCCCCAAAACGGGGCCAGGTGTATTACTTCCCAAGTGAGCCCCGTTAACGTCCAACAAACGAGTGTTGTTGGTCCTACATGAAACATTCTTAAACTTGGTCGAGTTTTGAACGGCTGACTTTCTCCTTTGACCATCATCCGACCGCCATTTTCTTAAAGCTTCTTCGGCTTTCAGTTTCTCCTTATTGGCACTTTCTACTTTGCTCAAAGCGTCTTCTAAAACCTTCTTACTGTTCTTCACTTCTTCCATTGCTTCCTCTACCCTAGTCAACATTTCTGACTTTGACAACTCAGATTCGTTGACTTTGACCATTGACTCATTGACTTTTCTAACTAAAGTTTCATCTGCCTCTCGAGCTTTCCGTTTTAAACACGAGTATTCTTCAAATGAAAGTGTAACCCCTTCGTGTTCGGTCAAAGTTTGACTTTTTGACATTGAGTTTATTTCGGCTCGTGCAAGCGCTTCACTCGCTCTCGCAGCTTCCTTCAACTTTCTAGCTGCAATTAAACGAATTTCGGCTGTTTTTATATTCATCTTCGTTTGTTCAATTCGATTCACCGCGTCTAAAACTTCAGATTTTGCCACCTCTCCAACTTTCTTAAACTCCTCCGTTTCATAAGTCAACCTTCGAATCTCTCTTGGAAAGTCAACGTTTTCTTCAAAAGGCGAAACTTTCGAACAATTTGAAGATAATCTTTGACGGGTTTTCTCGAGTTCCAATCTTTCTTTCTCAATCATGATTTTAAACGTTTCAACGATCGATCTGATGTCAGCAAGATCACTTGTTCTTGTTAAGTTCAATTTAGCTTGCTTCAACTCCATTAATATGAGACCTGGAGATGATGATGGGCACATTAAGCTGCCACTTGGTGATTTCTGGTTCAGGTCAAGGCTATTTTGGTCATTTTCTTCTGTTGGTGCCTGATCGTAGACTTTTAGGTTGACTGTAACGGATTCGGTCTGCAGTTTGAGCTTTAACTCTTCGATGGTGGTTTTTGTAGCTTCGAGTTCTTTCAAGACATCAAGTGTTTCCCTTTCTTTTACAACAAGATCTTTTGCCAACTGTGTGGCTTGCTCTTCTGCTTTTGCAGCATCAAATTCTTCTTCAACGTCATTCTGAAATGAAGTGAATAAATTGGTAAACACAATATTAAAAGTCTAAATGTTATACAGACATATACCCGAAAGTAAATACCCGTTTACACGATACATATCGATAAATCATTTTTATTATTATTTGTACTTGGGTAACGGAATAATTAGTAATTCACTCATTTTAGTTTATATAATTGCAGTTTTCTTGTATAATAAATTATATAAAACTACTACAGTAAGAAATGTATTTAAAAATCAAACAGCGAATCTTTAACTAACTAACTAACTAACTAACTAACTAACGGGTATACCCGACAGATATTGAGCTGAGTATGGGCCATCAGGCCTGAAATTGGGAGTACAATTGTCGTCCAGTATTATAAGCAACGTGTTCAAAAATTGTTTGAAACCGACTAAACTACCTACACCCTAAACCTGATACCGAAGCAAGGCGGCCGGATTGAGATTCATACAGTTAGTTTTTAGTTTAAAAATTGAACTGGGCATTTAAACTTTATTGTTTACCTTTTAATTTATTTTTGGAATAAGTAATTATGTATTATTATTCGTTAACCATCTAAATATTTTCAAAACAAATGTATGACTTTTTAAGAGAAAAAGTAAACCAATTCAAACCACCTAATTAACCACCAAACTGGCCCTCAAAAACTCTACTTCGAAGCAATATAACAACAAACAAATACTAGAGCTAAATAATTGGTTAAATGATGGGAAAAAATATTGTAAGTTAACTAAAAAATCACAAAAAAGTGGCAACTTTGACCGAGATAAAAGTCAAAAGCATTGTGTATGCTATAGATACAAATACATATACATATACATAGAGAAAGAGGGGACCTCAGAAGCATGAAGGTGCTGCTTATTATGCGGTTTCCAAAAGCCGACTCCACCGAAGAGGCTCACGGCTTCCTTGACCGACTCAAACGGCGCTGACGTGTCGACCTCACCAACATTGTGGTCCGAATCGAGTGGTTCCATGGGAGTTGAATTGTCTGGGGTTTCTGTAGTTTGGATTGGATCTGAAGCCCTAAACTAATATCGATAGTGAGAGTGAAGTGAACAGAGACAAAAAAAAAAAAAAAAAAGAAAAAGAAAAAGTAAGTAAAGGTGTGTGAGAGTTGTTTAACGTTATTAATGCTTCCATCTCGGCACTAACGGCTCAATTTTCACTACAATTTTTATTTTTATTTCTTTATAATTTTAAGATGAGTAAATTGAATATTGTGTTCATGCATTGTGACATAAACATCTAACGAGTTCTATAACGCTTAGCTTAAAATTTTCTGTTTAAGCATCTCAACAACGTGTCTTTTTTTTTCTTTACCAGAAAGCTATGATTCCCCGGGCCATTGTTGGTACCAAATATGTTGGTTAGCACTAATATTTAGATGCCAACAAAAGTAGTTCATTTTGTATTTATTGCGCTTTGGTAGAATATAAATATTTCGTTTAAAATTAAAAAGAATTTAAAAATATGAGTTTAATATCTAACAGCGTACACAACTACGTACTTTTGTTAAAATAATAACTAGATTACACAAAAGTTATGATATCATTCTATGGGGAAATCTATAATTGATTCTTTGTGGTATATAATATAAGGTTGCGTGTTAAGAGAGAACCTATTTTTGTTAGTTATTCTGTTATGCCAATTTTATGTAGATAGAGAGACAATTTCATGTTTTATGTGTTGTGGAATAACCCAGTTTTGCTAGTTATCATGTCACGTGTCACTACCACATTAAATTTAAATATACTTGACTAGTTTTTTACCTGGCGTGTTACGCCGGACAGGTTAGTAAAACTCGAACGGTGGTAAAACCCAAATGTTGTCAATCCCAAGCATTGAGCCGGTAAGTCAACACGCATTCAGTCGGTTTTGGTGACGTCTTTATGTGTGTTTTTGTACTGGAATTAAAACCAAATACAAAACGAAAACGTATAAAAATTGATGTGGACCAGTAGGGTGGCGTCAGTCGGTAAAACTCGAGCGTTGGTAAAAGCCGATTGTTGTCGATCCCGGAACTAAAGAAAAAAAACACAAAAAATTGGCGTTCGCTCGGTTTTTGTTATGTTTGTTACGACGACAGAACTAAAGAAACAAAAACAAACTCTGCGGACTAGTTCGGTGCCACCAAGTGGCCCAATAAGACCCTTGCGACACCAAACTTTTAATTTGTTATATACAACTTGCTTTTCTCTCGGCGCGTTGCGCCGGGCAAGTCGGTTTCGTTTACGTTTGTTACGGTATCATATAAACAATATTGGTAAAACCAAAGCATTAAAACACAAAAATAAACCCGTCAAATTTACATATAAAAAATTAAATATTCAAAATGACGTTTATTCAGTCGGTAAAACCAATGACGTTGATAAACCTCGAGTGTTGGTAAAACTCGAGTGTTGTGGCGGTGAGCCTACACAAATTCGATCGGTTTTGATTACTTTCGTTAGGGTACCCGAACTAAAAAAATGTCGGTAAAACATGGTCGTTGTTAAAACCCGAGCGTTACATTATCAAATTTAAAATAAAATAAAAAAAATTATAACTTACCTGGCCTTATCACTCATCGCAAAATAGACCAATCATAGTCCAACATCGACAAAGTTCTCTTTTATATTATATAATAATAAGATAAATTAAACAAAAAAAAGAACGAAATAAAACACAACTTATAAAATATTTAAGTTAAATAAACTACCAAATATATACAAGAATGACTGATAATTTATTTACTGAATTCTTTCTTTCCACACATCTATACTATATATAATGCATGAAACATGGGCAAATTAAGACACCTACATTTTAAGTAACTCACAACTTGTAAAGCTTAAGGTACACCTTCTATAGCATGTAAGATAAGGACAAACTTGTCTATTAGAAAATATACATGAAAAAAGTTACAACATTGCCCCCTCATCTTTACTCAACTTTTGTAAATTTAAAAAATTATTACAACTTTGAACCTTCATCTTTACCTATGTGTTATTTTTTATTATAATTGTAACCAACTTCCCACCAACAATTTTCCAACGCCCGTAACTTTTTCATACGTTAATACATTTTTTTAAAAATTACACCATAAAAATGAGCATTTTTGTGACATTCGTCAATTTCGGGTCACTTTTGTTATGTAAACCCGACACGTTTGTAACCCGAGCATTTCAAATATATAAAATATTGGATCTTGTCATTTAAAATATATAAAATATATTTTTTTTATTATGCATTGTTTGACCATTTAAACATACCCATTTTTATGCAAACCATAAAAGAATCTTTATACCCAACCCTTCACTCCTTCCCTATATATACACACCCATCTTCTTCATTTTACTCTTGCTACATCTCCAAAAACTCTCTCAAACTCCATAGATTCAAGGTTGTTATTTCTTATGTATTCTTGAAGTTTTGACTTCTCAAGTCAAACAAACTATAGTCTTTCATTCTAACTTGTTCATCTAACTTTACTAACTCTTGAATATGGTGGTACAACATATATATAATACACACCCCTTGTTTCCTTTATTTGTTACTTCACCCACTTTGGTTGGTTAAGTTTCGAATGTCATAAGGCAAGGCTTCATGGAGGACTTCGTGTTCTTGATATATATTTACACACACATAACTTATTATACATATCACTTATGACTAACTTCTAACCCTTTAGTTTGTTCATCTTATTTACAAGTTCCATGGTGTGGGTTTGTATAAGACTAACCTCGGTTTAACCGAAACTAGTCCAAACCGGAAACTGAACTTTTGTTTACCAGTTTTGTTAAAATAGTTGTTTAAACATGTTTATTGCTAGATTTGAGTTTCAAAAATCATTTTTACAAGTTCTTTGATATTAAGCATATGGAATCCATCTATGAACTCGTTGGGAGATGGAAACCGAACTAAACCGAAACTTTTGCTTAAAAGACTTGTAGTTAACTTTTTTTGTTGTAAAATTTAAGTTTTCTTCATTTATAAACCAATATACAAGTTCTATGATATTTGGGCATGTAGAAACCATCTATGAACTATTTGTGAGATGGAGACCGAACTATACCGACTTTTACTCGCTTAAGACACACAAGTGTGTTTTTAGTTATCAAGACTTGTGTATTTCTTTAAAAAATAATTTACAAACTGATTTTAATTATTTTCTTAAGTACTTGGAATAGTTGGATCCAACTTGATCTCATAACATAGCTTGGACCGACAAAACCGAACACTCGCTTAACGTGCGTTGTTAGTTCTAAACAATAGATCTACACACTTGGTTAAGTGTTAGTATGTTTTAATGAGTTATCTCATAACAATTAATATTTTGGAAAGTTGACTTTGGGTTTGACCATTTGTCAAGACCCGAACCGACAACCCGAACACTCGTTAAAAACCCGTTTTAGTATCTTTAGCCTAATAGAACTTGCATTTTAGCATTTTACCCACCTTATTACTTAACATTGGTTAAGTAAATATTAAGGTTAGATACTTTAACCCGGTTTTGAGCAAACTTACATTTTTTAAAAAGGGTTATTATTATAAATTCTTAAATAGTTACATTTTAAACCTTGAACTTTAATTGATTAGTTTTTGCAACAATTATTTTATTTAAAGATCTTCAAGACAACCTTTCTAAATCCAAGACTTTCTTTTATTTAGGCTTCATACGTTAAACTCGTCGTTCCGGCAAATCTCCAAATATTCAATCTTTCAAGTTTATTACTTGAATGTGAGTAACTTCATACCCCGTTTTCTATCTTTTATTTTGGGGGTGACATTTCAACTTATCTAAACTAAATGTTTTATACTTGGGTCTTAAACCACAAACGTTGTTGTATACCTTACTTGAATAATTGCTCGATTTGGTGTTATATGCTTATTTGACTATGTGTTTATCGCTTTTGGATGGTGGAACTATAAATCCTAGACCATTTGGCAACCCCTCATGGCAAGGTGTCGTTAACGTAATGCAATTAACGATAACTATAAAATCCTAAACTATTTGGCAACCCCTTATAGTTGGGTGTCGCTAACTTGTTAGCGATAACTATTTATCCAAGTTTATAGCTATTATTTATGGTTTTGTATACTAGTTTTGTGGCTTTTCATACTATATATCTATTGTTCAAACTTATGAATTGCTCACCAACCTTTGTGTTGATAAACTTTATTTTATGAAATGTTACAGGTTTGCATCTAGGTTGATTATGGAGTTCGGTGAAGAAAACGTCACAAATACCGTTAGGATATTAGCAAAACTGAACAATATTGATTTGCTATATTTTGTTATATTTTGTTGTATTTGAGTTATGAATATTTGGTTATGTGACATTTTCGATGATGTGAAATGAAATGAGTTTGTTAAATATTGTCGCTTTAAATAGTGTCATGCGCTTATGAGCAATCGTTGCACCCCGGCATGTTCCGCCGCCTTTGGTCGGGGTGTAACAATTTTATTGTCTTTAATTTGGATATGGTATTGCTAAAGTTTTTTTCAATTAAAAAAATTAACATGTTACATATAGGCGTTCACAATTCAGTTTTAATGATTTCTAAGTTAAATAATGAGCTAAACCGTTGGTTTGATTTTTTTTCATTGAAAACGAAAACTAAAGCGTCGAAAATTTAAACTGAATCGTTACTAATGGTTTGGTTTCACGCATTGAGTTTAATTAATAAGTTTACAGTCTGGTCCGGTTTTATAGGCCTATTTTTGGTATAAACCGTAAACCGAACTGTTTTCTATGGTTTGAACATTCAGAAACCAGCTAATCAAAAGTGGCGATTGGTTTAAACGTTTTTAAGATTTCAAACGAACTTTGAACATCCGTAATTGTTACATGATTACTAGGATTTTGGTTTCCCGCATCATCGCGCGGGCACCCGTCTAGTGTACATATACGGGCTTTAGTTTTAAATAAAGTCCATCAATTACATTCTTTGATTAGCCCATCAGATATTAGAGTTTGAATCAGCCCACCATATATTAGGGTTTTAATATTATTTTCTTTACGGGTATGTTTTGCAAAACTAGCTGGTAGATGTAGCTTTTTAGATATATTTAGATGTTTGGCAGAGTAGCTAGAACTTTTAATAAAATATATAAAATTACTAAAATTGGCATAACTAAAAACAATAATAGTAAATGTATTTATTTTGGGAGATTATTTAAGTAAATTAAAATATTAAAAGCTTGTAGCTCTTTCTAAGCGCTATTAGTAGAAGCTTTAAACATTTTCTCCTGATCTAAAAGCCTCAAGCTCTTTGAACAAAACAAGACTTTTAATTGAGTATAAGCTTTTTCTTAAAAGTTTGAAACTCCTAAAATCTCTTAAAAACTTTATGCCAAAAATACCCTACTTCCTTACACAAAACAAACCCCACCTTTGTTTCTTCTGCGTTCTTCACGCAAAGGAGAGGAAGGGGGCACTTTTGCACAATATCCAATCTTCAAAATGACATTGTCATGGTGGTGCTAGAGGAGGATGGCGCCACTAAGAAGGTGGCTGTCGTGGTGTGCTAGGTGTCATCCTGTCTACATGGCATGGATGGTCCCCATTTTTCTCATCCACAACACCCAACCTAATAACGTTTACCCAAAACATAATATAATAATAATTAAATTTGTATTATAGTAATGGTAAAGTAACAAAAAAAACTTGATGTTACCCCTTTCAAGTTGTCCATTATATTCTATTGAATTTAATGTCAAATACAAGAAATACAAGAGTTGAAGACACATGTTACCACTTTCAAGTTCAAGTGAGATATGTGAGAGAAACCTCCAACGAAATTGCTGTCTATAAAAAGAACAAGATCACGGGTCAAAAAACAAGCCAACTTTGGAGGATAATTAGTCGTTGTGAAATATGACAAATGTATCATTAACATCTTAAAGTTATACTACGAAAACAAAAGATCATGAAGGTAACACAAAAAGAAGAATTTTGATATGTAGATTAAGAGGATAGGCTAAAAGGAAATATCTGTATAGCATGACAATATCTAGATTGCTGATTAAAATTCAAGATTTATAAGAATAAATATCAAGTTAAATACAAGAATGCTAGAGACATGGGCTTCTAAGCAAGGATGACTTAACCATTTAAAGGCCTAAAGCTAATTAAATTCCGGGATCCTTTTTCTGAATAACTTTTATTTCTTACGAGTATAATGCTCTCAAAGTGAAGTAACAACCAGGCTAGTCGTTTTGTATCAAACTACTTCTATACTCGTCATGTTGTGGCGGTGCATTAACATGCGTTCGGTTGCTATGGATTAAATTCGTTACGATATCTACAGTAACTTGTAAATATAAATAAGAAAATAAATAACACACAAAAGAGAAAAAAAACTCGCATTTGTGTCTGCTTATTGACATGAATTCAATCAATATTGATACTATGTCATAAACAAAAATGAGTAGGTCTCAGAAAATAGCATAAAAGAAATTTTAAATAAAAACAAACAAAAACAAAACAAAGATCTATCGATGTGGCCACCCTGGTGCCACTATATGTTCCAATAGCATCATCATGAAACAAACCCATCAATATTAATATTAGGGAATTACAAATTTTCGTCATTTTGAATTAGCTGATTGTGAAATGAATCCTTTTGAAAATGATTTTCTTTCTTTATCCTTTTTACCCCAATGGATACTTCGAATGATCTGCTAAGCCAATTTGCTAACATGTATACAAGTCGTATAACAACTTTTTATTTTAAAATTGGGGGTTTAAAGCCCTTGCCGGGGTTTAATGACCCTCTTGCCGACCCTGCTTTGAAAAAAATGCTTTAAAGATCAGGGGCAACTACAGTACTACTATGGGGAGGCAATCCATAATGGAGGGACTACACTGTTGAGCTGAAGAGAATAACTCTAGTAACTCATGCTTTGACATTGCGTGTGGTATTTGTGGTTGCAATGATTTGCATATGTTAAAGAGGGTTAGAGAGCTGAAAGAAGACAAATTGGTAGTACATGTTGGCAATGGATCTCATGTATTGGTTAAAGTCAAGGATAATATTCCACTTTGTTACTTAATTATAACCTGTACACACAATGTTTGTTATGTACCAAACTTAACTAGAAATATTATTTCAGCTTATTGATTGCATGAGCAAGGTTTTAGTTATGATTTCCATTATGGAAACATATTGAATTTTATAAGAATTCAATATGATGGAAACACATTAACAAGAATCCCAAATCAAAACTCCAAATTGATGGAATCTTAGAGTCCACAGTTTCATATCCTTCTGACGTATGTTAATCTTGTCGTTGTGGCAAGATGAAAAAACACCATTCACATGTAAAGATAGACGAGCTGAAAATATACTAGGAGTACTTATACACACTTATGGGTGGTTTACGGTACAGTTTAAAACCATGAAACCGCTCAAACTGGTCATCGGTTTAGTTTCACGGTTGGTTTTTTTTCTTTTCTTTCGGTCGGCTGGTTTCAAAAATTTCAAACCGTAACGAACAGTTTGGTTTGTGGTTTATGCCGAAAACCGGCTGATAAATGGGCATTCACATAAACCCTAAATCTCATACTAAACTATACATTCTAAAAGGAAACTCGACGAAGTTGACAATCATTTCGTCTACATCATGCTTCTCTACTGTAACATGTACGTATGCTATTGTACGTTTATCATATTAATTATCATGTTTTTCCATTACTAATGTGAAGAACATACCAACATTTAACGCTTACGACATGCCCCAAAAGCGATGGACACCCACTAGTGTGTGTGTATTTTTATACATGCTTATGCATGTATATATATACGAATATCAAATCACTTTTTTTCTTACGTAATGTAAACTAAAAAGGTTTGATTATTTTATAAGACTTTTATATCAAGAAGAATGGGTCGTGTACTTAATATGTAAATTTGAAGATAAAAAAACGTTCAAAACATAAAATAAAAATAATACAAATCACTTTGATTGCTTTTGTTCGTTAAGCTTTCTAATCAAATGTGCTTAGCTTTTGTTCGTTAACCTTTCAAATCAAGTCCACGTTGCCGACTTTATTGAAAACAATATGGTGATTTCAATATGATGATGCATGAATTTACAACTTATTCAACGTTAATGATTAACTGATTAACGCATTTGGTTATATAAAATAAAGTAAAATGAGAGAAAACTTTTAAGGATACATTTTTTTTTCTATTACTCTAAAATCCAACTTTTCTTTAAATAATTATAGACTAAATTTAAATTTCTATTCAAGTAGATTACATATTTTTCATTCTTTTAACTTTACCTAGACGCATGGTAGATTGTCTTACAACAAAAATTACAAAATATATATATATATATATATATATATATATATATATATATATATATCTTTTATTTTAAGAGCTATTAGTGTGACAACTCCAGCATTCAGAAAAATCTTAAGTCGTGGTAGTTAAGTTGTTAACATCAAAAGGCTATAAGTTGAGAGTCGATTCATTAAGAGGGCTGATTTTTGTGTTATTTGAATCAGCGTATTTAAAATTTGAAATGTTGTTGTCTGAATTCGGATTCGTTATTCAAAACACAATTTAAATATTGGAAAGTGAAAACCCAAATTCAAATTCAGTTTCTATTAGAACCGAAGTAAGGATTTTTTTTTAATACCCGGTTTGAATAATAAAGCTTCTTAACTAACAACCTCGTTGTCAAACACGAGTGGTTGACGACTAAAATATAATCCAAAATGAATTCTAGAAGAAACATCTCCAAATAAAAGCATTTACTAATTTCATGGAACTGGATTAGGTGCTAAATTGCGGATTAGGTAATGATACTTGAAAAATTAAGTGAATATTGTATTATTGTTTCACCAAAGTGATCAATATTTAAATAATAACTTTTTGTGATATAATATACCTACGAAATGATTCTTTTTAATATATTGTATATTTGATTGCTCTCTCTTCTTAAGATTCAATACTATGGATTTTAGTGTGTATATATTGTAAGTCATTAAATTGCCAAATAGTTTGGTCATCCAATATGATTGATAGTTCCATATTTTCACCTATCTCCTTCAAAATGTTGGAGTTTATACACTACTCTCATTGATAGAGAACTTTCAACGAAGGATAAGGTACCCTGACGAATGTTATAGAAGTGAATAAAACCATAGAGTTGTAGGCGCTATCCCGCTCCATAACTTGACCCCAAGAAAGGACTAACCATAAAAGAAATTTATCTCTAGGTTAAACAAATTGGTAGAAAAGACCGTTGGTATCATATTAGCAAATATAGCATAGCTGAAAAGGTAAACGACTCTAATGATGAGTAGGAGGCGCCTGAAATAAAGAGAACACATTTACTTAGAGCATTTACGACATCATCATACTTATAACATAATTAAAACTCTCGATTTTTTCTAAATTGATATCTATTTTATTTTAAACCTCTCATAACAAATTTCTCATCTCTATCTCTAATTCTATATATTCTTTTATTTTATCATGTTGTTTTCTGATAGTTTAACTTATATACTTATGTGTCATCATGTGCTTTGTTGCTTGAGTTCGGGTGATAAATAGTGAATCTCTAAACATGGGATTTACTTTAAGTTTTCCTAAAATTATAAGCATCGAATATATATGCAGATGAATAAGACAGAGTACCGTCTAACGTGATTTCGCTAAGTTTTAAGAATAAGAATAAAGAAGGAGAAGGAGTTGGGAATGAAACAACTGAACTGTATGTGTGAAGTAAAAAAATAAGAGTTTTCAACTTTTCTTTATTGGTAGATAACACTTTCAACTTTCGATTTGTCACCCACCACTCCCAACTTTCACCCTATTTTATTATACCACTCCCCGTCTAAAGGAACACTAACCTCGTTAATGTTTTGGACTAAAAATGTCATACAAATTAGTTGAGGGAGTAAAACTAAAATTTTATTTTTAACACACATAAGCTACCAGAGAGAGAAAGAGATTGTCAATCAAAGAAAGAGAAAGTCGATGAGAGGGAGAAATATGGTCTGCCAAGTTTTCCGGTGACGACCTGGTCTGGCTTCCCTGTTCTTCGACGAACTCCTAATACAACGACAAGACGGGGACGGTGGTAATTGTACGACCTCAACAACCTCCATTTCCAGCAACCTCGTTTTTCCGGCGACCTCGTTTTTCCGACGAATTTGAGTTTTCCGGCTATCTCGTCTTTCAGAAAATGCAGATGGTTCAGAGGTGTAAAAAGGTGATGGAGATCATGAAGATTATGTACCGGTGGAGATATGTTGAAGATGGTGCTCGTCGGAAACCTGCAACTCGTTTTTTCCGGCACACAGGCGATCCCAGAAGGTGGCTGGGTGAGACACTGGTGGTGGCAGGGGGCGGGGGTTGCGGTTTTGGGGCGGTGGGCGGTGAAATGATGGATATGGTGTTCGCCGGAAACCTGCAACTCGTTTTCCGGCGAGTAAAAGATTACTTGGAATCGAAATGTTGTAGATGGGTTTGTGTTGAACCAGAGGTGTAGTGGTGGTGGTAATAGATGAGGATGGAGTTGTGATACTTGATCTAGGGTTGGTTGGAGGCAAATTTGGTATATGTTAAACAATTTAATTTTCTTTTCACCCCCTCAACTAATTTGAATGACATTTTTAGTCCAAAACATTAACGAGGTTATTGTTCATTTAGACGGGGAGTGGTATAGGAAAATATGGTGAAAGTTGAGAGTGGTGGGTGACAAATCAAAAGTTGGAAGTGTTATCTACCAATGAGGGAAAGTTGGGAGTATTAAAAACCAATATCCCAAAAAATAATAACCATTTAAAAAGGAACTAATTATTTATCCTTAGTTTATTAGTGATACACTAATGTTTGATGGCAACATACAAGTCAATGTTATCTATTGTTTCAATAATAAGTCTATGAATTGTGTTCATCATGATTATAAGGGTGGACAGGGTGGATGCGATGTATACCGGTGAGAACTGAGAACACCACCCTATCCTTCTCATTTTTAGAATAAAACTAGTAGTTTGACACCCCCGCGTTGCGGGGGGTAGTGGCGGTCAATTTCAACGGTGTTTAGGGTTCATGACAAAGCAAATCAAGCCCCAAAATAAACCCGTAAGCTTCCTAAAATGCTAATGCGAGCAACATAAAGCGCCAGCTAGTCCAAACAAAGCAAAAACAATGGCTATAATATTGTGAACCTAAAAGGTCCAAAAAAATACACACGCCAAAAATTTGATACTTAACACCACCGCTAGTAAAAGTCCGGAAATCGAACCCGGCAAGAAGACGGAGGGTGGTGTGAAAAGTGAAAACAGTGTAATGGAAACAAAGAGTTGATTGTAGTGGTAGAAAATAATAAAAACTAAAATGCAGATTAAAGTGAGGAATAGCAGTGAGTCGGTTGGCTGAGAGCAGAGACACGTAGCAATTCTTTGTGATACCTTGGAACCAAAAATGAAGAAAAGACACTTACAAACAACACAACACACAATACAACACCTGCAACACAAACTCAGACATAAATGTATATTTATAAATTTAACCCGTTTGGGATGTGGAAGCTTCATTGGTTATTGAAAAGTTTTATTTCACAAGTTCGTTAGAATGATAATTCCTACATGAGACTTCAAAGTTGTTGGAAGTAAGTCAAGTCATTGTATCTTTGGACGCTCACAATCTATTTAAGTGAGTTTTAGGCATCTTGCATCCTACGTTAAAATTAAGACTATATTTCTTTGTTTTTTTAACAATTATTTTTTTTTATTCTCTACGTTAGGCCTCTTGTGAAGCTCGAACCCCAACTTTTGCTGACATCAACATATTTACCCTCACACAACAAAGGTTGTTTTACGTTAAAAGAATATCTAATTCTATAAAAAGTAAAAAAACAATAATTTAGTTAATAATTGTAATTCTTATTGAAGGTCCTGACAAGTAAGCAAATTGGAAACTATGAGCTATTATCATAATTCATGAGAGAAAACATTAATTAAATTGAGTATATTGAAAAACACGTTGAAAATCACAAGCACAGTAAATAGGTTAATGTTATAAACAGTATAAAAAATCTAGTATGGAAAATTCATTACAAAAAAGTATCACAGAATATATATTTAACACAAACATAAAAATGCAGCAAAAAAATATAGTACAAAAGTCTATCAATAAAATACGTCACGCCTTCTGTATTACTTTAATGATTGTTTTTTATATAACGATATAGTACTCATATTAAATATATAAATTCTTAATTTTTAATGTATTTAAAGAAAAAAAAAACTTTGACATTCAAAAAGTTAGGAACTTATAAAAAAGAAAGAAAACTTGAAAAATTCGAAAAATACATTCAATACCTTATTTTTTCCCCCACATTTTTTCTCAGTCTTCAATATTTCTCACTTCTCACATCAACTTAAAAGAAAAAAGAAAAAAAGCGAACCAATTTTTAAATCCGCTCAGTATCATTTTTCTCTTATTTTGGAATCCAGTTCATCTCCAGTTAAATGTTTGATTTCCCCTGTTAATTCATATACACTTTTGATGACTTGTATAATAGGTTTTTCACGTGTTCAATATTTTATAATAATTCTTCGAATAATGATGACTTCTAGTTAAATGCTTAAAACCAAAGTTACTTCGAATTTCTTTTCAAATTAATAATATCATTCATTTATAACAAAAAATAAAAAAAAATATATGATAAAAGCTTGCATTGAGGGGTGAAGATTTTAGATACAGGGATTGAAGGCTGGAAGGTCTCAAGTTCGAATGCAATTTTAACCGGGTTTTATCGTAGTGAGTCTTCAGGCGGCGGGTTTTCCCCAGAACAGGAGATCGATGGGTTTGGGCTACCCAGCGCTGTCTACGATCGTGAGCGTATAGGGTCGTTTTTTTGCTTTTGGATTACCACGTACATGTAGCCATGTAAAAGAAAAGGTATTAAGGTAATCCTTTGATTTCCATAATAACCACAAAGGTAATACTATTTTACAACTTTGGTTCAACGGTGCATTAAATCACCCTCTCACGTCCTTATATATATATTTCACATATACATGTAACTAAGCACTACAAATTCCTTTCTCCTACTACCTTTAAACGTCATCTTCTTCACCTTTCTTCAATTAGTTGAATTCATGGCTTCATCATCATCTTCTTACATGTATATCCTACCAACATGTATTTTGTGTTTTTGTGTATTCATTGAGACAACCTCAGGCCAACTGTCAGCCAACTTTTATGGTAGCTCATGCTCTAATTTTAGCTCCATCATATCAAGCGCCGTGAACTCTGCCGTCTCAAATGAAGCACGAATGGGTGCTTCTTTGCTCCGTCTACATTTTCATGATTGCTTCGTTAATGCAAGTATCCAATCACTATACCTCCTTCTTGTCGTTTCTTTTGCCATTACAGTGCGCTTTGATGGCGTACAACCAGCTAGTTAGTTAACATCGTATTGTGCTTTGGTATTTTATAACTTATAAAGAACCTAGATTGAATAGTCGGTATAAGTTCAAGAAATAGTACTCGAACCAATTGAGATTTTTCATTTACTTTTAGGAAGAATTTAGTTTATGTTTCAAAGATAAGACCATGTGTTGTGATATTAACTAATCAACGCTTTAACAAGCGCATTTTGAGTTAAATAGGTTTAACTAGATTTTTTTTTTAAAAATTGCCATAGGAGGAGGGAGGGGGGGGGGGGGGACCGAGGGGTGTTGTGGTTTGGCGGGTGAGGTGGTCAATTGCTAAAGTTTTCTAGTTACATAAACCTAAATATTTTATAATCTTACTAGCTTCCAATTCAAACAAAAAACGCTCTAATATATTGTATATGTTTTTTTTTCGGAATCGCGACTTTCTTAAATTCTTGGGTGTTAGGCCACCGTACTTTTCAAGTTGAACAACCCCGTTTCTCTAATATACTGTATGGTATTATAAAAAAAGTTATCAATCATTATTTTGTTAGAAGATACTTGGTTAAGCAAAGTTAATTATTTAAAGTAGATTCTTACGCGGGTTTAGTTGTTGACTTTGTCTATCCGACAAAGATCTTGACTCATCTGTTCTCTTATGGGTCCTTAGACACGTGAAGACTTTTCTATAAGTGCATAATTAATTAATTATAATCAAATTTACAACAAACTAACTATAGCTAATTCGTTATTTTTTTTAATATTATATATATTTCATAATTTTTGAATGATATGTAGGGATGTGATGCATCAGTACTACTTGATGATACTGCAAATTTTACGGGAGAAAAAACCGCTGGACCTAATAACAATTCATTGCGAGGTTTCGATGTTATTGACACCATCAAGAGTCAACTAGAGAGTTCATGCCCTGGAGTAGTCTCTTGTGCTGATATATTAGCAACAGCTGCTCGCGATTCCGTTGTGGCTGTAAGAACCATAATCATTTCTTATTCTTATTCGTGAAGAATAATGAAAACCCCGTACATGGCATTAAAGATACAGAATAATTACAAAGAAAACATATTAAATATATCTCCTAAATTAATATTGTAAAGATTATAACAAGCTGGTTTTGTTAATCTCAGCTTGGTGGACCGAGTTGGAACCTGGTGTTCGGAAGGAGGGACTCGACCACGGCTAGTTTAAGTGCGGCTAACTCGAACATCCCTGCACCAACTTTGAACCTTAGTGGTCTTATTTCATCCTTTTCAAACCAAGGATTTACAACTAATGAAATGGTAGCTTTATCAGGTAATCAAACATGAAAACACAAAATGCGTATTAAGTAATGATTTATGTTGTATTTAATTTATTGGTATACATTTACACCAATGTAGGATCTCATACGATTGGCCAAGCAAGGTGTACTGTATTTCGAGCTCGCATCTACAACGAAAACAACATAAATTCGTCATTCGCAACATCTGTAAGAGCGAATTGTCCTTCTAGTGGTGGTGACAACAATCTGTCACCATTAGATGTTGTTTCTCCCACGTCTTTCGACAATGCATATTTCAATAATTTGTTGAACCAAAATGGTTTATTGCATTCTGATCAAGAACTTTTCAATAATGGTTCAACGGATGCCCAAGTGAGAACTTACAGTTCTAATGCGGCAACCTTCTCGACAGATTTCGCAAATGCAATGGTTAAGATGAGTAACCTTAACCCGCTGACCGGATCAAGTGGTGAAGTCAGGACCAATTGCCGAAGAACCAATTGATTACTTCTTATATCTGAAAGATAATGAAAACTACTTCTTAAATAAAGTTCTTGAAGCAAGAATATTGTTGTTATGGGTTACTATTGTACTTTGTTCTTTAATATTATAATCAAAGTAGAAGTTTATTTGCATTTGTGTTCAATAATTAATATCATATGTTATATATGACAATAATTTTCAACCTGACTATGAGTAGAATCAGAAAGATGGTATGTTCTACTTCTGCCGACAGAAATTATTATTATTATTATTAATTTAACAACCAAATATTGAACTGTACAGGGATTGATCCCTAACCTCCTATTTTACACCCTCACGTACAACTTTACAACCAGAAACTAACCGAGTTAACTAAATCAACAACAACAAATATACCAGGTGAAATCTCACAAATATCAAAGCTATAAGCATGAGTTGAAGAGGGTGAGACGTAGCCATATCATACCTCTATTCCAAGAAAAAGAGAGATTGCTTCAAGATGTATGAAACCTTATAAAAGAAAGGTAAAGTTCAATACTATACCACTGGGCATTAGAGAAACCAATATATTAAAATATAATAATAATAATAATAATAATAATAATAATAATAACAAGAAGGAAACAACAACAACAAAAACATGTCATAATAAAATAATAGATAAATAAAAATTGTGATAATAGCCACGAATAATAAAAATATGCAATAATAATTTAAATATAAAATCTTATATTAAAAATAAACACACAAACAATTTAAGTTAAGTTAAGTTGAATAATAATAGTAATAATAATAAATAAATAAATACAAAATAAAAAACTTGTAAATACAAAATTTAAGTTAAGTTAAGTCTAACAACAAACTATGCATTCTCTGTTAAAGTTTTTAACATTAATTTTATATTTTTACGTCTACAAGAATTTTATCCTCAATCGTGTCTTCAGACTTCAGAGACATGAATGTTTCGCAAATCACGTCTAGTTTTCTCATCCAAAGTGGGTCGATTTCTACACTCCTCTTATGAGTGGTTGTGAGTAGAGAAATAAAAAATGTTATGTGAGAAAATTAAATTTGAGTTTTCACTATTCACATCGTATAATTCTTTAATATTTTCTAAAAGTGGTTGTGAGTGAAGAGAACATATAATGATAAAAGTATTAAAAAATGTATTTAACTAAAAAAAATTAATTTTTAGTGTAATTATATGAATAGAAAATGAGTTGAAAATACGTAGAGGTCAAGATAACTTTGCTTAAGTTATGGCGGTATCCTTTCTCAGCTAGCAGGTCCATCAATTACAAATATATTAATTTGATTTTACTTCTATTTCAAATACCATTTTTTAAAAGTTAATCTATTAAGGTCGTACGGATTAAAATATATTTACAATAAAACAAATTAACTGAAGTATGTGAAATGTTAAAATATAAAGGAAGACAAATATAAAAAGTGTGAGAATGATTTGTGACAAAAAAAACTTCTCAAAAAAATATTTAAAAAATCATAAATCAAAATATAAATAAGAAAAGAAAATTTTTAAAAAACTAAAATATTTCCCCGTCATTCCCGTTCTTAAAAAGAACGACGAAAATACACGATGCCGAGAAAAAGGGCACAATGACGAAAATTAACAAAAGACACAATTATAAATAAAAAAAGACACAACAGATAACAAAATATAAGACCATGTTGAACAAAGTATAACACAATGCTGAGTAATATAACATAATATTAAAAAAAAGAATACAATGTAAAGGAACAAGACACACACACACAATCAATGACGAAAAAAAACAGAAAACACAATAATAAATAGTAAGAAACAATAATTTTTTTAACTCAAACATTCATTTTTTTTAGATCTAGGAAGACGTTGGAAACATTTTTGTGTGCTTTATTTTTTTTTTTGTTTTTTATGAAATTTTGAGTTATAATTTTTTATTAATTTTTAGGATTTTTTTATTGTTACAAATTTTTCTTATAATTATTATTTTTGTTTCTTTTTATAAAATAATCTAACCTGAAGTATTTGACTTTGAAGTTTGAAAATATCTGATTTCGTCTATAAAAAAACCTTTAGTAAGACTAATAAAGGTGGAATCATTAGTAAGTAGTTACTAAAATATTATTAATAACTTTGTCAAAATGTCATATTATAAACTTATATTAAGTGATGAATTCGGAATTTTCAACCAAACAATCGGCTAATAATTATTTTACATTGATTTTGAATATTATAGTTTTTTAATGGCGATATAATATTCACGACAACATATTAACAATCCCAGAAAAAGAATACAGTTTTGAATATTATAGTAGCAACAAATTGAATAAATTGAATATATATCGGTATTATATTGCAAGACATCTTTTAATATAAAATGGTTTATGAGCGAGCATAAAACCGAATTACCTAAATCGAACCGAATAACTAAAAAAACCGAACCAAAAAAAACCGAACCGACGGTTAATTTTTTAGATTTTCGAAAAAACGATTTTTGGGTGTAGGTTCGGAAAAAACCGAATAAAACCGAACCGATTAATCGAATCTATGTTTTTACGTGTTTTTTAAGATGTTATGATCGAAAACAAAATAGCAAAAGAATCTACCATTGACGGTGATGAAGATTACAAAGATGGTGAAGATTAAGTCTAAATTCTGAACATGAATAAGATAATAAATAAATATTCGGGCCAAACTTTTAGTTTTTTTTTATTAAAAATTTTGTTGAATTTTAAACTATACTACATAAACAACTTTGTATTTGTTTATTTTCACGTAACACGTGCCTATATTTCTGTATTTTGAATTCAATATATATAAGGTACTCAATTTTTTTGTAATGTCTACTTACAATAAAAAAAACGAAAATAACCGATCGATTGGTATTCTAAAATAACCGACAGCTTCGATTTTACCCAATAATCGAATCAAACCGTGCTCACCCCTAAAATAATTAATGCATTTGATTTTATTCAAAGATTAATTACACATTTGCCTTCTAATCTTTACTCATATAGACAATTTTTTCATTTAACTTTTAAACTAAGTTATCAACTGATTTTTAAATGACTATAAGTTTTTCATACGCTAATATATATTGTTTTGTTTTATTTACTTTATTCCAGTATGGTATTACTAAAGTTTTTTCAATCAAAAAAAGAAATTAACATGTTACGTGATTAGCAAGGTTTGTGTTCTTCGCCGCATCTCACAAACACCTCTCTAATCAGTATTAATAAAAATGTTTTTAACTAATCCTCTAACCGTCTCAATGGTAGATGTTCAAACCAGAACAAAAATTTGTCGAGATTGCAGGAATCATACAATACACTTGTACTTGATATTTTTGATTGTGATACATAAGACGATTATCGTAACCATCAAACTTTCTCTCTCCCACTACCTTGATAACTTTTAATTCACAATATATATAAATGCATTATGCGATTCTCATAGTTCTTTACATATATTATTACTGTAAAAAATACATCCCTGTCTCTACTACTTCCATCAATAAGAAATGAATTCGTTGGATTTTATATTTATTTTTAAATACTATGTTATAGCTATTTTACACTAATCATGTGCCTAAACTTTCACGTAATGCTTAAAATATAACGAATTAAATGTAAATAGGAGACTTACGAACATACGCGTTTCATTTTCTAAAGAGATTTTTGTTTCTATATGGAATAGTTTTCGTCAACGGCCCAATCTCTATTAGAAATAATATCAATCTTTGTCCCGATCATTTTTATTTGACTTTTTACTTCACCAATTTTCACCACCATAATTATCAAACTCAACTTTTTTGATGTGTTATAAATCTTTTTAATTTATCATAACAAATTGTACAAAATTTTATTGTTATATTTGGCATTTGGAAAGTGTTTAAAGAGAAGATGTTGTTCAAATAACTATTACAATTCAGAAATTGGACATGAATGAATACAATAGTAGATGTAATGATGTACACTTAACAAGAAATAATTAATATCTCGAGCCCAACCGAGTAAACGTCCCAACATGTGTTACGTAAGAGAGTTCTGCTCTTGTGGCGGCACGACTATCATGTGGCAAGCGACGGTATGGTTTCCCGGGGACCCGGTTAAGACAACATAGTCTAGCCAGAGTGGGGCAACATTGCTCTCCAATTTGGGGAGTGAGGTGCATAAGAAAGTCGTCGTTCTGAAAAAAATAAAATAAATATAACATAGAACAATGGAAGAGGGTACATGATAAATATGGTTTTCTTAATTCAAATTTTACATTTGTAGACTTGTACCATGATAGAAAAGTCGGATCACTTGAATTATTGTCCGAAATTTACTCATTCAGTCATTTGTCTAAATCACATATCATTGTTGTTAGAAGTTTATGGTGTGTATTTTTAACATTTTAAGTGTGTAGAGAGGATGTTTGGGATTAAGTTTGAAAAATGTTTATTGGCTTGTTAGGTTTTCAAAAGGTCAATAAATTTAAATGTGTTTGGCAATCAAAAAAATCTTTCTTATTTTAGTTTTTAGAAAATGTTAAAAAACAGTTTTTCAAAAGCCACAAATCCTGGTTTTTCAAAATTACATTTTGAAAAAGCCAATAAGCCAATAAATATTTTTCAAACTCAATCGCAAATACGCTCAGAGTGTGAAGTAAATAAGTATTTTCTATAATCTATATATATTGAAAAACATATAAAACCTTTAACTTAGTTTCTTAAAGCTATTTTATTTAACATATGATTAAACACATGTGGCAACGTTTTCAAATGACTCAATAAGCGAATGCTTTCTATTCAAATAATTTGAATCGAATGATTCGATGAACAAGCTTAAAGATTGCAATTTTTATCAATACATAATCTACTGAAAAAGTAAACGATCATGTGATACTAATTCCAAACTTATACTAAACAAACGAAACGGTAAACTAAAAGACAATAGATAAACGGGAGAATGAGTTCTTATTTCGACCCAGCTTGTTACTCCCCAAGCCCAATCCAACTACTAATTCAATACCCAGATTAAAACGGAAACATTGCATGAAAGCCCACGGATGCTCCTGCATCATACCCTCCGAGTTGGAGAAAGACTTACCTCGAGTCTGGCTGACTGGCTCCATCCCTGAGATCCTGTGCACCGACTTCCCCCTTCTCGTCTACCTATTCTAGGCTCATTAACACAAGTTCAATCCAATCCTAAAAGCAAGGCACAATATGTTGCTAAAGTAATTATAATGTCAAATTAATAGTAGCTTAAAAAGATTGTACCTTGTATTTGAAAGGCTTGTACATTGGCACTTTTTGGGTGAGATATATTCACGCCAAAAACGACTTTTCAATGATTTTCTATAAGGATTCTGGCGTCTGCTTTATGGTCAGAACCGCGCTACTATTTCGCCAGATTCGTGCTAAATGCCGTCTGGACAGATCCGTGATTGTAATTGAATCACCATAGTGTAAAAAATATAGAAGAGAGAAAGATCTTGCTTTTGCATAAATGAAACTTACCTAAACTTAATTGGTTCAAAAAATGAACAATACATACAGCTTACCTTAAGAAAGCTTTCTTTTGTAGAAATGTGACATATATGTTGGAATTTATTTTACACAGGTTGCTTTAAAGGGTTTTAAAGATTTATAATATTAGTTAAATTATATTAGTTATTAAGTATATTAGTTTTTTAAAACTAATATACTTAATATTTCTTAACCGGCCCAACACTTTTTCACTTTCAACTTTGGTCACAAACTGTCTTTTCATGGTACCGTAACGAACTGAACTGAAACCGTCCGAGTTCTTGTCGCTTAACGCATTGGTTTGAAATAGCTAGAGAGAGAGAGAGAGAGAGAGAGAGGCTTTGGATCCTTTTAGGTTTACGGCAAGGTAACCGGCGGAGACGCTAGGGTTACTTCGTGCATCATGTTCAAAGTTAAGTATAAACTTAGATAAATAAAAACCTACATATTTATAAGGTAAAATTAAATGTACTTACAAAGTACAAACATATAAATAAAAATAATAACTAAAAATATTCTTGTGAAGAAAACTTGGCTGGCCCGAGGGAATAGGGACCCGATCCCTTGTAGCTTTGGGATAAATTGGCGGTGTACCCGAGCCCACTACCCACAGTATACCCTCCACCACCCTAGCTAATTGACACTAGATTATGACATGTTCTTCATGCAGCTTTAAAAAATTAGGCAAACAGCAATAATTGGCCATAATCTTGTTGTCAACTTGTCATTTATCTAATATTTCAATCTAACGTAGTCATATATCATCAATCAATCTGTCTCCAAGTTTTGTTATTTGACTTTACTTCATCATCATATGTTAAAATAGTCCATATTTTCTGCTAAAAGGAAATATTTATGGATTATATTTCAATACTTGACGTGATAGTATATATGGTCAAGGGCCAAGTTGCCAACTGATGACGAGAGAGTATGCGACATTTAACAATTGGATTCTTGAACCGAACGAGTTTTATCTCATCACACTATCATGCATTCGGACGAGTGTTTAAAGACGTTGGTCATAGGTTAGGGTTTCCCCGGATCAGAAGGAGAGTGTATCCCAATATGATAAATTTAGTCAGTATCACATTTGAAAGATTCATTGGCCGTTATAAAAAACATCTATTAATATTTGCCAATATAATTTATAATATACGTAATTTTAATGCATATTTAATGATCATGGTCAAAGAGCAAGGAAGGGAGATAAAAGTGACAGGCTAAACGTACCATCACCTTTATTTGTTAAACTCTGTTCTTTAAACTTTCAATTCTTTTAACAATTTTATTTAACATATTACTTCCATAACATTTTTTTGTCATTTTTTATTCTCTCTTTTACATATAAAATCAAAAACAATAAAGTTTCTTTTACCTTTTTGGTTTCTCTCTTTTGTGTGTTTAATTCTCGGTCATCGTATTAATGTAAAACTTGAGGGAAGGATGAGGAATGCTTAGAAACCCCCACGCGTAAAAGCTGATAGATGTAATGCTCGTTTATGACATAACACAACCAAACAATATGGTAACGACACCCAACTGTATATACATATAACGCCACTACGTACTGTTAGATAATTGTGTCTAAGAATACCACCCAATGATTGAGCTTTCATAAACGAACCAATTTAACTCATAATCAAATGAGAAAAATTAAAACAAAACCTTTTCAATCTAAAACACACCGCCCATTTTTATTCATTCCATCGATACAAAAGGAGATGAAATTATGTTACACCCCACATAGCTATAAGTTATAGAGCATTATCAGCTTATTCCTATAATTATGTGAATGAGTTTCGTAAATCATATGATATAATTATGAGTGGTTTCGCATAATAAATATTTCTTATCCTCAGATCATATATTATAAAATCCCAAAAAATGATTTATACAAAGGATAATAATTTCGAATATTAATCTCTTTTTATCAAATAACTCCAAAGCACCCAAAGACTTTCGGCACACGTACAAAATGAATATTCAAACTTGCCTCTGGTGTGCGCTTAATTTATCATTTAATAAATGTCTCGTAGTATTCAAAATCATTTTACATTAGTCTAATTCAAAATCTTTTATAATAAAAGACTATAATTTTTGTCACTTGTCAAGCTTTTAGTCATCCTTATCTTTTTTTCAACTAATTTTCATATATGGTCCTTATCTTTTAAGTAATTTAAATATATGAATTCAAGTTTATGTTTATTAAATATAAATACTAATTGTCATTCACTAACATTAATGGTGAAATAAGGAAATATCAAAATTGAAGTTGCATACCTTTTAGAATAAAATTTGAAAGTCACATGTAATTACAAATTAAAAAAAATAAAGGTGCACTATATTCGAATAATTTGGATTTGTATGATAAACTACAAATTGTTTTTAAGCATAGATTCAAACAGCAATGCATAATTTTTTATATAAGATTGGTTTCAAATTTGGATTTAAAACTTTCTCATATGCATTTGAACTCATGAAAATGTGTATACTCTTAATTTTCTACAAACATTTTGTATAAATATTACAAACATGGAGAATACAAGTTATATATATCTTAGTGTTAAGCATTAAATCATTGAAGTTGAATAGTATAATTATAATTTATATGTATAGCGATTTACTCTATGAACTATCTTTCATCTATTTATATGACTTTTTTTTGTGTAGTATATAGGGGTTTAACAATAAAAAGATCAATATTTAGTTTTCAATATTTTCTTCTATAGCTCAGACTAAAATGCTTCAGAAATATATGTTTTATAACTTGATTTATACTTTTTCTTTACATTCAAATATATTTAATTTAATATGACTTATAACATAAATTACTTAATTACAAGCATTTGATATTTTATACCAAAAAATTTGTTTCAATCCCATTCCATTATTTTCGTTTTCCAAAAATCATTTAGAATATCGAAACCTAGAATATCGTTTTCATCAGTTATTTACATAATTTCTTTATTATATTAACTTATTAATTCTATTTTTATACAAATACAACGAAATGAGGTTATGTTAGTGTTACATGTTGGTTAGTACATAATTAAATTAATAGCAATAAATACCTTATTGAAATATGCGATTTGAGATTTCCAGTGGGTTAAGATTTGAGCGCATCATATCATCTTTATTATTGGGTCTTCATATCTATATCTATATTTTTCTAATAAAAGACTACAACTTTTGCCACTTGTCAAGCTCATAGTCCTCCTCATCTTTTTTTCAACTAATTTCCATATATGATCCTTATCTTTTAAGTAATTTTAACATATGAATTCAAGTTTATGTTTATTAAATGTAAATACTAATTGTCATTCATTAACATTAATGGATTTAAAACTTTCTCATATGCATTTAAACTCATGAAAATGTGTATACTCTTAATTTTCTACAAACATTTTGTATAAATATTACAAACATGGAGAATACAAGTTATATATATTTTAGTGTTTAACATTAAATCATTGAAGTTGAATAGTATAATTATAATTTATATGTATAATGATTTACTCTATGAACTATCTTTCATCTATTTATATAACTTTTTTGCGTAGTATATAGGGGTTTAACAATAAAAAGATCAATATTTAATTTCAATATTTTCTTTCATAACTCAAACTAAAATTCTTCAAAAATATATGTTTTATGACTTGATTTATATTTTTTCTATACATTCAAATATATTTAATTTAATTTGACTTATAAGATAAATTACTTAATTAAAAGCATTTGATATTTTATGCCAAAAAATTTGTTTCAATCCCATTCCATTATCTATCTTCTATCTTTTCTAATAAAAGACTACAACTTTTACCACTTGTCAAGCTCATAGTCCCCTTCGTCTTTTTTTTCAACTAATTTTCATATATGGTCCTTATCTTTTAAGTAAGTTAAATATATGAATCCAAGTTTATGTTTATTAAATGTATATACTAATTGTCATTCATTAACATTAATGGTGAAATAAGGAAATATCAAAATTGAAGTTGCATACCTGTTAGAATAAAATTTTAAAGTCACATGCAATTGCAAATTAAAAAAAATAAATGTGCACTATTGTCGAATAATTTGGTTTTATATGATAAACTATAAATTGTTTTTAAACATGGATTCAAACAGCAGTGCATAATTTTTTATATAAGATTGGTTTCAAATTTGGATTTAAAACTTTCTCATATGCATTTGAACTCATGAAAATGTGTATACTCTTTATTTTCTACAAACATTTTGTATAAATATTACAAACATGGAAATTGAAGTTGAATAGTATAATTAAAATTTATATGTGTGGCGATTTACTCTATGAACTATCTTTCATCTATTTATATGACTTTTTTTGTGTAGTATATAGGGGTTTAACAATAAAAAGATCAATATTTAGTTTTCAATTTTTTCTTTTATAGCTCAGACTAAAATGTTTCAGAAATATATGTTTTATGACTTAATTTATACTTTTTCTTTACATTCAAATATATTTAATTTAATATGACTTATAACATAAATTACTTAATTAAAAGCATTTGATATTTTATACCAAAAAAATTGTTTCAATCTCATTCCATTATTTTCGTTTTCCAAAAATCATTTAGAATATCGAAACCTAGAATATCGTTTTCATCAGTTATTTACATAATTTCTTTATTATATTAACTTATTAATTCTATTTTTATACAAATACAACGAAATGAGGTTATGTTAGTGTTACATGTTGGTTAGTATATAATTAAAGTGTTTATTATGGTTTATATTAAAAATAATCAATTGATTCATTATATGTGGAATGAGAACAATCGACTTGGACTAAATCCTGGTAACGCAGTGGCTAAGGCTTAGCCTTTAATACCTTAAAGTATATATGATTTTAAAATTAAAATTTTGTTTGTATTGACCCAAACCCTAAAATTCTGACCCAAGAACCAACCCGAATTACTTCGGTTCAAGTTCGGGTTAGTATTTTCTTCGGTTCGAGTTTCTCGGGTCAGGTTAGTTTGGGTTCGAGTATGAGTTTTCTTGGATTGAGTTTCAGGTTATGGGTAAAAGTGACAGCCATACTTCCAACTATTATAAATAAGAATCACTACGTACTTTCACTTTATGCAACTTTAAAGCTTTTAAAATTCGTCTAACTCAGAATAATCACTATTATTTGAACATGGTTTTAAGGTTAGTATGTATTTGTCATTTTCCTAACAATTACATTCATATGAAATGAAACAAATCATTTTGTTATAGTTTAATTTTCGTTTTTATGTTGCTTGATTATATAATTTTTATTTGTAAAATATAAAATCAATTAAAATTTGTCATACACAAAATATTAATGACAACAAATTTATCATAATCAATAAATTTCAAATTCTAAATATTTTAAGGATGATTATATAATCGAAGTTCAGGTAATATGGTTTTTGGGATAATCATGTTTTTTTTGGATAAACACGAGCAGATGTTCTTAAATGACATCATATTAATTGATTAAAAGCTATGATATTTTATGTGTATGAATATTTTTTTTATTAGTTTCATGGATATATTATCATTTATCAATAGTTGGAATGTACTTAGAGAACCTTTTTGTGACACGGACAACCATACGCGACTATATCAAGAGTTATAATTAGATATATGTGTTACCTTATTAAGAGTTACAAGCATGCATGAACTAAAGATTTTGATTTTTGATAAACAATGTATACCTATTAATACAATCACAAATGTAGTGTAAAATAAAGTTTTTACTTATTTGTAACATGTTTGTGTAATCTTAGTTATCTAATTTCTGTAATTTTAATGTTAATTGTAATTATATTAACAATATATGATCAATTTGTTTAATGTATTTCACTTAATGGTTAAAGTTTAAATTTTTTATCAATTACCCGTGTAATACACGGGCCTCAAACTAGTTTCATATATCTTCTACAACGAGTCATGATAAAATTCTTGAAGTTACAATTTTGATTTGAGTTCATAAATTTAGCGATCTCCTAACAAAATATTTTGCAAACCGATTTTAACAAAGTTGAAAGAAACTTGATCTTTGATAATGGTTGTAAGAACCTTTGGGTTTTAAATGTTATTTTGATTTTTTTGGCACAAACTTACAACAAAAAGAAAAGGAACTTAATGCTAGTGAAATATTAGTTTTATTTTGGAAACTTATAAATTAAACGACTTTAATTAAAGTGTAAAACTCAAAAAATTCACGAAACCTGGTAAGACCCGAGAGACCCGAAACGATTAGACCTTGTTATATTACAATATGGTCGGTTCCCAACACATGAGAATATCGGGTCGAGTATGGCAAACAATATCCGTTTTCTCCTATAAAGGTGAGGCTTGTAAGACATGCGAGATCCGAGCGAATCCTATCCGGTTAGTTATAGTAAGGCTGGTTCCCAGGTCAGGGTAAGGTATGTCGGGTAAGATCCGTTTGCTCACTCCTAAGTCGGTGGTTCTCACATATGTTACCATACCCACCTTACATTGAACCATTGGTATCAAAGCAAGAGATGCCTTCAACGTTATACAAGCTTCTTCCTGCGGTTGTACGTACGAATCACATCTTTTAAATGACGTAGAGATCAGTTAGGTTTTCCCTTGTTAAAAAATCTTACTATTCATGATAGTGATTACCTTGTTACGTCTTACTGATTGGGTTGTGAACTTGTGATCACCACGTATAAGTTACACATACGAGTTTGCTAATTAATGTTTACTATATGTCTATATGAAACACCAAAGTTGTTTGTTCAACATTTTAATCTTAATCAACTTCTTTGCTCTTCTCATCTAATGAGATGTCTTTATGGAAGATCACTAATTACGACTTTTGTGGATTACTTAGAGCATCCATAATAACAAACTTTCATAAACCGTCACATCATCGCAACATCAGATACCAAACTTTTCTCAAAAACCTTACTTTTTTCCACAACAACAAACCTCTACAAACCTATTAAAATTTTTTAAAAGTATATATATATATAATGTGCATATATATATATGCATGTGAGATATAGAGAGAGAGAGAGTGAAGTGCCACTAAAGTGTGTTTCAAGTTTGCATAAGCAAACTTTTCTCTCAAAAACTTCTCTCAACAACGGTGGACTTGGCTTTTCGATCTCGAGTTTGTCGTTCGCCACGTATATTCAATTATGTTTGTAACAACTGGATCGACTTGCTTTCATATCAATTTGACAACATTGACTATAAGATTTAATTATGTTTGTAACAACTGGATCGACTTGCTATCATAAAAAAATTAAATATCTTATAACCATTTTTTAACATTTTGCTTTTATAAAATTATTTAAAAGTATAAATATGCTTTTGTAACTCCACTTCTATTCATATGCTTAAGTGAGTTTTTATAATTACGTTCCATGGTTCATATACTTGCATGCATAGATCCTAGAGTTCTATGTTTGTAAATAAAATGTAATATTTACGATTCTATCATCAATATTTAAAACAGATTGAAAGAAAGCTGACATAAATTCAGAAAACGCCTTTAATTATTATAACACAACTTGCACGAATTACAACTTCATGATTCGCAAGAGAGAAAAACAAGCAACAAAACATATGAAACTGAAAAAGAAAAACATTATTTGTTGAATAACTGATCATATTTCAGCCTCTCAAACAGTTTCAAAAAGGCGTTCTAAAATGAGACGAGTTTAATTAGTTCTTCTGCAGTTGGTCCTAACTTGACCACTCGAACCCGTCAAAGGGCTAAGGTTGCCCATCTTCACCATAGCACTTGCAAAGTCACGAGAGAAAGTAGCCGGATTCGAACTATATGTCCTCACCTGTGCATCTGCGGAACCTCCATTGAACAACTCTTGGTCTGAATGTAATAGTCCCCTTTGGTTAATTAAATCACTAAAGTATCTGTTGTCGAAAGTTACAGGGGTAGAATCTAGCGGTGAGAGATTGTTGTCACCACCACTCGAGGGACAATTTCGTCTCACTGATGTCGCAAACGATGCATTAATGTTGTTTTCATTGTAGATACGATTGCGAAATGTCGTGCACCTTGCTTGACCAATTGTATGAGCTCCTACACAAAATCAGACATAATGAAGTAATGAACATTAAGTCATTTAAAAATATAATAAATCACAAATGATCCTAAATCTACACTAACGTCCGTCATGATAGTAGAATCCTCAACCATTTTGTACCACTGCGTTACAATCTTTTGCGTAATGTGATTTTTCACATACGATAGTTTTTGATTTTAAGGAAATGCAAAGTCTCAACCGACGTTTTAACTTAAATTCATATATTAAAGTAACTCACCTGAGAGAGCTACCATTTCATTAGCGGTAAAACCTTTGTTTGAAAAGGATGAGATGAGGGCACTAAGACTCGAACCGGGTCCTGGGAGATTAGAATTTGCAGCACTTAAGCTTGCTGTTGTTGAGTCCCTTCTACCGAATACCACATTCCAACTTGGGCCACCAAGCTGAAAATTAAAAGTTAATAATCACATTACTAAACAAACAAATATTCATTTGGGACATCTGCCCACAAAAGCTAAAAACTAATGAATTATTGGAGGATTATAAATGAAAATTTTGCATGTTCATTTGGTTTAACTTACAGCCACAACAGAATCTCTAGCAGCTGTAGATAATATATCAGCACAAGAAACAACACCGGGACACTGGCTCTCCAATTGGGTTTTAATAGTATCAATGACATTGAATCCTCTAATTGAGTTGCTATTCGGACCTGCTGTCTTTTCTCCTGTAAAATTTGCGGTGTCATCCAATAACACAGAACCATCACATCCCTACAAAGAAAACAAAGTTCTTATTTTCAACTTGCTAAAAGCCATACTTTAAAAATATGATAGTCAACAATTAAACGCCATGAGAGAAGACAATATTGTACTCAACGTCAAATACTAATCTAAATAAATTCTCAAATTAGAATGAAAACAAACCGAGTAGGATAGGTTTTCAGCCTATAGTTGGCATGCAAAGTATTAACATTAAGTGGATAATATATAATATAACCACCTTGTTCACGTTTATTAAGTACGAAAAGTATGGCTTATATTTGTACATGCATTCTAAAATGTGTAGATGCCTGCATTCTTTGTTGTAAATAATAATAATAATAATAATAATAATAATAATAATAATAATAATAGTGAGTGTAAGTAAAAACATAAATATGGGAGCCCAAAGTGAAGAGACTTGCATTAACGAAGCAATCATGGAAATGAAGTCGAAGCAATGAGGCTCCCATGCGAGCTTCATTTGACACAGCCGTATTGACAGCTCTTCTTATGATAGTAGTGACACTTGGACACGTACTAGCATAAAAATTGGCAGATAGCTGACCAGAACTAGTTCCAAACAAAAACACTAAACATAATGTAAATGTTGAAAGCTTAAACAAAGAAGATAAGGCCATGCTTATGCTATTCAACTAGAGACAATGTAGGAGAAAGAAGTGTTTGTTGTGATTGATGGAGGGTTATGCCTCATCTATATATAGGGATTTTTTTTGTGAAGGAGGGAGTGTGACATACTAAGTCAATGGTGAGATTGGATAAACAATATCTACGTATTAATCAGTCACCTACTCCACCATTTCATATATTCTCCATTCCCACTACAAGAAACGACCCCTATAGCAACCAATCCTATCTCGACGACATAAGGTCGTCGCTTAGCTCTAGTTTTCTTGTGGACATACTGTCGATATAGGGTTGGCCAAACATTTTTCACTTCTGGAGTACCCTATCTAGATGGCATGTCGTCGAACTAGGTTGGGCCAAACTTTTGGAGAGATTTGAAAACGTACATATGTCTGCCAACTTGAAACCTTGTTTCGACTTTTAACCACGTGTCGTCGGGATAGGTGTTTTTTTTAAGAATTTCCTTTTAATAGAAAAGGTAAAACGATGACATTTGAGAACACTCTGTTGCGATGATTTGTCCTCGTGATAGGATATTTAAAGAAAACAATTAATCATTTTTTTAATCACCTTATCTCAACGACCTATCCTCGAGATACGGTGATCCTATACTGACAACGTCTATCTCGACGACAAAGTTTATCTATTACGTCCATTATGCAGCGACGAAAGCTATGTCGACAACAAGTTGTCGAGGAAGGTTATCTCGAGGACGAAGGCCTATATATCTTGACGACTTTTGTCGTCGCTAAAGCCCGAGTTCGTTGTAATGTCCTCTAATTCAGATTGTGTATCAAAATTAATCAAAAAGTTGTCCAATGTAAAATGAATTTTTTTAAGCTAACTTTCATTATTCAAAATGAACTTACGTGCGTGTTCTTTTTGCCAAAGAAGGGTTTTTGCTTTGCATATAATTAGCTTGTATTAGATTAATTAGATTTTTTTTCTTTATGAAATATAGGATCTATTTGCATCGTAAAAAAGTCTTATTTTATTTGAGACCCGTTAAAAAAGTGACTTCGTTTGTTTCTAAAATATTAGGCTCGTTGCAAATTTCTAGACTATATGCGTTAAGAAAAATGTTAAAATAAATATACATGGTTTTCTAAAATTTGGGGACATTTTTCTAGACTATATGCAAATTTCTAGACTACTTTTCAGTTTTTTTTTTTTAAATATTTTTTTTTCAGTTTAAAAATATTAACTCATTAATTATAAAAATAAATAAAATAAATTTGAGGACATTTTTTAGATTCGTGGTGACCAGTGGATTTGCCACACCGTCATAAAATCTTTCTATGTGTAAAACATTCTTAGTTGCATTAATTATTTAGGATTTTACAATATCATAGGTTAAATACGAAACACATTTACCTAACGCCTGTGTTGTAGAATTTCTTTGGCACATACTAGTCGGGTAGTGACGTAGGGGCTAGCAATTAATCGGGATTAATCAAATTGGAATTTATATATAATTTTTTAATATATTAAATTTTGACCAAAAAGCGATTTATCGGAAACTAGTCGCGGGGCATCGACTAACGATTAATTGGTGATTAATCTACGCCTTGGTACGATATTTACAACTATGATAACGTATCTTATAACTAATATCAATTATAAATTTGATCTATTGTTCCATCGAAAGCTAAGGCTAGGGAAAGACCTATAGCATGGAATGTGAAAATATAAATCTGTGTGTTGCCGGGAGCTTTGTAAAATGTTTGTAATTTGATATATAGTCCTTATGAACCATACCTACAACTTCCTCTTACAACTTGTTAGCGAGCAAAGTATTAGTCAACCTTAGTGTGTTTTGTATGTGCATGAAAGACTGGGTTAGCAATAAGAAAAGTTGCACCAAGATTGCCACACCGTAGGTTGGGGGTATGTTTTGTAGTTTTGTAAATGCCTCACTTCCATTTAGAGCTTACAACTATATTAATTTAGCCCCAATTTCAGCTTGAGCTTTGTATTCAGTTTATATAGATAACCGAGAAATTGTCCTCTACTTTCATGTGATCTAGAGACGAGGTTGGAATCCATGTATACGGAAATTTCACCTATAGATTGACGGTCATATGGGTAGCTAGCTCATTCACCATCCTTAAAGGCAGGTAGAAACGATGTTCCTTGCCAATGTTGTTTCTACGTTCCTGGCCAACGTCTGTTAGTGAAGGCTTGAAGATGAGTGTTTGAGCTGTCATAGACAAGCAAGTCATGATCAACAGTGCTATTGAAGTATCAAAGGATGCGTTTAGCAGCAACGAGAGATTAGGGGATACGTTGGCAATTTTGGGCTTTATGACGATTTAGTTAGCAACATCGCGAGTTAAGAGGACACACATCGACTGTGAAGTTGTTCTTCAGCATTAACTTGCTCTTCGATTGGTGATGTTAGAGCTAATCAAGCAGCATTGTAATATTTCGAAGATATAGAAGATGATTGTTGCTGTAAGATCAATGACGACGGTGAGTGATGGTAATGCGTTGATACCAAATCAAAACACCTTTGTGTGTGTAAAATATTGTAACTTGCATCATACATATATTTAAGATTTTACAAGATGGCAGGTTATATAATAAACGTATTTACGTAACATATTCTCTAACTAATAAATATTACAAATGTGATCTAATACATACATTCACGATGGGCCGTTATTTGTTTTTTTGCAAGATCAGTGACTAAAAGTTTTTCCTGGCTTATTATATTTTTTAGATTTAGATGCTAATTATTAGATAAAAATATGATTTGCTTACTTAATAGGCAGGCGCACAATGAGGCCCTAATTATCAAACTGTAGGATTTGAGTCCTTATACCTTTCAGGCGGGCACAAACACCTCCCTCCGCTCCGTCAGTTAACTGTGTTTTGACCACTCTACGTCAAGGGCTAATTAAGGCTAATTAGATAAATAATAACAATAATAATACTTAAAATTTATATTTAAGTTTAAACCATTTTCAATACATAAGGGGATATTTGTAATTTTCTCAAACAAAACCCAACCCTCCGTCCCCTTCCCCGTTTTTCCGGCTAGCTCGATTTCACTCCAGCAACGCCAAAACCATACAAACGAGCCTAAACTTCTGTTTAATTCGTAACTAATCTTGTAAAAACTCATTCAAACTCGTAATCATATTCAAATCACGTTTCAAGTTATATGCTAATCAAACTGAACTCATAACCGCACGTCTTTAACACAACTACTAAATTGGACAGTTATATGGCAAAATCATTATACATCAATCGTTAATACAGAAAATCATCTTTGTGCATCATCTTTTACACTCAATTCATTGCAAAACATGTAATCATCTTCAAGATTGTTGACGAACCGAAACTCCGACAAGCCGAGCACCTTAATATCTTTCACGTGTGTTGACGAACCGGAACTTCGACAAGACCACCCATTAAGTATGAGGAAGCAAATCATATTTTTAAAGTGTGTTCTCACGTAACACAGCTATAAGTTTTCTCTTTCATTGAAAAAAACATTCTTAAGACGTACCCTTTATTTACATTTTGGTTTCATGCGTTATGGTGATCGTTAGACAAAAGTGTCGGTGACAATAGTTACAAACAAGAATTATCCGATGGCCAACAATTGTAGTGGCCAACAATTGGTCAATTGTTGTTTGGCCCAAGTGTAAGGTCTAACCCAATAATTAGGTTATATTATATTTGGTAATGTCTTGGCTAACAAGTTAGGGTTAGTCGATATAAACCGAGTAATGGTTAGACATTAGAGGTGGTGATGTGAGGTGTAACCAAGTTATGGTTCATCTAGAGACATACACGAGATGTAACAGAGTTAAGGTTCATCAATAGTCTAACTGAGTTAGGGTTTGAGGGTTTGTGATCAGTTTTTTGAGTTAGATTTTCTGATTAATATAAACGATAGCTATTCGTTTAATTTGTGTGTTGATTATCGATACGGGACTTGATTCTTCTCGGGCGAAAGTCACATAATAATTACCAACATATTATATGAAAACTAGTATATATATATATATATATATATATAATATTACTTTTCACGTGTGCATGGTTTAGAAAATGCGTTGGAAACAAAGACATGTGGAGTAAAGGGGGCGTTTGATCGTAATAAGACTCCACGCATCCCTTCTCGACTCCTTGGGGAGTAGTGCCTCCAAGAGACAGCATTGTCAAATGACCGACGTGGCTCCATACCTTGGGAACGGTATAGAGAGCGGTTTTTATGTTTGGATTTTTTGTTTCATTTCTAGGAGAGGTTTCCCAGTTGGAGTGGTGAGATTTCATCTTCCCCTCCCTGGACCCCTCCCCCCACTTTTAAGGGTAAGTCTTTACTCAATTCGTAAACGCCTTGTGGGCTCGAGGGTGGCTAGAAAGAGTTAGTAGTTCAACACTGCTAGCTCTTGGTAGCCGCTAGGAAGGACGTTCCACCCGGATCTTCCTTCCCTGCTACAAGCCAGATAGATAGTTAGGTGGTGTTTGGGATTCCTTATTGAGCCCTCCTTTTGGCTTTATTAACTTCTGGAAGAAGTTAATTGTTTAAAAGATGTTTGGTAACCCAAAAGTTCTTTTGGGTTTTAACTTCTCAGCAAGTGTAAAAAAGAAGGTTTTTTAAAGTTAAGAAATCCGGACTTTATGAACTTTTGGGTTTGATGAGAAGGTACCTTGCAGCTCTCAATCATCCCTACCACCACCAAGCTCTCAACTACACCTTGCCACCATCAATTAAACACCTGCATCTCTCAACTACATCCCTATCATCATCAATTTAACACCAATTTAACATCTACGGCTCTCAACTACATCCCTACCATCATCAATTTAACCTTTATAGCTATCTCTATCAGCATCAATTTAACCCTACCACCATCAATTTAACACCAATTGACTTATTGCTTATAAGTTAATCCAAACACTTTTCTTGAAAACTCCTTTTTAAAAAGTTATATTTGATAAGTCCTTTTACAAGAAGTCCTTTTGGACTCGAATAAGGAATTCCAAACACACCCTTAATAGTTCTACCGACTTCTTGCTAGCCGCATGAGGAGAAGATCTCCCGATATTTCTTTCTCAAGGCTACACTTTAAAACAAACTGAAAGTTAATTTAGAAAAAATAAAACTATTTGAAAACCATTAAAAATAATTTGTAATAACAATTGGGGGTTTGTTACTCAAAATGGCCAAAAATCTTGGATTTTAGTACATATTATAAATACTTTGATTAAAATAAATAAATTATATATCTTAATTAGCATTCAAATAAATATATGTATATCTTAAATATCTTATACATTGGTTTGATTTTCCACGAAAACGTCGTGTGAGTGTGTGATAACTTGGAGTCAACATTATCTCCATGTGATAATATTTTGTCATTACATCCCTAACGCGTTTACAAGGTGATTTAGTCCAAACGTTGATGTTTTATATGCTAGATATTGATGGTATCTCCATGTAAACATATTTTAAATCCAAAGACTATTTCATGCTACTCATTAACAGTCATTTGTAATTAAAAATTTAAAAGAATTATTCATAACGATGTACCAACTTTTATTAACTTACATAGAAAAGTAACGTTTATTGACTTAAATAGTGTATTAAATAGGCAAGTGGTGATACCAAAAAAAAACTAAATTAATGCGCCATCCTGCATTTCTATAATAGTAAGATAAAACAACGAAAAAAATTGTGTGATATAAATAATAAATTTCGTAATGGAGGACGAGAAATTGTTTTTCATATAAACAAAGTGTTTGTCTAAAACATCCTGCATTTCTTTGAATAAAATCAAAGATTTTAAATGTTTTTCATTAGTGTTTGTCTAAATTGTTGACTAATAGCTAGTTAAATTTTTGAGAAAGTGACAAAATAGTCATTTTGACCCATTAAATTTCTTGAATGGCTAATTGATTGATTTTCAAATTCTTAAAATGGTCATTTTTATATTCAGTTGGAACTTACCGAGTAAATCTGTCACCATGGTGATTAGACTGAACCGATTGTTTATATCGCCTTTCACATCCAGACACATTTACTCCTACTCAAGGCAGTTATAGAGGGTTACAACCTAACCCCAATAAAAGAGAGATAAATACATGGAAATAACTGAAAATAACTATAAAAAATGTATTATCTCGAAAATTTTAAGTTTAGAATCATAATAATAAAGGAATTAATCTTTTTTGGATTGGTTCTTTAGTTTTAGAAATGCAAGAGGGATTAGATGGAATTTTAGTGGGCATTTAAGAGAGAAAGCCTAATCATTGTCATAAACCATTCCATTCCTTCTTCACCAAGCCTCTCTAAATTCGGCTAGAGAAAGAAAGCTTCGACTGAGATCAAGATTGGATCATTTTGGTAGGATTCAACTCGTAGAACAATTCTTGTGAAACAAATATGTGGAATCAAGCTCGAAAGATCAAGATATACACTTTCTTCTAGACAAGACTTAGGGTCCGTTTGGTATGGGGTAATGGGATGGACGATGGAATGGAATGGACGTGGTAATGGAATGGACAAAGGAATGGAATGAGTTATTACCATTCCAATGAAATGTTTGGTTACCACATGGGAATGAAATGAATCATTACTTTGTATTGTTGGTAGGTAAGAAAAAAATAAAATAAAATTAAAATGGTAGTGAGTGGTGGTGGTGGGAGCGGTGGCGGTAACGGTGGAGGTGGTGGTGGCGGTAACAGTGGAGGTGGTGGTGGGCAGCGGTGACAGTGGGCGACGTGTGTGATGGTGGGGCGATGATTGATGAATGCGGCGTGCGGCTGGAGGTGGTGGGTGGCTGGCACTGATGGCGATGGTTTGTGGAGGTGGGTGGTGGCGGCGGTGGACGCCGATGGTGGTGATCGGTGACAGTGGCGGCGGTGATGGGCAGCGGTGACGGTGGGCAGCATGTGTGATGGTGGGGCGATGGTTGATATATGCGGCAGGCGGCTGGCGGTGCTGGGTGGCTGGCACCGATGGCGATGGTTGGTGGAGGTGGGTGGTGGCGGCGGTAGGTGGCGGTGGACGGCGATGGTGGTGGCTGGTGGCAGTGGCGGCGGCGGTTGGTGGTGGTGGTGGTTGTTGATGTTGGGAGGGTGGTGGAGGTGATGTAGGGTGAAGGAGGGAATGAAATGAAAAAAAAACATGGGGTATGGATGGAATGAAATTGGGGTATTTTAGAGGGAATGGAATGAACTAGGTAATGAGTCATTCCATTCATTTGGTCAACCAAACACACTATTTTCCATTCCCTCACAATGGGTCATTTCATTCCGTCCTCTATTCCTGCATACCAAACGCTACCTTAGAGTTTTCGCTTGTGGTAAGTCTTCTTTAAAAGGAAGGGTATTTGAGCATTAATGAAGTTAGGATCTTGATTCATATTTCAAGGTTAGTCGTAAAACTTAGATATGTTTGGCAGTTTTCGTTGAAATGGGCAAGTTCTCACTCCATACCTGATGGTTTTTTCCTGGTTGGTAAGGTATCGCTTACGATGTGGTTTTCGCTTAAAGACCATAGTTATCACCTTGTTATAGTTCTCGCGTTTATTGGATAGTTATCGTCTAAATACTAGTTTTGTGGTTATCACTTAGTTAACAGTTGAAAAAGGGTGAAGTATTCGCCTCGAGTGTAGTTATCGCATGCCATAGTTATCGATTACCTGAAATTATTGCCTCGAGGAGTTATCGTGTAACCAAGTTAGACGAAAACTTATCGAGAGATAGGTTCAGATGATTACTAAGCAAGCAATAACCTTAGAGCGAGAGACAATTGGATATAAGCTATAACTAGGAATCGGTGAGAACCTAGGTGAGACGATTACTCTAAGGCGTTAATACGGATAAGAATAATGGTTTCTTATGTGAATCTTGTACAATAGTTCAATTAGTCAATCCCTAGAAGGTGTTTACCTTGTGATCATCAAGGTAGCGTTATCAAGTAAGTTTTAGATCGAACTTTTTTATATTTATGTTTTGGAGTGGAGTGCATACGTATATGGTTATGTAGTGCCTAAAAGAAAAAAAGTTTTGAAAGCATCTTTTTAGTAAGTATAATGAATGGTTTAATATACTAAACTTTCACGTGGATTTAGGAGCTGTTTGTTTTTTTGAAAAATGAATGCGTAACCTCTTTTGTCTGCGCCGTGCAGATCACACGAAACATTGTCATCTGCGCAAGCTCTTTTTGGTGCAGATTTGGCTCATCCACTTGAGATCTTATAAGGTTGCAGAAGGTTAAAACATCACACCCTACCAACACACACTTTCCACCATCAACACCATTCACTGTTTACCCCCACCACCACAGCCACCACCAACGCCACCCACTATTCGCCACCACCAGCGCCCACCCCACCGTCTGCCACTGTTATTGTCCACCACCCACCACCACTGTCCACCACCCACCACCGCTTTCTACCACCGCCGCCTTCTTACACCACCACTACCACTATCACCATCCATCACCACCGCCACCCAAAGTCTGCCACAACCGTCCACCACCCTCCACCACTGTCCAACGCCACCACCGTCGAACACCACCACCATTGTCCACCACCCACCACTGTCTACCACCACTACTGTCCACTTCCACCATCGTCCACCACCCACCACCGCCATCTACCACCACTACAAAAAAATTGGTTTAAGGCAACCTTTATTTCACAAAAAAATCTGCATTAGCTGAAGTTGCATTAGACATAATGCAAACTTTTTGTTAGATAATGCAACTGTTTCTTTCAAATGTAACCCTTTAAAAGTGTTGCATTTAAAAGAAACAGTTGCGTTATTTAACAAAAATGTTGCACTAAATCTAATGTAACTTCACCTAATGCATTTTTTTTTGTGAAATAAAGATTGCCTTAGGCCAATATTTGCCACCCACCGTCCATCACCATCACCACCACCACCCACTACCACTATAACCATCTAGCACCACTACCCACTACCACAGTTCATACACCACTAGTTTATTTTAGCAATTTACCGATGTGTTCTCAAAATATATATTACAAATAGCCATGTATGTTTCTACTAAAGAAATAATGTTATGAGATTTGCCGAGAATAAACCTAGGATTATAGGATTGGACATTTAGGCTTTAAAACAGAATGTACTGCGTTTGGGTTTTGTTGACATCTAATAATCCTTTTGAACATAATATTTTACCCTAAACCAAGTTTATTTTTATTTTCGTCTTTGTTGTATATTTTTATATGTTATCAAAAGAAAGAATAGATATAAAAGAGGAAATGTTGTCAACTTTCACAATTCACCTTCAACATTGTTTTAAGCACATAATCTATCAAACAATGCACCTTCAACATGGTTTTATAAATATTATTTCAATGTTTTTTTATTATTATTTAAATTTGGATGTTGAATAACTTTTTGATTTAAATTTCAGATTATTTAAAAATCTTTGTTTGATTTTAACAGTCTACAGACATTAAAAAACAAACAGTCTTTTTTTTCAGACTGCAGAGGTTTCGTCTACATCTTCTGCTACAGATATCAGCAGATGTGATCCGCGGACTGCAAACATTTAACCTCTTAAAAACAAACAACACCTTACTCATGGGATGAAAGAATGTTATTCTATGGTAGATGTAGTCAGGCATTACCATTTTGGCACTATTTGAAACTGGTCAATTGGTAGAGAACAAGTAAATGACAACGGTCACTTGGTAGTTAGGTGTGTTACGACGTTAGTAGCAATGTGGTAGACTTAGCCAATTACTCCGTATTTTATACTCATAAATTAAGTTATATTTCAATAGGCGAGCCTATGGATGCAGTGTACATTTCTTTACACTTATATTTATGTTTCAGGCACGTATATTATTATATTATGATAATCGAAAGAGAGAGTAAGAGTAGTAAAGTTAAAACTCATTCAACGAGGCTAACCTATTGTATACAAATAAGGTTGACATGTTAGCTAGGGCAGAATAAGGAGTAGTGGCATTTGGACGAGTTTATCCGGGCTGAACACTGGCATATGTAGTAGTCAAACTTGTGTTCAAGACAATATTATTGTACTTATTTCACATTTGACTTAATTTGTATGAGATATTTCCGTTGCTTTTATGTTATTGTTTGAGGTATAAGAACTATGTTGCATGAGTGAATCCAACCTTCGAGACACCGTGGGTTCAGTGTAAAACTTGGAGCAACACCAACTTGAAGGACCCGAATGGATAATATAAAAAGTATAAGGGTGGTACGGAAGATCTCAAGGGGCGGTTTGGTGGAGATCCAAAGTTCAGGGACCAAGTTGAATAACTTAGTGTCATAGTTATATTTTATTTATTATTAAATAAATTAGAAGTTTAGTTTAATTATGTTTCCTAGTTTGAGTATGATTAGAATTGTGGGTATTATATATACCCATCAAAAGGTTTATTTCTAGTAGAGTAGAAAGAGTAGAAAGTATTTTGTTCTTGTTTTCTATTAATGAAAAGAGTCGCATAAACGTTTTATGCAAAATCGTATTTGGTGTTCTTGATTCACTTGCTCTAAGATTTAACATTCAGGTCATTTATTCTACTATCCTAGGAGTACCACATTCAATAATCAAAAAGTAAACTAACAGAATAGAATAAGTAAACCAATAGTGTACATGTTTTAGGATCACATGGTTTATGGTTACATCTGCATGATAATGTGAGGTGACACGGGAATTACGGGGAGCAAGATGGATCGTATCATAATCTTCGAGTAGATCATGTTTCACTCAATACAGTTTTTTGCACAGGCAAAACATGTTGAGATTGACTTCCACCTCGTAAGAGAAGAAGTTGTACACTAGGAGCTCTAATGTTAGCACCTCTCAACAAATGGCCAACTTCCTCATATGTTTACCGGATCTATTCATATGCCTTAGTTTTTATCTTAATGTTCCACGATTTATGTACAAACACACTATGAATGATAAAGAACCTGATGTTAGGTTTATCTTCATTAGGATTTAAAGTAATAAAACTTGAGTTCTATATATGTCTATATATAAAATGTAATATTGTACTATACTATCATCAACATTGAAAACTGGCCAAAAGAAAACCAACATACATTTGCAAAACACCTTTAATTATTACAACAAAACATCTTGCATAAATTATAACTTCATGATTTGCAAGATAACAAAAAACAGACAATATAACACATGAAACTTGAAAGAGGACAAACATTATTTTCGAATAACTGATTCCATATCAGCTTCTTAACACAGTTCTTTTCATATAAAAAGAGACGAGCTTAATTCGTTCTTCTGCAATTCGTCCTAATTTGACCACTTGAGCCGGTTAAAGGGCTAAGGTTGCTCATCTTCACCATTGCACTTGCAAAGTCACGAGAGAAAGTACGTGGATTCGAACTATAAGTCCTCACCTGCGCGTCAGCGGAACCTCCATTGAATAACTCTTGATCTGAATGTAATAATCCCCTTTGGTTAATCAAATCACTAAAGTATCTGTTATCGAAAGATCTAGGTGAAGAATCGAGTGGTGAGAGATTGTTGTCACCGCCACTTGAAGGACAACTTCGTCTCACTGACGCTGAGAATGATGCATTTATGTTATTTTCATTGTAGAGACGATTACGAAATGTCGTGCATCTTGCCTGACCAATTGTATGAGCTCCTGCATTGAAAAACAACTAATCACCCATGATTAATAACTGAATCACTGTTATCATTGTTGTTACGGTTACTATTTACTATGATAATTGTTTACAAAAAGTCATAGGCTATAGTAACTAACCTGAAAGAGCTATCATTTCATTAGCAGTAAAACCTTGGTTCGAAAATGATGAGATAAGGGCATTAAGACTCGAAGTTGGTCCTGGGAGATTAGAGTTTGCAGCACTTAAGCTTGCAGTTGTTGAGTCCCTTCTACCAAATAAAACATTCCAACCTGGCCCACCAAGCTGCAGAAAGTTAAAAGAAAAATAACAAAATCAGCCAACTCAATCTAGTGAAATTTGTTTTCGGTTAAAAGAAAATTTTTTACATATTGAACTCTTTGGTTTTACTTACAGCCACGACGGAGTCTCTGGCAGCTGCAGATAATATATCGGCACAAGAAACGACACCACGGCACTGGCGCTCTAGTTGTGTTTTGATAGTATCAATGACATTGAATCCTCTAATGGAATTGCTATTCGGACCTGCTGTTTTTTCTCCTGTAAAATTTGCGGTATCGTCCAATAAAACAGATGCATCACACCCCTACACAATCATTCAATTGAACAAATTATTTCTTATTTTCAGCCACATTTTATGAGAAAATATATCAGAAATCTGTCTTTGATAACCTATTCAAGTCAGTATTTATAAGAATTTACTACAAAAATGTAGTGATTAAACATACTAATAAACATTACAGGTAAGCAAAAGTTATGTAGTTGATTGTAATAAATTTATCTGTGCACTTTTAGGAATATATTTCGTATTTTCAACTTACTAAAAGCATATTTAAAAGCTAACATCTCAAAGTCAACAAGTTACAAACATCAAGAGAGGAGACAATAATCTATTCAAATAGGATAGGTTTTCAGCCAATAATTGGCATGCAAAGTAGTAAGTGGATATTATATTAGTAAGAGAATTTGGATATTTCAACTAACATATGTTCAAACCATTTTGGATCTTAGTTGGTTGTTCAAAAGAATCTAGAAAGATACCTACAGGGACTGGACAAACTTTTCTCCGCACTATTCAAATTGTATAAAAATTAAAAAAAAACAATCTATAGGTTTCAAGTAATATATACTTTGTGAATAGATGAATAAATTTATAAGTGTACATAAATATAATATATACAAGACTTTTTCCATGCATATACACGCATTATTACTAAACAGAGCATAAGAATAAATATTATTTTGTTACACTTTATTTCCAGGCAAGAAAAAAGGTTAAAATCCAACAATTTTTTCTAAATTTATATTAGTCTTATAAAAAGTGCGAAATTAATGTATAATTTTACTAATACAATAGCGATGTTGTACTATGGTGAGATCGTAAGAATATGTCAACTAGGAGATGAACTAGGTAATATAACATGACATATGTATAAGAATAATGACCCGAACGTGAGTAGAAAAAAAACGTAAATATGTGATCATAAAGTGAAGGAGACTTGCATTAACAAAGCAATCATGGAAGTGAAGACGGAGCAATGACGCTCCCATGCGAGCTTCATTTGACACCGCCGTATTCACAGCTCTTGTTACGATAGAACGAAAATTCGGACACGTTCTGGCATAGAAATTGGCAGATAGCTGAGCTGAAGTTGTTCCAAACAGAACCAATAGACATAATGTAAAAGTTGAAAGTTTAAACAAAAACGAAAAACTTGACAAAGCCATATGTGTATGTGAGGTCTAACAAGTAACAAATTAATGTAGGAGAAAAAGTGCTAGTTTATTGTGATTGATAAAGGGTTGATACATCATCTATATATAGGGGTTACATTGTAAAATAGGAAGTCAATGGTAAGGTTGCATAAACATTAAACAATATATTACAATCACCTACTTCTCCATGCGTTACTAGTCTTCATTTCCCTAATTCATATTGGGTATTAAAATTATGAAAAAGTTTTGTCCTTTGTTTAAAGGAATTTGAAGCTGCTAACAATCATCATTCAAAATGAACTTAACTAATTAGGTGTTTTTTTGCCAACGAAGGGTTAGCTCTTGTAAAAAGGATTTTAACAACGTACTTGAGATCTTGGCTCATCCACTTAACAAACATTTCTAACTCATAGATCTCCAGTTCTAACATTACGCTCGCCTTATTTTTTATTTTGTATTAGTAAACAATGGACATCATTAAGTAACGAGACTTGATTAAAAACTTGATTTAGTTGTTTGTCAACTTTTAATCTCGTCATATGTATTTAGACAATAAATGCTATACCACTCAACTAGTCAACTACATGACCAAAAAATATGGTTTCATCCGGTTCTCAAAAACAATAAGGGGCTATTCTATTAAGAGGTCACCTCTAAATTAGTTAGAGGTAGAGTATGAATGGTTACGCCTCTTAAATATTAATGGCTCATGGACCGGAGCCTCTTAATGGTTAAGATTCGGGGACACACAAAATGATTCATAAGCTATTTCTTATTCAGTCACACGACACCTTCTTATTGATTTAATACTAGATTACCAGATAACCCCTAAGTCTACTTGGTTGTTGGTACTAAGCAGTACTAGTATTAGTTTGTAACTAAGAATTGAACATTTTTAGATCTTCAAGCACACTTGAATAAAGAAATTTTGTACCGTACGTTTGATGACGTTTTTTTCGGTTTAGGGTGAATTAGCCCCAAGTTGATTTTCTACTTAATGCGTGCAGTGTGTGTTGGTTTTTTGGGTACCGGCCATTTAATCGATGTGTTTTTGTTAACAAAAAATAAGTTCTCTCTGTGTTGGACTGGTTATATTGATTCAATCAGTATTATAATCAATATGCTGGTTTTTATTAACCAAAATTAATTAATTCTATCATTAACAAAAGATTGTTTCAGCGTAACAAAGTATTGTTCCAATAAACAATGCATATATTGTTTCAATATTAACATATATGTTCTTATTTTAACAATGAATCTGAGATAACAACCGTAAGACAACACACTTATTAGCTAACATCACAATTATAAGTTTAACCATCATAATTTTGCAAAATGGATATTATATTTTGTTCAAAAATGCATATTTTTTTACACATAAAAAATATATATCAATATTGCAAATCATATTAAGTAAAATTGAAATCTATTTTATGGTATTTTTTCTAAATAATAAATTATGGCCACTAATAACTAATTGAAGAAAAAGCTAGTAATTAAACATAATGAAAATGAATTCCCTTTTTACTCATCTAGGGAATAAATAACTATGGAGTATTAATTAAGTAACTTACTAACTTATAAAAGAGTAATACAGTAAAACATATCCATATATGAGATTGAAGTGTTGTAGTGGATTAATATTAAGGGCATGTTAGGGATTGAGTTTGAAAAATGTTTATTGGCTTATTAGGGTTTTCAAAAAACTAATAAGTTGAAATGTGTTTGACAATCATAAAAAAACTTTCTTATTTTAGCTTTTTAAAAGAGTTAAAAAGCAGTTTTTCAAAATCCTCAAATCCTGGCTTTTGAAAAGCCATAATCATTTTTTAAACTCAATCCCAAACATGCTCTAATTAGAGTCTATAATTAATCCTTTGGTTAATATTAAGGGCATGTTAGGGATTGATTTTGAAAAATGTTTATTGGCTTATTAGGGTTTTTAAAAAACTAATAAGTTGAAATGTGTTTGACAATCATAAAAAAACTTTCTTATTTTAGCTTTTTAAAAGAGTTAAAAAGCAGTTTTTCAAAATCCTCAAATCCTGGCTTTTGAAAAGCCATAATCATTTTTTAAACTCAATCCCAAACATGCTCTAATTAGAGTCTATAATTAATCCTTTGGTACTCAAATAATTTTGAAAAGTCATAATCATTTTTTAAACTCAATCCCAAACATGCTCTAATTAGAGTCTATAATTAATCCTTTGGTACTCATTTATTTGAAACACTACCTAATCCAAGAGTTGGCATGGCATGCAGGTCGTACCGGCCACCCCTCTTGCATATATTTTTTTGATGGAATTATTTATTTCATTATTATAAATTGCCTAAAGTCTTGTTGTTGACTATTGAGCTATATTAACAAATTTACAAATAGACAAAAGTCAAATTTTGCCAACACTATTAGATACAGCCAAACAAAATATGCATTTAGTCAAAGATATTCATAACACGAGATTAAAGTACTAGTCTAGTGGATTCATTCTTTTATTAGTGCCTTTGAATCATTCATTAATTTTATTTCCAATATTCCATTGTTTTTAAACGGCAGAAATTTTGTTAAGACTTGTAGTATTAAGTATATATTAGCGAATTGGGCTCAAAACCAAGGAAAGAAAAAAACCACATTAATATCTTTACACTAATAATAACCTTATGTGGTGGACCTACATAGTGGTGATCAATGTCAAGCGACACCATATAAAGTTTTGAGTTTAATATAAAGTGTATATCACCGAAAATCCATTTGAACCCATAATATTTTAGAAATGAACCCATTAAAGTTCAGTAATTGTTGCATCGTCTCATTTTATTAAAGTTGAGAACTGCAACTACATTTAGAATTAGATTTAGCCCTTAGCAATGCACTTGACAAAGTCAGGTAGAACTAGATGTATGTGCGAATGACTGCAAAGTCGAAGAAGTAGAAGCGAAGCTTGTGCGTGCAAATTATGGCTCTCTATTTGTAGGTTTTCTCAGGGTAGGTAAATTTTACGGAGTTCTATTGTGTTTCCTTGTAATTTGACTATCAGGTTTTGGGCGAAATGTACTTAAAGTTATCATTAGAAATGGTCATCTTCAAAAGTCAAAACGAATACAAAACAAATCAAATTGTCAACCCCATTTGATTCGACAACAGAAGATTCTGGGGACCCCGCCTAGTAAAAACATCTCCATATAAACTCACGGTGACCATAAAATTATGAACTCAGTGAAAAAAATTATTGACTACTCTAACCTTGTATTTTTTTTTTACCTAAATAAAAACATTCTCCTTTGTATCTTAAAAGTAGGGATGAGATTGGTACCGGTACCGAAAATTCTGATCCCGAAAATCACAAATTCTTGATACTGGTAATGAAATTTTCGGATCGTTATCGGTTGAATATCGGTTAAGGTATTTAAGGTAAAATTCGGGAAATAATGGTGCCATGCTATACCGACACCGAAACTCAAAACTTTGATACCGATTCGGTACCAACGGTACCAAATCATTACCGGTGCAGAATTATCTCATCTCTACTTAAAAGTACCAAACGACGTAGGCTTTGATGTATTGTTGAACACCTTAGCCTTTTTTAGTAACCAACATGCCTGTAGGAAGACTGCCTGTGTGGTATTCGTTTGAATCGAGCAGCTTAAACCACATTTTTTTGAAAATCATTATATACGATACTTTTATGGAAGGAAAATTAAGTTCTGTCCAGGTTTATACATGTGATTTAACTTTAATAATAAGTGATCCATGTATATAATAAATCTACTTATACTATTACAATATATATGTTCTTGAGTTGGATGGAAAAGAAATGAAATGGAATTAAAGAAAAAAATTATCATGTTAATAATGAAAATAAATGAAATGAGAGAAGGTTATGTTCCTAAGTTTTTTTTTTTTTTTGAACGACCAACTAAGTAACGTCGGGTACTCCGTACGCGGCCCCCATTGGCTAAAGGTAGCCCGAGCCGGCCACTAGTCCGGACGGACGAAGCCCCTAGCGGTCCACCTATTGAGGGATTCACCGGATAAAACCCGACCCCCACGGCCGCCAAATGGCACGACAGCAAGGAGCCGGTAAAACCGGGTGAGATCAGGACTCGAACCATGGCAAACCATGGTCATCCCTCATATCTCCCATATAAATTGGTGGTAGTGAGGTTTGAACCCCTTACCTCTCACTAGTAAAGTGAGTGCTCTACCATTGAGTCACAACCAATTTATTCCAAAATTTCATTAAATGGAGGAAAACAAAATGAACCCAAAAAAACAAGGAGAAATAAAAAAATAAGTTGGAAGAAAATATTTTCTCTCTACTTTGAAAAGAATTATGAAATAAAAGATATGAAAGATAAAATAAGAAATAAACGAAAACAAATTTTTTTGTTATGTTCTTTTCTCTCATTTCGGGAATAAAGCGTTAAAACAAAATAATTTTTTCACATGTCATTCAACTAGAGTAGCCAACTACGGATTAACAAATTCGGTATTGGTACATGTTGGTCCCGGTACCGGTACCAAGGTTTTGAGTTTTATGGGACCGGTACAGTACCGGTATTTACCGAACGTTACTTAAATACCGGTACCGAACCGAACATTTCGGTAGTACCGGTATTTCCCGAACGTTACTTAAATACCGGTAACGAACCAAACATTTCGGTACCAATAACAAAAGTTTACGATTTTCGGGATCAAGATTTTCGATACTAGTACCGGGCTCGTCCCTTGTGCCATCTAATATTATTACCATCTATATTATTAATAACAAAGTTCCAAATGTACTTTATTGTTTATTAAATAAGGTTTTTTATATTTATGAATTATCAAGTTATAACAAAGTTACGACAGTCATGATTGATTGGAAAGTCAAATAATAGTTTTAAATTTTAATGTCAAATTGAGGTTACTTGTTTAATATGCAATTTAAGACTATTGAAATGCATATCCAAGATGGTTGTGCAATACCACACGGATATAATTAGAAAACCCAATTTCGGAAGATTATAGTCTAGAATTTTTACAAATAAAGCGGGTACTTCTTTTTAAGAATGGTGGGAGTGTTATTCTTATCCCTAACTATCTTTCGCGCTCTCTCGCATCCATATTAACGTCACCTCATTTCACTCCTAAGTCCTAACTTTCTTTAATCATGCAAGTGCCTTTCATTCATCGAAATCCATCTTTCAACTGTTTTATATATATTTTTAATTTTTTAAACTTAATTAAATAAACTCGTTTCATATAAAAGTAGCGAGATTTTAAAATAAAATTCCATACTAATATAATTTTTTTAAAAAAGTACAACAATTGAAGGAAGAAAAACATCGAGATATATATATATATATATATATATATGAGAAAACAATAAAATTAAAAAAAACACTAAACCTTTCATCTCCAATGTTTAGCAATTTTTAATTTTCTTCTAAACCCGCTTCTTTAACCGGCTCGGGCAAGTCATCAACGGATTTACACATGAAATTCATATCCATTTTTCTTTGTTAGGCTACCAACGCCCGATGTTCTTCTAAAACAGTTTCTACATCCATTGATCTTGGCAGACCTTTCCATGTATTGACTTGTGAAGTCAGTTATCACTTTTATAAAATCCGGACCTTTCTTTTGCGATCATAATCATCATCGGCTTGCAATATGATACGAGTGTTTGATATTTGGTGTCAGAAGAACTTGTGTACGTAGTGGCGTACCTACCCTTTGAGTAGAGGGGTCGGCCGACCCATGTGAAAATTTTCTTTTTACCAATATATACGTGTTAAAATATAGACTGACCCCTGTATAATTTAGACCCCGACCCCTGTGTAACTTCGAGAACGACACAACGACCCCCTTGGAATTTCGAGAGGGCCCCATGAAATTTGAGACCGGTCCTATTAAAAATAAATTTACATATTTACAACTATAATTATATAAATGTATATAAATAATATACCAACTAACTTTGAGTTTAATAGGAAACAATTTATATACAAATTTAAGCTCAAATGTTCAATTAATTTATACTCAATTTTTAGCACAAAGTCTCAAACTTCCAACATAATCTACATTTAAGCTAATTAAAAAAAAGGATTATGATGGTGGAAGACTGGAAGTAGTATGTCAGGTGAATTCAACAGATTAAGTGTTTTAATCTAAAAAAAATATGTTTTGGTTATACAGTATTTTGTTCACTTATTACATTTGCATTGGTGTGTTGTTGATTCGTTGATTGAAGTTAGCTCTCGTATCATTATTACCCGTAGCAGCTGTAAGCATTGAAATTTGTTTTTCGGCGATGTATTTGAACTCCAATTTGTATCTTCAGATGGGTGATGAGAATTTAAATGATGGTTTTATTTATTTTATTGAGAAAAACTTGATTATAAATGTCAAGCTAGATGATGTTTTGGTTATATTTCAAAAAATGAAAACTTGTAGAGATAAAAACTAGATATATTGTACAATAGTTATGCACTTATAATGAAGTTTCTCATACTTTTCTTTTTTGTTATATGATGTTTTGTTTGATTATCATTTTTTCCTATATATATGAACAACGCAAATCAAGCCTACCAGAACGGTCGAACACGACCAAAAAATATTATATAGCGATGGTCAGTTGTGTACAAACACAAAAAATTTCCGACCCCTGTGAGAAAATTTCCTGGATCCGCCACTGTGTGTACATGGTAGAATCCAATGTATTCATTCGTCTAGACGACTGCGTATTCAAAATATCAGCTCCTATTTCTAGAATGGATCTGCATTTCATATGAGTCCTTAAAACCTCTCACGCCTTTACACGAGGAAAACTTTTTTTTTGTTGTGTTCCTTTTTATACTCGGCGAGTAACGACAAAAATATATTATTCTTGTCTTGACCACTTCTTCGACAACTGTGTGTTCCTTCCTATACTCGGCGGCAACCATTTGTTGAAAATACAACTGAATTTATTTACTATTTTGAGCAAAATTTTCCACCTTAAATTAACTTGATGAGCAGTGCGTTCAGTTGAACCAAGTTACGTGGCAGATTGACCAAGGATGGTTTTCCAAAACGAGTCGAGTTTTTTTTTCTCATCATTCGAGTCCTCTGATATTGTGCACCAAGCCCCAGCTAACGAGACATCTTCAAGCTCAGACCATGGTTTCGACTTCTTTTTCCCATTGTTTATCCTTCTTTTTATGGGGGCGGATCCGTTGACTCATTAAATTAAAGTTCATTGTTTTTTTTAAAAGAGAATGAATGTGTTGCGCGAAGCCTCGACGGTCAAAAGGATTGGTTAAGGTTATATAATAGATTAAAGTTAATTGTTATTTTTTGTTTGACCTGTTAAAATGGTCATATAACCGTCGAGGCTTTAGTATGCTCAGCACCACCAGTGCACCACTACTCGGGGGGGGGGGGTGATCGGTTCCAAAGAAAGGAAGCGGACGTGTTCCTGCCAGTTCGATACGGTACCAGCCCCGTCTTTCACCCACTTTGTCCATTCTAAAACTGAAGATTAAATATCGATCATTTTTACTCATAATTATAATTAGTGGTTTATGTTTATGAATAGAATGTATATTGTACTAGTGATGCTCACATAGATTTATGTGAGGAATATATATTTTAAACTTGATTATTATGGTTTGGGTTGAGTCTATCTGTAACATCACGGAAAATATTGAGCCAAAAATGCCAAAAACCAAAGTCAAGGGATCAAATCTGTCAATTTCCAAACTCCAGAGTCTAAAATGTAAATTCTGATTTTATGACCCATCGCGCTACGCGATTGATCAGAAGAGAGCCCCATCGCGTATAGCGATGGGTGTCTGACACGTTGTGACACGTGTGCCACGGTGGCACCATCTGCCGCCACGTGGCGCGGTGCCTGCCACGTGTCGCCTCGTGGCAGGTCTACTCTGTGATTCAGCAAGCCTACATCGCACTACGCGATGGGCTTGCCAAGGGACCCATCGCATAGCGCGATGGGAACCAAAATCAAGTCTATAAATAGCAGCCACGGGATTCATTCCCATCACACCTCAAAACACACACATTACTCTCTCTCTAACTTATCTCTAGACCTTGAAAAGCGTGCACTCGATCTACCTCGTTTTGCGTGCCCGATTCCTCGTTTTCCGTGCCCAATACCTCGATAATCATGCCACCTTCCGACGATGTTATAAGCAAGGAAATAATATTGGTGTGACGTCCCGACGACCATCTCGAAGTACGTACCGCGAAGTGTTGGTGTTCAATTCCTGTGTCCAAGCAAATGGTTGATCAAGCGTGTGTTGATAAAGAAAAAGACGTCGAAGTGTTGCCCGAGTGTGTAAGGTTTATTAAGCCAACCAAGCTAGGCATGATGCCCGAATAAAATAATAATAAAATATTATAAAGGTTTAATACCCCAAGTCGAGGTTATTCTCGATACCTCGATAAACAAAGAAATATATAACAAAGAAAATAAAGGAAAAGAAAATTGAAATATAAATATGAGTATATATATGTGTATGATTATTCTTTGTTATAAAATATATTATTTAAGTATAATGAGTATACTTAAATAATAAAGAAAAGAATACGTTTTCTTAAAGAAGAAGAAGCGTAGGGTTTTTATAAATAAACTAAAGGTTTATAATAATACTTTTTAACTAAAGGTTTTAAAGTAAAAGAAAATCGAACTAAAGGTTCATCGAGATAAACGAGACTAAAGGTCTTAAGCCGGATTGTATATCCGACTAACAAAAGTTATACTCGTACTATTGGTGCTAGATAGCAAGGAAAGACTTACGGACGGTGTTGGAAGCCGATCCCAATGAAAATGTGAATACGCCCCACTTTTATAAACTTGTTTTCAAAACAAACGTGTTATGTGTAAACCTTTACGTGAGGCTACGTGTCTCTAAAAACATTGTAAATAAGAGTATAAGCCTAGCCCTCAGGCTGTGGTATACGTTTGTCTGGATCCTTACATATGTGGAATGCGGTGGGCACATCGCGCCACGCTTGGTCACGACCTCCAGCCATGATGGGCCGGACCTAAGTTACGTCCAAGTGAGACTGACCATGTGTATATTTATGGTAACTAAGTTATGCGAAAAGCTGCGGTGTTTTGCTGAGGTGACCTACTGTAGCTAGAGACTCAAGTTTATAATGATTGTTTAACTTAATTATTCCTAAGCCAAGATGGGCCGAGGCTTACGTGGTCTCGAGGGGTGATTAAGTAAAGAAAATATTTTTAGTGTCAGCATATTCACCAGCATTCGTTGTTGACGTATTTTATAACATTTTGCATGTAATCAAGATTAGAGCTTGTGAAGACGAAGAAGCTCAAGAATCCGATGGCTCGGATAATTTTGTTTAAATATTAAAATACGGTGGTTTTGTAAAACTCATAAACAAGTAAACTTAAAACGAGATTTTTATCTCGTCTTTTATAATGTAAATATTTATAATTTTGATCCTTATGGCTTTATAAGACTTTCCGCTAATAACCCGCTACTCTGATTTATTTACAAACATGATACCAACTGTCGATTACACTCTTAGGTCTGAGATGGGGGTGTGACACTATCTAAACTGGTTTGGATCAATATAGGATTAAACACATAATAATTAACAGTTCGCGTTCGTGACAATCCGACGGGTTAATTGTTTGGTTGACCGTTTAATCAATTTAACTTAAACTATTTGCGTTTTTCTAAAAAATAGTTTAAGCATAATTGGTTGAAAGGTAAAAAATCATATGTACATTTAGAATTTAAAAGTAATAATATGTAAAACAAAAAATCGAGTAAATGGTCATGTTATTATAGCGCATACGTATACACATGCCGTATTTGAGTACATATTTGTGACTTGGTTTTCGTATTAAATCATGCTTGGGTTGAAAGAAAAAAAATATATTTAACATGTTAACCCATAAACACGACCATCTACCAACTGTAGTCTCTTACCCAAAATGGCAAAAAATGGTTTTTTTTGTAACATTCTAGGCGAATCTCATTTTGTTTGTGGATAGGATGGATCCGAAGTTCACAAGTAATGGCCATGTTTCTTAAATCACCAATCCGCTTTAGGCTTAATATTAGTCGATGAGAGGAGAACTTCACAGTTAAACACTTAAACGTGCTTAGGTGAGGTAGTAACAAGATAAATGACCTCTTGGAAAATCTCCACCTAGACAACAAGAAAACAAATCCGTTAGCCCTAAAGGGCAAAACAGACAATATTGGTTATTCGAGTGGCCGACTGTTACAATTTTTTTTAGCTAAATAATGTCCATATAGTTTGTCGTTACATCAGCAACGCGTTTAAAAGGTGACTTATTCCAAAATATCTATATTGAAACTCGCACGTCTATTTCATTGTACTACTTAATAATCATTTCCAATTATAAAAAGAATGAAAAAGGTGATACGCCAGCTATTAGTAATTTCCTGTACATACAGTCATACACAGTTAACGTTTGTTGACTTAATACTTTATTAATTAACCCTTTTTATTGACGAATACACACATTGTACTCTATACGTTTCCTATTTCTAAAATCCTAAAATCATCAAATCTGTGCTTTGCGAGATTAGAACGTACAACCCCTTGGTTATGAAATATACCGTTTAAATAATGCGTCCCTTGGTACTGCAATATTTCGTTTACATAGACACATATTTATACCAAATAAAAAAAGTAATTTAAATGTGTCATAATGTTTTTAAGTAACTATTCAATTCAATATTTATCCTCCAAGAACACCCAGATGATGAGGCACATCTTCTTTATTAATTTGAGAGGTCGAAGGTTAAATCATTGATATATAGTTAAGAAAAATAGATTGACAACTAAAAAAGAAAAGCTCTCTAGTATTTAATTGTATATTATATATATTAAATTCGTATAATAAACGAGTAACTGTGGACGAGAAATCACACTAATATTATTTTGAGTAAAAAACATAAAAAAACCCGAAATACTATTTTTTTTCTTATATAAGTAAATAATTTTTAAGTAAATTACATTATAATAGGTAAACTACAAAAAAAGATATAAAAAGCGTGTTCCTTTTAAGTAAATTCCGCGTCGTTTTATGCACAAAAAAGATTGCAAGTTATAACTAACGGTCGCCTCTATTGTCCACACGTTTTGGATAAATAGGTCCTGAATAAGATGAGAACTAGGTAGAGTAGTTTCACAATGTTCGAAGAAAGTTGTTTGATATCAGACATCATTGATATTTTGCAACCCTTTATTACAATGGTTGGATAACAAGTAATAAAAAACGATTAGTGGGGGTGATTCATGTTAGGCGAATCTCATACTAATTATGTCCATAAGAGGGGAATCGAGTAACAAAGTACATGATGGCCATATCAAAATAGCATTATGGTTATTAGTTATATAGGAAAAAACATCCCACGCTAAAGACCATACAAAATCATGTAATGGCCATATCAAATAGCGTTTTCGGTTAATACAGCGAATGTTCTATATAATTATGCATCAAATACTGTAATTTTTTAACATAGATACGTTAAAGTGTGAAGTAAATTCAAAAGTTGTTATCTTTTTTGCTATAAAGTAATTATTATTTTTTATCTTTTTACTCTAAATAAATTATTTAAGTTTTGGGTTATCATAAGTCATAACTAATATATACTTGTTTGATTCCTTAAGGATGCTGCTAAACGTACTCTCTTTCAACTATTTTTCTTGATTGAATGGATATATAGGATTTTACATACAAAACATCCTTTGCTAATATAAAATTCTGATTATTATTTTGACATATTCTAACATACCCTCTCAGTCGAAGCAATTCCAGGATGTTGACATTGTCCCGAAAATCATCAAATAGTCCGCATGAAAGGCCACAGATAATGATGTTCGCTAGGATGGAGTACAGGATTACTGGCAAGATAAATGACACTCATGCTGTCATAATAGACAACAGTGTCAAGTGTAGGTGGCTGATATAGTTCGAACTTGAGATTTGGATCCAACATACTTCGATGACAGAATTAGCCAGCCACACCCGGCATTCTGCTTTGGCAATTGATAGGGAAATAGTCAAATGTTAAGCGTCAAGTACCGTTGCAACGCCGCGATCAGCATGGGTATAAGTATAAGCTACTAAGAACTAGCATGGATAAGGGAAGAAGAACAATGTGATTTGATTTGATTAAATTAGTGTATTTGAAACTGGTGTGTTGACTAGGTAAACCACACTCCTTTTTAGATTGCAAGTGTGTTTTTATTATAATCTAATAGCTAAGCCAAATTTCTAGACATGTTTTTTGATTCCTATAATTCTTTAGTCTTTTTGCATATGAAACCGCCGGGAAGCACGGGATCATTTAAATACTTATCAGTTTGAACTTAATTTTCTCATTTTACAAATCCAACATGTAACAACAATAACAATCGTAGTCAACTGTAAATCTCACAAATAACAAAAACTATTGGTGGTGTTTGAGGATGGTGTGATATAGATAAACCTTAGCTCTATCTATGGACATAAAGAGACTGCTTCCATAAGACCTCCGGCCCCGACATAAATCCAACATATATATTATATAAAGCAAAGTCAAATTACATAGCCATGTTCAGTTGGAAGCTTCTTATGACAAACAAAATGCTCGTACTAACTTTTGTCATTTGCTTTCTGCCAACTTGTTACAATGTGACTTTGTCCAAATTTTAATAATTTAAATCCAACGACTAGTGGTGGTAGCCTTTGATATCAGTTTTAATATTTGATCATTCAAATATATGATGCTACCATTAATTAATAAATGGCAAATATGTCAAATTATATGTAATAAATTGTTTGTTAAAGTTTAAAACACTGACTAGAACTTCTTTATAGTCTCATAATCATATTAAAACTATAATGTTAAAAATATTTTCGCATTTTGAATATCTTGATGATACAGTTTTTAACGTGGATCACGCTAGTTTCTTATATAAATATTAAGCATTTGTTTTGTTTTATATGTAAATGATCAGAAATGATAAGAGTGGAAAATATGTAAATAATAGACTTCGATCCATTTCAATAACATGCATGATACGGGTAATCGGGCAATAGCATATGAAGTTGAATTGAATCAGATGTGCATGCCAAATCAATTGAGCAAATTGAATATTGTTTATAAACATGTGAAATCAATAGAAAAACTGAAGAAACTTAGTTTGTTAATGGTGTGATGTCAATGACTAAAAGAGACAAATATATTGTAAGTAAACATACAATTGCTAGAGTAATTGTGATTAATATGCAGAGTAATTATGTTTCAGTAATTAGTCTAATTATTTTTAACTAGAGTAATTATTTTTGTAAATGAAAAAATGTAACTAGAGTAAGTGCTTCATAGTTATAATTTGAATAATTATTTTATAAATAAAGTAATTATTTTTATAACTACAAAAAATTTAAGCATATATGCTACAACTAAAAGATCACATTTTGACATATTTTGTAGCAAGCTAGATAGATTCCTGGCGAGTTGCACCGAGTTGATATTATTAACAGTCGTACAACTTATCAAAACCGTGTGGTGTGGCTGCGAGTTTAGATTAATTTGATCGGTGTTGGGTTACGAAATAAACTGGAAATAAACCTAAAAAAAAACTTTGTTAATGCCCAAATACAATAAATTGACATAACAAAAATTGTATGTTATGCTGGCAAATCGACAACACTTTGGTTGGAAGTTGGTTATGGCGCCAAAAGTAAAGCAAAACATAAAATCACCCATACATAAATACAACCATTTAATATATTTAAGATATAAAAAATGTGGCAAACAAAAAAAACATGCGCATTGCAGTTTCGAAATAAATAATAATACGAATTCATTGATTCTAAAATCAATGGATAAAAAACGCGGTAAAAAAACGCATGTTGAGTATTAGATTACGACATCGAAATTGTCGGCACTAATGCGAATTTGGTCAGAATCGAAGTTGTCGGCACTAAATCATACAAAGAAAACCACGCGTTGTGGTGGTCAACCGATGCGTGTTCGGTCGGTATTAGATTACGACATCGAAATTACAGTAATTAATTAATTCGCCCACCCCAAAATACAACAAGTTAACATATTTAAATAAAAAAAAACCGGCGAAAACCAAAAATATACGCGCGTGGTGGCTGCGAACCGACGCGAATTAGCCCGGAATTGACGGACAAAAAACTCGTGTGGAAAAAACCGTGTTGCGACAATGAGCTGACGCAAATTCAGCTGGAATCATTTGAAGGCATTAACGGAAAAAAAACTCACGTTTTACGAAAACGAGCTCAACTTACGTAAATTAAAAACAAAAAAAATGTTGACCAACCACGTGAGGCCACGTGGGTGGTTGCATCGCCAAACTTGTCTTTTATCATATATATATAATAATAATTGTAGACGATGGGTATAGGATTTATCGGCGTCAATACACCATTTATGAAGTTGTATAGTTTCTTGTCATGAACACTTTCGAAAATGCACGAAATGGAGCTATGAACCCGAGAACTTGTGACTATTTTTGCGAATCTTTGTGTCTGTTAATGGAATCATTGGTGAAAAACCATGATGCTCGACATGGTAGTGACAATTTGTTTCTTTAGGGGATCTAACCGGTCACATACGTTAGTTCCCATAAAAATCCAAAATTGTAACGACGACTCCTCATTCAGTTCATGGTGATATTGATGGGTACTGAATATCGTACTATATGTATAGGTTCGGTACCAATATGGTATCGGTATGGTAACGATATTCTGGAAAAAGAAATCTTATCCCTAGTAATTACACACCTTGGCTTGTGGGATGCAACTGTAAAGATGCTAATGTCAAGTTGAAGTCCATTAGCCTTTAAACCGTTGAATCATGAGTTTTATGTCCACAACTAAAATGTAATATTGTATCATTCTTTCAATAAACATTCAAACAAATTGAAAGAAAACTCACAAAAGTATGCAAAAAGACCATTAATTTTAACAACTTGCACAAATTACAACTTCAATGATTCGCAAGACAACAACAAAACATATGAAAGTTAAAAAGAAAAATATTATTTGTTGAACCACTAATTGTATTTAAGCTTCTCAAACGACTTGAGGTTAATTTGTTCTTCTGCAATTGGTCCTAACTTGACCGCTTGAGCCGGTTAAAGGGCTAAGGTTGCTCATCTTCACCATTGCACTTGCAAAGTCACGGAAGAAAGTACTTTGGCTCGAACTATAAGTCCTCACCTGCGCATCAGCGGAACCTCCATTGAACAACTCTTGGTCTGAATGCAATAACCCCCTTTGGTTAATCAAATCACTAAAGTATCTATTGTCGAAAGGTGTAGCGGAAGAATCTAGTGGTGAAAGATTGTTGTCACCACCACTCGAAGGACAATTTGGTCTTAAAGACGTCGCAAAAGATGCGTTTATGTTGTTATCATTGTAGAGACGAGTACGAAACGTCGTGCATCTTGCTTGACCAATTGTATGAGCTCCTGCATATATACACACGGTAATGAATATTGAAGTCATCAGTTGGCCAATTGTAGGATTTTAAAAAGTTCATCTATAAAGTTACTCACCTGAAAGAGCTATCATTTCATTAGCAGTAAAACCTTGATTTGAAAATGATGAGATTAGTGCACTAAGACTCGAAGTTGGTGCTGGAAGGTTAGAATTTGCAGTGCTTAAGCTGGCTGTTGTTGAGTCTCTTCTTCCAAATTGCACATTCCAACCAGGCCCACCAAGCTGAAAGTTAAAAAAAATTAATAAAATATATTTAAATAACAAATCTGAACTGTTTGAAATTTTTTCGTTTTTTATTTAATTTAACTTACAGCGACAACAGAATCTCTAGCAGCCGCAGATAATATATCAGCACAAGAAACAGCACCAGGGCACCGGCTCTCCAGTTGTGTTTTAATAGTATCAATGACGTCGAATCCTCTAATTGAATTGCTATTTGGACCTGCTGTTTTTTCTCCTGTAAAATTTGCCATGTCGTCCAATAACACCGAAGCATCACATCCCTGTAAAAAAAATAACTCTTATTTTCGGCTTAATAAAAAGAAATTATATCAAAACAAGTGTCTTTTGGTCACGTGTATCAATAAGTATTGTGGATATAATAAGTTAGAAAAGCCAGTAATGACGTTGATACTAAATTCAATCATTGATAGACATACATGACATTTCAAAGTCAACAAGCAAACACCGTGATAGAAGACAATAATGTATTCAAAGTCAAATATAACTTCGAAACAACATTCTCCAATTAAATATTAAGTAAGCAACCAACCCAATAGGATTGGGTCCCAGCCAATAGTTGGCATGCAAAAGTGTATAAACCTTTATTAATTTATTTCTACTAAAAAATGTGTATAAGCTTGTTAGATTTATAAGTGTGCATAAATGCAAATAATTTTAAGATTTTACTTTGAGTAAAAACTAAGGAAGAGTGGAGTTAAAAGGTTCGAGACTTGCATTAACAAAGCAATCATGGAAATGAAGACGAAGCAACGAGGCTCCCATGCGAGCTTCATTTGACACGGCTGTATTCACAGCTCTTGTTATAATAGAACGGAAATTTGGGCACGTTCTAGCATAGAAATTGGCAGATAGTTGACCAGAAGTGGTTCCAGAAAGAATCAATAAACATAACAGAAAAGTTGAAAGCTTAAACAACGAAAGAAAGGTTGATAAAGCCATGCGTATGCAATTTTAACAAGTGATAGATTTGGAGAATGAAGTGTTAGTTGTGAATATGAAGTGCTTATGCATCATCTATATATAGGGATATTGTTGGTACGTAGAGGGAATGTGAAAGATACTAAGTCAATGGTGAGGTTGTATAAACAATATACAAGTATCAATCAATCACCTACTCCTCCATTACACGGTCTCTATTCCTTGGTAGTCTTCTTTTGCCATTTTCTAAGTTTTATAGGGTAAAATATATAAATTCATATATTGATTAAACCGTTAAAACGGAATAAATTTTCGTCTTTGGTTAAGTTTCATAAGTGAAAATGATGAAATAGAGTTGATTTGCTTTGTAAAAAAACAGATTTTATTAGTTATAGACCCGGTTAAGAAACCAGACTCCAATACTTGGTTGTCAAATAATAAGAGTTGGTTGTGCATTTCTAGGCTATATATGCTAACATATACAATTTAGAATTACTTGACAACCAAATAGTTATCTGAGTCTGGTAACTTGTTAGTCTGTCTTTTGCTAAGCAATTCTACTATTTTTATGTATGCGTTTGTTGTAGTGATCAATGACATCAAGAAAGAAGAATCTTAGATCCGCATATGTATGCGTAAATGGCGATTATTAAACAAACGTATTTACTTAGACCTCATTAATAGCAACACTAATGGTAGCCTAAGAAGAATGTGATGGTGATAAGCCTTACGTTTACTCCCCCGGGGATAGAGAAACAGCTCCACTAAGAATCCGGCACCAAAAAACATTGTCTATCTTTGAAACGATCAAACCAGGCCCAACAAGGTATGCAGCTAGATCATTTGGTGATCTGGATATTTATATGAACATCCTATAACAATTTTCATAGTTAATTTGCCTTTATATCAACAACGCGTTTGTAGTGTGTCAGTGTGATTCAGACATTAATAGTGTAAAATCCTCGAATATTCATGGTACTTCTTAATAATATTCTCCAATAAATAAACGAAAAGCGATATCCAGCTTTTACTATATTATAATGTACAGAAAGTTAATGTTTATTGACTTAAATACTTTATTAAACCGACAAGAGTTTATATTATATTAAAAAATTATTTGAAATGCGTCATCATGTATTTATTATTAATTATTAATAAAATAATAAAAGAGAGAAATTTGTATGATAATAAATTTATTGAGTGTGTCCGAGTTTTACTATCAGTAGACCTTCAAATGGGTAAATTTACTCCGGTACTAAAGATAATTTAGAGACGTTTAAGGGCTCCGTACGGCTAAGTTGAGTCAGCTGATGGTGACATTTTGCTATTGGGTTATCCTGTATGAAATAGTTAGGTAATTATATTTGTTGTCCGTTAAAAAAAAAATAAAATAAAAGGTTTGGTGTCTCCTTCATATGCGATCAGTGGATAGTAGCCCATCAACTATCAAAATAACCGTTAAAAAGAGTAAACAAATCTATTGGACGATGTATACAAGTCTTGTAGTGGTGGACAAGAAAACAGACAATTATTATTTATTACTAACTTTAATATTTATATAGTTTAATGTAGTAGGTTATAATTCGCGGTGCATGTATGGTATCTAACTTTTCAAATTCATCTATTCTTTTTACCTTTTTAGTTTTTATCGATGCCTTTTATATTATTATTTTGTTTATCAATTCATTTTCTAAATTTTAGTTGACTGATTCTTTTTTAATTTTTTGTATAACAAATAGGTTGAATAGTCGACGTAAATTGAGTTAAATGTTTGGCTAATTATATTTGCAAATGTAATTCTATGTGTCATTAGAAGAGCATGTCTTGATTTTTATAATTTATTTGTTTTATATTTGGTATTAATTTTTGATATAAAAACACACGTAACCATAGCCGGCCGAATTCGTGTTGATTTATTAACACAACGCTTTAGTTTCCATCGCCCGAGTTCTACAAACCTGCCCCTCAAGTCAACGCAACCTACTTTGTAAAACACGTGGTTAACAAATTGTGAACAATTAAACGACAAAAGCTTAGTATTTTGTTTGTTAAAAGAACCTTCCAATAAACATGGTTGACAATGTGATGGAGACGCACAAGTATTCCAGTTGACTTTAGTATATTTATGGGATAATTCTTTTTAAATTTTTTAAACGACCAATTAAATTGTATATATATACATGAAACGGTCAATATGACCGACTTTATAACCACCGATTATTCTAAACTAGTGTTTTATCCGGTGTATTGTGTCAGACAGATCGGATATGCTTATTTACTCATTGCTTTGTAGTGGTGCACTAATGTTGATTAACATAAAAAAAGTTAAAACATTTTAAACGGCATTTATATGGTCGGTAAAACCCGAGCATTGTAGGTCCCGAGTGTTGAGGCGGTGAGTCGACGTGTATTCAGACGTTTTCGGTTACATTTGTGACGTTACCGTATAAACAAAATTGGTAAAATCCAAGCGTTGTAGGTCCGAGTGTTGCTGAGGTGAGTCGACGTGTGTTCGGACGTTTTCGTTTACATTTGTCACGTTACCGTATAAACAAAATTGGTAAAATACAAGCGTTAAAACCCAACAAATAAATTCATCAAGTACCTTATAAAAAGATTACATATTAAAATATGAACTAGTTAAAACGATGTTGATTCGATCGAAAAAACCCGGGAGTTGATAAAACATGAGAGTTGTCGATCCCGACCATTGTGGCAATGAGTCGATAAAACTTAAGCGTTGTCAGTCCGGGCGCTGCGACGGTGAGTCAATGCGAATTCGTTTGGTTTTAATTACGCTAGTTATGGTATCGTAAGTAAGCAGAAAGGTTGATAAAACCCAAGCGTTGTTAAAAATCGACCGTTGTCGATTCTGGGCATTGTAGTAGTGAATCGACGCATATAACCGTTTAATTATCAAATTTAAAGAAAACATAAACACGTCGATCGTTAAGTTTCTTCACTTGGCCTAGTAGAGGCTTAGCGGCACCGAAACTCAATTTTTATTCTTATTAGACAATCACTTAAGCATTTGCACATGATTACAAATTAATAAACTTCAAATCTCTTAAGATAAACTAGTCCGTCTTGTTTGATTCTTCACCCATAGAAAGCCAAGTGACATTATCTCCCCCACCCACATTTGATAGCTGTGATGGCCTCACGTTAAACACCGTCTCGTTTCTAGCTTCCCATATGCTACTTAGTCTGATGAGACCAACCGTATGATGTCTTTTTTTTTCATCTTACATAAACTTAAAAAGGTTCAATAAATCTTATACACAAAATGTATATATCAAGAATGATCCACACCACACCACACCGATATTGTTTGCCAAACATCTTGAATGAACCGACATGAGATAAATATATGCTCCGCGGCCAAACATCTTGAATGAACCGATATGAGATAAATATATGCTCCGCGGTTTTTTCTTGTTCTCCAAATATTTGACATAAAACCGACCTATATATAGTTAATGTTTCTCCTAGCCATTGCCACCATTATCGGTTATAATCTCTCCAAATCCTTTCATTAGAACAAATCACAAAACGTCAATTTAATGATTCTATAAGTAAATTTACTAAAACGTTTTATAAGTTCATTTGTAGTACGTGCCTACTGATTTTTATTTATTTACTTTTCTTACTTTTTGAAAAAAAATTAACTTGAAACAAAATGAAACGCCACCCCGGTTAAAAAGTTCTAGAAGAAAACCATAAAAATGATGCCATGTAGTTCGAATACTAACATTGAATTAATATATGAGGACATCAGTACTACATTTGAAAGCATGATATAGTTAGTGACATGTCTCTAACGTCAAAATATTAAGGGAAAATTCCCAAAATTTCCCTTTTTATGTGAGAAATCCAAAAGTGTTCAAATCCTTGAAATTCCCGTAATGTCCTAATCTAAATTGGTCTTCATGAATTGTTTACTAGTCTTCTTGACACATTTGAGCACCCAATCACAACATACCAGCTGGAAGGCGCCAATGAAAGAACACACAAAAGAAAATAAAGAAGTCTGGAAAATCACAAAGTGACTAGCGGTGCTTCATCCAGACTTCTTTCCTGTTGGAAGGAGAGAAAGAGAACAAGAGATGGGAGTGGAGACGAACAATTATAAGATTTTGGTCCGCAAACACGTCGTCAAATTGTTTTTGGTTGGCAAACACGTCGTCAGACGTTTTTGATGGTTTTTGATGCGCAAACACATTGGTTTCGAATATTTCTCAAACACGTCGTCATGATCTATTTGATGTGCAGTCACATCAGCGCCATATTTAAAGGTGACAGTTCTAGAATTTTGTGGCCTGTAACCATCATGCCAGATTCACTTGCATGTGACTCAAGTTGTATTTTTGCTTGCATGTTTAATTAAAAAATATTCTTAGTATTCGGTGATGGCACGCCTTATTGGTCCTTAAAACTGGTCAATATCATTATTTCACAAGTTGATTTAATATAAAGTATTAGCATACGAAAATATATTACTATATTGATAGAAAATATATCAACATATTAAAATAAATACATTTAGTCGAAGAGTAGGTACATAAAACATACTGTTTTTGTATTTTCCAGTATGATACAGTGAGCAATAATTTGTTCTTTCTATATATGCCGAATAAAATTTCGGTGGCAATTAATATATCTAACGTTTGATTATTGCTCCCATCCTTTTCACGATTTAAAGCTCCTAGCTTTTCTATAAATCTATGGATTGAGTTATCATTGTTTATATCAATATTGGCATATATATCGGTTGGTCACTTATGCCACAAAAGTACATACAATAAATCCACTTTGACATCTATTTACAAGGTCCCAAAATACTTTTTTTTAACATCTACATGCTCACTCATTTACTCTTAAACTATTCCAACAAAAAATAAACTCACATGTCTATGAACTTTGGTATTTACTCTGAAAAACAATTGTCCTTACCACCTAGCCAAGACTGGAATGGCAAGGCCCGAAATACTTACACCACAAAAGTACACACAACTATGACATTTGTTGCAACTTTTTACACAATGTTGTTATTGAAAGATGTTTTATTACTCTCATGCACCTGCAATATCAATAAAGTTAAAGGAGTCTGCGCACCTGTTTATCTTTGAAGGGATCATGGACGAGTATCTCAGCCTAAGTAATTGAAGTATTGAACTATTCAGTCTTTCATTTCTTGCACATTGTTCCGAGTCTATATAGGCTCCGAACGCTGGAGTAAACCTTTCATTTCATTGTTAAGTAGTTGAGTTTTTTCTTTTTACCATATTCCTAAATCCTAAGAAAGTTTGAGTGCTTGTTCAGTTCATTTTTCATCATTTTTCATTAAATCATTAATTGTTAAGTACTTGAGTTTTTCATAATATCCCAAAGAAAGTTTGTTCTTTATACCAAGAGTGGTATGATTAGTTCACTGTCTTTGAGCGATCCTAGAAATTTTCTGCCTCTCATTGTAGTTTCCCGTGGCTGATCAAATAACCAGCAACCTACCCATGGGGAAGGCTATGATTATCGAACATCAGTATAAAGAGTATAAAGACGATACAAGGTCCCGTGAAATATGGGAAATTTGTTGATGAGGATGTTAGTGAAAAATAGATTGGCCAGGGACAAATTTAGACGGCTAAAAAACGAGATGTTCATGTCATGTATGAGTCTTATATAGTACTAATAAGGTGATGAGCATGTGAAAGCAGTTTAGCTTCAAGGGTTACCAACAGAGTTCGAGAATGTCTAGATTCGTGAAGGGGAATGAATTATAGGAGATAATTTTTGCCGTGTGGTGGGAATGTGGAATTGGTGTTCTTAGCACAATGGCAACTCTAACATGCTCAGATTCAACATAACACCGACATTCGTACAACCTCTGTCACGCTTAACTCCTCATCTTCCGGCCATTTCTACATACCAAAGACACAAAACACCAATTTGTCATGCTAGGTAGTAATTTATAACCTTTCCAGTAAGGAAAAGTACTATTAGTAATGCTGATCAAGAGCTATTAACCCATGACTAAAATCTCCATTGTACCGGTCAACATTAACAAAATGTCCACCACCAACAATTTCCAAAAATGTCCACGCCAAATCACGGCGTTTCAACTCCTTTTAATTAGTCATTTGCTTGACGAATTTAGCCAGCGAGATTATGCCACATGTCCTAATACTGTCTAGTCAAGGTTTTTTTAGACAAGAACTTCTTAATCAAATACTTATTTTTTTTAAATAAAAAAGAAAATGAAATCTTAGTTTAACAGTAAACCTTTAAATACTTTTGGAAAATAAAATCCTAAAATCAACGGCAATAATAGTGCTGTGTCGTTTGTTATAACTGAAACTAGTGATCAGGGGCGGACCCACATAGTGTGGATCGGGGTCCCGGGACACCAATGTTTTTTAAAAATTTATTAGAAGCGGTATATTAAGTTTTTTGAGGACCCCATAAGATTTAATACTTGGAACCCATACTATTAATGTTGATGTGGTCTGTTGGAAAGTCCCTTGTTTTATCTTTGAAAGGTCATGGGTTCAAGTCTTACAAGGCTCAGTTTTTGGTTTTTTGTGTTAATTTTTAGTGTTAATCAATCATTTGATTGCTAATGTTGCAATGATAACTTTGGAAACATTCAAACACCTCTAAAATACATATCATTGTTTTCAACTTTATGCATGGTTTTCTTTAGAAACATTCAAACACTTTAAAATATCAGTTTTATTTTTCACTAGTTTAAGTTAATGGTTTTCAACACATGCTTATGAAAGGGTGGATCTAGGTTCTATCTCAAAAATGTTTAAGAAAGGGAAAACAAAGTGTTTATGTGTCAACCCGACCCATTTTGACCCGTTCAGGTAGTGATGATTGAAAAGAAAGTTTTATTATAATATTGTTTTTTATTATGTTCTTCTCCTCGACCCGACCTGAACAACGACCGACCCGAAAAATTTGAACACCGAAAATATGGGACCCTATTGGCAAAAAATCCTGGGTCCGCCACTGCTAGTGATGTGTCTTGGATCAGTAGTTACTGATCATACACTCAAATTACAATATTGATGCATCTTTTTATATTATCTATAGAACTGATCATGTGATAGAAGTTTGACTGATTAGGTTTATGTCTAGTTTTATTCGTTAATTTAAACCGAGTTTGATTATGTTACGATTTGTATTGGGTTAGTATATATATGACGTTATAATTGTAATAAGTTTAGTTGTGTGCCGAGTTTTGTGAGTTTAATAACAAGAGTCATTTGCGTGGGAAGTAATCAAATTCCGTCTTGTTCCTGCTTCACCATGAGAGTCTGGGCCAACATCATAAAGAAAGCATCATTGGTACAAGAAATTCTTAATATGTGAAATGCAAGTTTAGTACAACAAACAATGGGATGAATTCAAGTTAAATTAAGAGAGACAATGTATTACTATTATTCAAATGACTTTATTAGATAAGTTAATTTTGGTCAATGTGATAAATCTTGAAGGTTGTTTGGTCTTGGTCATTTGTGGTCAAATTGTCTAAAATATGTCAATGCTTGTAATTAGAAGCATTAGTTTTCGTAGATGGTCTAATCATCTTGTTCAATTGTAATCTTAATACTCAGATTGGAGCAACGTCTATGCTCATTGTAAGACATGATTTATATTAACTAATTAACATATTATTATATTTCCTGAAACAAAACAAGAGAGCGAAAGCAACAAGCAGGTAATCTATTTCGTATTAGAAATTGATTTTTAGAACCAAATAATGATCTTTATTGTTTGATGAGTACAATCATCTGCAATACTCACCCTAACACCTTCAAGGAATTTATTTTATTGTGGAGAGGTTTTATGTCTACACAGATTTGCTCTTAAATCTTAATCTTCGCCGTTGTTGTCACTCCAGTGTTTGATCGCTTTCAAAATGGCTCGTTTCACAACCATGGCATCTATGTCATCAACATGTCCCTCATTCTAGAATAAGTAAATATATATTTATAAAAATACCAAATGGAATAGAGTAACAAAATTGAATAAAAACTTGCCTACTCGCTTTTTAAACCATTTATATTGCTAGAGTTGATTTGTACATTTTAAAAAAGTTTGATATGAAAAAAAATTGTGGCTTGTTGTTTATAAGAGGGATGAAGAAAAACTTGATACACAAGTTTAAAAGATAATCTATGGCTTTTTATGTATAGTACGGGTTCGGGTGAAAACAAAATTATAATACACATCAAAGCATTCGATCTCTTACCTCGCATATTGCTTGGAGATGGAACTTATTCGAACAAGAGACGTTAGCATCACGCACATCAAGTCCAAGCTCTTCAAATGCTTCGAGTATAGAAACAAGCAGACCAGGGCACTCCTCTTCAGAGAACACGTTAATTCGAAAACCCTTATCTAGGGTTTCGACTGTGGCTTTCTAATACTCTCATTAAAAGCAACATCAAGTATAATCACATTAATTTTGTGTTGGAAAAGAAAATAGAAGTTACCATAGGTATTGAAGTAGCTTCACTCGAACTTGCTATATCTTTATGCAATTTTTCTACCTTCTCCTCGAGTTCTTCGATATACTTTGCCGCTTCTACAACAATTGATGTTTTGTGTACCTGAAAGAGATAATAAAACCTTGGGCAAATAAATCTTGACATACTTATACTTCATACTTAATTCATAGACAAGTATTAGAGCCAAGAAATGTATTCAGAATTTTGTTCTTTTAATGTACTAATCATGGGGAGTTTACAGCATTGGAATGGATAACCGAACGAAGCTCTCTGATCTTCTGATATAAAGCTGCTCTTCGATCCTCTTTCGATCCCATGATTGATTAATATCGACAAGCTACTAATCATAGGGTCTTGTGAAGAAAATGAGTGATATATATGAAGAGAGGAACTTGCTATCTCAGAACCTATTGTTGTCTGTTTCTATATGAGTAGGGATAAATTAAGTTATTCACCGTAACCAATGATTAAGACATAAAGGTTACAATATATATGTTTGTACAATTACATACCCACCCTTCTGTTAAGATTAAATAACGACTGCAAGACTACTAGGATTAAATTAAAACAAGAACAATTAAGACTTATGGAAAGCACAAGGTGCCAACTTACCAAAGAACACAATTGAGTTTTATGCCATACATATTTCATATATATAAAACAAATGGTAGCTGTAAACATTTCTGTGGCGTCACCCATCCGATTTTTATCTTATGATATAATTGGGGTCACAAGAACGTAACTCACCACCTAAATGTTTTTGGTACACTCTCTAAGAGCATCTACAACAACAAACTAACACAAACTACCACATCATAGCCACATCACATTTTAAACTTTTCTTAAAAACTCAACTTTCTTCCGCAACAAGAAACCTACACAAACCCCATTAAATAGTATTATATGTGTATATAATATATATATATATGTGTGTGTGTGTGTGTGTGTGCAATGTGAGGAACGTTAACACATCATCCGTTTGTTGCAAGTTTGCAACAACAAACTTCTCAAGGCAAACTTGGCTCTACAACTGTAAAGTATGTGATGATGTTGTTTGCTGCAATGACACATCATCCAGACCTAGGGAAATGGTGCCCGTAGTGGATGCTTTAAGAAGTACATGAAATGAAAAGTTAAGGGCACAATATTACTAGGAGCGGGGTCCGGGCGGCTGAGCCCCTGGCTGGGGTTAAGCTGAAAATGTTGTAAATTAATCTGATATTGTAAATTTTATAGATTTTGTAAGCTTTAAAATTTTGAAATTTTTTAATCTTTTAAATGGATCATTTTGATTTTGTAAATTCTAAAGTTTTACATGAAATAGGATGTTAAAGACCAGTTTTCTCTCAAAACCCGACCCAAAAGTTTGAAGCATTTTTAGCCAAAAACTGAATACGTGAATATTGGTCTTATTTAGGGTTCAAAATAAAGATATAATTGACACATATTCATTATTGAAAAGCTCTCTTACCCTTATCTGATTGAAATCCGTATTTACCATCGAATTGTTTCAATCTGAAAGTGAATCACAGTTCACTGAAAAATTAAGTGTTGTATAACTACGTAAACAACAACTTTATTCTCTCTTCATGAGCTACTTCTAGATTCGAATAGTAGATTTATCATAGTTACTAATATAATTGCATACAAGTCGATTGAAACCTAATAAGAACTTGGTGATTATTTATTGATTAATAGATTCATGCATGTTGTAAAAAAAAAAACATTAGGTACATTAGATGATAGATTTTGTTATATGATTGCAAAAATAATCTGGCCCAACAATTTCTATCAAATCAAGCTGGCTTTCTTATTGAGAAATTAACAATATAACACTTCTGTAGGAAAGCATTCACAAGATCAATAGTAGAAGACAAGGTGAGTACCCGATTTCAATGATAAAACTATAAATCATTTAACTTTACAATAAGTTGACAGAAGAGTTCTTCTGTTATTCTTCGTTTTTGTCTGTAAAGTAACTAAATATATACGCTTTTTTATTATTATTAAATACACATATCAGTGTACATGTTCATAAACAAATACACCTTCACAGATAGATACACAAAGTAATCGTCTCCATTCTATATATACATATACAAATACATTTTGAGCAATGTTCACCTTCCTTAAGAGTGGGAGATTTTGGAGAGCAAATAATATATATGTGAATGCTTTCGGGACACTATTAAATAAAGGGGTATGTATCACAGACGGACCGCACCTGTCGCTAATTACTGATGAGACTTTGATGGATCCAAGCACAACAAAAACCAGTTAAATATACAGTTATCACCAACAGAAACCACGAGAGAGGTCAAACCTGCAGTTGCCAACCTACGAACATCAACAACGCGAAAAAGTTCAACACGAAGCCAATGGGATATATGAACTAGTCTTAACGAAGTCGTCTTCGATGATATAGATCACTGGCGACTCTTAAAATGAGTGATAGAATAGACCATTCAACAACTAAAGAAGTAAATGTAAATATCGAACCTGCTTGTCTTCTCACAAAGGGCTATATTGAAGTTGGCACTGATATTGGTGACGATGCTAGCGATGAGGAGAAAAAGGTACGTGTGATGATAAGGAAAGCGAAGAGAAACTGATTATGTCTAATCGTGACAGAGGTCAAACCCATAGTTACTGGCGAATTATCGATGAACATATAGCGTTGAATGGTTCAACTCGAGGCCAATGTGATATATGAACTACCACTACTAGAAAAAGAGATGTTTTTCTACAATTGAATTCGTAGGAAAATCCAGTTTCTAACAATTTTCCAACAAAAACTAGGGGTGCAAATGAGCCGAGCTGCTCGTGAGCTACTCGAGATCGGCTCGTTAAAAAGTTCGATCTAGCCGAGCTTTATCGAGCCCGAGCCCGAGCTCGAGCCTAAAAATAAGCTCGTTTAATAAACGAGCCCAAGCCCGAGCTGTACTTATCGAGCTCGAGCCGGCTCGCGAGCCTAAACGAGCCTGCCGTTTATATAATTTTTTTATAAAATACATTTAATAATTATTAATTAATAAATATCTATTTATGAAAAAATAAAGAAAAATTACTAAATAATATATATTCTTTTATACATAAAATTATAATAGAAAAAAATATATAAAATAATTATAATTATATAAAAAAATAATTGATAGATAGTAAACGAGCCGAGCCTGAGCCCGAGCCGAGCTCGAGCTTCAAAATTCATTCACGAGCCGAGCTCGAGCTTTGAAAATAGAGCTCGAAACGAGCATGCCATTTATATAATTTTTTTATAAAATAAACATTTAATAATTATTAATTAATAAATATTGATTTATGAAAAAATAAAGAAAAATTACTAAATAATATATATTCTTTTATACATAAAGTTATAATAGACAAAAATATATAAAATAATTATAATTATATAAAAAATAATTGATAGATAGTAAACGAGCCGAGCTCGAGCTTCAAAATTCATTCACGAGCCGAGCTCGAGCTTTGAAAATAGAGATTGAAACGAGCCAAGCTCGAGCTCTGTGTAAGTTAAACGAGCCGAGCTCGAGCCTAGTCGAGCTCGGCTCGTTTGCACCCCTAGGAAAAACACATGCTTGATAATCGTTTTCAATTGTTTTCCAAGGACTTATCTTACAAAATTGCTACAAAAACATGTGGTTGTAAACTTCATACAACTTTCCTACAAAAACTATTTTGACTTAAGAGAATGTTCATTAGATAATGTTGTAGGAAAGTTGGAGCTTATTTTTTTTGTTGGAAATCTGTTGGAACTACCTGTCGTAGGAAATTTGTAGGAAAGTTTTGTGGGAAAATGGTTTGTTTTCTAGTAGTGTACCACAATGTCTTAAACAAGTCGTTGTCGACCGAGGCCAACGTCCTAAATTTCTCCATTGTAGTCGGACGCTATCATAGAAATATTCATAATCATCCAGTATCAAGATTCAAGACTGTTATTATATGCATGCTCCATACATAACGTAACCCATTGCTAAACATCACATTATGGTTATGTTTAGGTATAGTATTAACTTATCAAATGTTTATGTCCATTTATGGAATGAGAGAACAATGTGATGAATTGAGGACGTTTGCCACTGACAACAAATCACGTGAGTTGTATTAACATTGACATGTAGATGTAACATATTTTCTAAACAAAAACATTTTATGATCCCTAGTCTACATGTGGATATCTTTGTTTGCTGTGATGATTAATGACATGCATGTGATGGGGCTACAAGCTGGTTTTGTTTGTGTGGAATGAAGACAATCTTATGATGATGGGAACAAAGTATTCATTTCACCAGGTAATTAGGCTTTCTACAATGTGGATCTCTACTTTTAACCTTGATTTTGATTGATTTTTGTGTGTGTTATATTTGAGGTTATCAACGTTGTTCTTGATGCTAATTTATTCGATTTTTATAATTAACATCATCCGAATTACCTCAACGTAAAATAACAGAGGGATAGAGTTTTCTACCGAGAGTCTACAACGGTGTCTTGTTTCCTTTTATGCAACAACTAACAAATATTACATACTGAATTCTAGATCATATATTGTATCTACCAAACAAAATGTTGTTTATAGTTCTTAGTAGTATATATTCAGATGTAATTTGGGACATATCTCTCCGAAAGACTTGCTAGAAGGAAGAAAGTTATTACAAAAACGTTGTTGTATCATGCGGATTTTTTTATAAACGTCGATAATAATATTTAACTAGATTTTGTAGAATTTCATTGAGATATAAAAGTAATAAAATAAAAATAATTACAACTGAAGGACTCTGTGGCCCAATGGATAAGGCGCTGGTCTACGAAACCAGAGATTCTGGGTTCGATCCCCAGCAGAGTCGTTTATTTTGTTTTAGTTTTTTTTATGTTGATCTTGTGTATTGTTGGTTTTTTAATAGTTTGTTACTTTGTTCAGTGTTTTTCATCCCGCTTTTGGCTTCGTAGGTTGTTTGTCTGGGTGTTTTTGCTAGTTTCCCGCTACTCTTTCTAATGAAATTTGCCGTTCAAAAAATAATAATAATAATTATATTAGTCTAACTTGAATTAAAAGATCAAAACAATTAATAATCATTTCTTTATTTGAAATCGTTATAAATTATAATTATGAAAAGAAAATCCATAAAATTAAATAATTAACTTATATTAATATTGAAACTGAAATAAATTCGATGTACCCTAACAAGGGTATAACTTAACTTTAATTTGTACTTAAAAGTGTGACTCGCAGAGCCCGAGGAACCAAGGATTTATATTTAGTAGAATAGACTTTGTGATTCAAAAGGGGATAGCGGCGCAGCTTGTTGCTCGCTTACCCATTATCCAGATGTAGCTCGGTTTGTGTTATATATAAAAGGACTTTCAATTTCAAAAAAAATTCTCCTCCGAATGCCTTCAATGGCATTTATCTTCTTCCATAAAAACAGTTTCCGTTTCATTAAGCCGTCTTTGGTAAATTAATCGTTGAGTCAAGAAGATCCATCACTGACGTGAACAACGAACATACGTAATGTTGGTATCAGAATTCAAGTAATAAGTAAAGAATTGAATAAGGCAGAAGGCTTTTTTGAACTAATAATAATGAACTGCAAGATTGCATACATGGTGAGATATGGGAGATGACTTAAGTCACTATCCATACACCCAATCAACTCAATTTTTGCACCTTTTTCGTACCACAAACTGAATGACAATGTTCCTGTGCATACCTCCATATCTTGCGGGCTGCTCCAAAATGCAATTTTGATGGAGACTAGATATACCTAGCCACCATACTCACAGCATAGGCAAAGTTAGGCCTAGTATGAGTGAAGTAGATTATCAGCCTGGTCATCCACAGTCAATTTGCCATTTGTATTCATAGGGGTTTCTTCTATATTGCAAGTTGCCATCCCAAACTTCTCAAGCAAACGTCTCGCATATTTTTCTTCAACCAAAAACACACCAACTTTGGATTGATAGACTTCCAATCCCAAGAAGAACTTTAACAGACCCAAGTCTGTCATTTTAAACATTTCTTTCATTCCATTCTTGAATTCTTTAGGGTTAGAACAAGGATTTGTTCAGATGATATCATCAACATACAGGCAGCCATTTTATAACTTTATGAATAATGAGAATTGTAAGTTATGTAACTGTAAAAAAACACGTAGGTTAAAAGTGGTATTAAGTAGACCGTGTAAGTTACTGTTGTCAAATAGGGATGAGCTCGGGACAGTACTGGTTCCGAAAATTTGAAATATTTGATACAGGTACCGAAATGTTCGGTTCGGTACCAGTATTCCGTGCAAAACTCGGGAAATACTGGTAAATGAACCGGCACCGAAAACTCAAAACTTGGTACCGATTTGATACCAAATAACGATCATCCCTATTGTCAGCTTAAAGATAGCATCATACTTTAAAAAAAAAGATAAATAAATAAATACTCTTTTAGAAGTCTACAAAAAAGGAGTCCTATTTATTTGAGTTTTTCCACGTGACCTGGATCCAATACACTCGACCCACGGCCCAACTCTCCTCACCCAAATATACAAGGCCTACATCAATTACGGGTGCACAAATCTAAGTATTTTCAAAAATCAGAACCAGGTAGGAACCAGTACTTCAGGGTATAGTTAACAAAAGTCAAGACCAGTGTCAGGTAGGAACCAGTTCCGGTATAATTGGGTTTTTGACAGGGTTTGTCGGGTTTTGGTCGGGTCGGGTCTAGTCTGGGATATAACCGGATAAAGATGGAGTAGGTCCGAAATTTCCAGGTTGGGTCCAGATTTGTGTACGATTTTTCTGAGAAACCAAAAAGTGGTTCGTACCCGCAGGTCTAGTAGGACCGGATCCGGTTCCGGGTTAGATCCGAAACCAGGTCTTTGCCCACTTCTAACATCAATGAAACTATTATAAAAAACTAATCTCATTAAAATAGGAAAACTTAGATTTAGTCGATTTAATAAACCTGGAAATCTTTTAGGGGGTGTTTGGTACAGAGAATGGAAAAGGAGAGAAAATAGAAATGGAAATGGAATTGTAGAGAAAGAGAATTGGTATGGAGAATGAGAATCATTTCTCTTGTTTGGTACACGAGAAAATAAACAGAGAACTCTACCATACCCAACCCCACCTCCACCCAACCTGACACCACTCACCACCACAGCACCACCACCACAGCACCACCACCACCGCCCCACCACCACCAGCACCACCACCACAGCCCTTTCTTCAACCACAGCCCACCACCACCGGCTGCCGCCACCAAATCCCCTTCTTCAACCACAGTACACAAGAAATTAAAAAGATTCAAATTTTTGGAACATAAGATATAGAAAAAGGAGGCTCAGATCTGTCATCACTGCCTCTTTGGAGATTTTGTGGTGGTGGTTGTGGTGGCGATGATGATGATGATAATCAGAAGCCACCTGCGACCACCGCCGATTTCCACCACCACTGTCACCCACCTGCGACCACAATCACCCGACCATCTGAAAACCCTAACCTACCACGAACCACCACTTGAAACCCTAATCTCTGTTCACCCGTACCACCTGCAACCTACAACCGGTTACCATCTCTGTGTTCACCACTGCGAACGGCGGAGACGGGGTGGTGGTTGCAGACTTGGAGACGAGGTGGCGGTTGCAGACTTGGAGACGAGGTGGCGGCCGGAGACGGGGTGGTGGCCGGAGACGGGGTGGTGGCCGAGACGAGGTGGTGGCCGGAGACGAGGTGTTGACATGCTATGAGGAGGCTGCTGAGAAATGGATTTCTCTTTGTTTTAAAGAGAAATGGAATTCTCTAGTTTTAGAGAAATAGAAAGAGAAATAGAAAGAGAAAAGTGGAAAACAAACAAAAGAAATATTTCTAATTTCATTTCTCCCCAATCAAATCCCTCTACCAAACACCCCCTTATAGATTTTTGTATGTTCCTAAAATTTTAATTTATGCAAAACTTGAACGGGATCTCGGGTGGTAACTGGTAAGTAGTTTACACGCTTGAGGTTACCTCGGCTTGGTTCGTTTATTATTTTCTATTTACAAAATTTATTTTTATTAATTATAACTTTGTATATAACAATATATAATCATTTACTTATTTGATGTTATGTTTATTTAATATAACTATTAAATAAATATTAAAAAAAAGCTTGCTCACACCCCCTACGAAAAACTAGTTAAAAATGTGTACAAGTTTTTTTAAAAAAAAAAACTGTTAATCTAATTGATTTTTCATAGTGTTGAAAACGTACGTAAGGATTTGAGTTTTTTTTTAATTTGAAAATGTATTATATTTAACAAGAGCATGTTTCATACGTTACGAATTTATTGTTGGGAAATGAAATAACATTTTTATGTATTTTAACGTACAATGAATCATTTAAATAAGCTACTAGCTAAATTCGAAACATCAGGATACACCCGTCTTTCAATCTGAGAAAAATCTTTATCTAAGGCCAACGCTTGTGAACAGTTGCCCAAAAGGCATGAAAATGAGGTAAGGTAAAACTCGTTCAGTTTAAGGATCCAACTAGAGAACGTCGCCTACTCGCCTAGTCTCTCATCATCACCTGGTGCCGCCGAAACTAAATGACGGGGGCAGGAATCGTCATATGAAACATAAAGCCTCTTTCTTATCACTTCACCATCAGCTTATTGTCGGGCAAATAACATAAAACCCAACATACTTTTGGGGTTTTTTTCATAAAAGTATATATCTTAACAACATTTTGCATGTTAAAGCCCGTTTACATGTTGAACTTGAACAAAAAAAGTAAAATCAGTTATAAAAGCATATTCCTTTGAAAAATTGGATTTAAATAATTTCAATTATGTTATATTATCAAATAACAGTCTCAACTTAATTCACTTTGGACTGGTAGTAGCCTCAATTAAAGGTGTATTTTTTACCAACGGTCTGCGACTAAGACTAACGAAGTTAATCCTCCGTTAGTCTGATGCTTACATGACACGCTTAGTTGACCCACATGAATATGGATTGGGCCCGTTAACCCGTTTATGTTTTTTTTGTTTTAAAATCATAATTTTACTTAGCTTCTTAAGTGTGCAGCAAAAAGTATTTGTAAATCTTGGTCTTTGGTTTGAAATTAGATCGTGGTATAAATTTAGAATTTCGAAACAATATGTGTTTACTTTTTAATACAAAGCTAATGCTAATATTTTTGTTTGAATTTAATTTATGAGAAAAGATACCTTGATAAAATCACTTAAAAATTAACAGTATGCAATTATACACTTAATAATCTTTTTCACTTGTTTTGTCAACTTTAAAAATAATTTAAAATTATACAGTTAACTAAAAATAACAATAACCATATCATAAAAGGTAAAAAATCAAAAAAATGTCAGCAAAATTAGCGTTTTTGTCTATGTTTGTCCAATAAGCTAAAAAATGTTTATAACTTATATCACTTTTTTGTTCAAATTTAACATGTAAAAAGACTTCAACGTGTAAAAGAACTGTTAGAGACTTTTGTAAGAAAAAATATAAAATTTATTATTATTTTTATGTTATTTGTCCTTCGATTGTTTGTATGTATAACTTGTTTTAACTCTTGTACCCAAAGCATACTTTAGTCTCTAACCATGGCCTATGGGAACGCATATGCATGTACGCACTATGACATTTTGTGGTGTGGTTTGACCATAAGTACGTATCCATTTCCTTATAGTTGTCCACCTGAATATTATAAAAGTTGTCATAATATTTAGTGAGTGATTCCCGTCATATATATTGATGGCGTCCCCTGTTTGCTAAGAAAATATTTTCGCCCAGCCTCTAATAAATATTACAAGAAAATGGTTTTTTACTACACACTTGTAGTTCCTTATAATATTCTATCAGTTTCACACAGATTTGCTACAGCACAAACACTTCATGTGAGATGACAAGTAGGGTAAAATGGGATTATGCTTCACTAAATAAAATTGATATGAATATTGGCACATACCAAGAGTCTGCCTCACTAAAATTGATATGATAGAATTCAAATTAAAGAGGATTAACATAAATAATATTAGTTGATATATATATGTTGAATGTTCTCTACTATAAAGAAATTACAATCATATCATTGTTAAACTAACAAACTAATTAGACAAGCATCTCAAACTCGAATATATATCTAAATATAAAGCGTATGCTAGCTATCAAACTCACCATTTACAGAAGATGGACGTACTGGCCTTAAGAAATGAAGCTTTAATGACCATTTTGGACCAAGGTCAGGTGGTCATGATGGGGAAGATGGGCACATGAACCACTAACTCAATTGCATACACCAACGCCGAGGCACTCTTTTCGATGTCGGTTGAATACTTGTAGGGGTGAGCGGACCCTCTTGACCCATGCCAATGATACTCATGTAGGGTTTGGTAGATGGAACCACGTACACATTTATGCTTTTAGTACTCGTGTAACTAAAGAGTCATATATTGCATGATGAGTTAGTAATGCACGTGCCCTGCTTCTCCATCTTGCTCGGCACCCACCTTATTAATGAAGAGATATGACTAAAGCTTAAGAGCTATAATGAAGAGATATGTGATCAACTCAGTTACATGAAACTGATTTACTTGTTGATCATTTATAAGAAATTAACTATCTGAATTAGGAGTGTGTCTTCTCCAAATAATTTATGAGATGACTAAAGCTTAGTTGGTTGTGGGACCCTCCCAATTTATGCAATCTAAAACAGTATGTGACATACCAACTACCTCATCGTGGACCACCTCAGGTATGCATTTTTAGAAAAAGTTTTAATTATATTGTGGCATGTGGTCTCGTAAGAGTTACCAAACAAATTAGAAAATTAGAACTGATGATTCGAAAACCGGATTAGAAATGAACCACAAGTGAAGTCCAACCACGATTGATTACTTACAAAACCGGATAATTTTCGGTGTGAAGGCGATTCAGGAGGCCAATTCCAGGTGTATTCTTTTTGTGAATAAAACTAAAAGAATTCTGGAGTTTTACCGTCGTAGAACTATTGGTGAAAGTATGTTAAAGACGAAATTCCATTAGTGAAACTCAGTTTGGATATTGATCATAGGTGATGCTCTTTCCGATAAGCGGATAATAAATAGTATATACATATTAATTATGTTGTCACTAGTTTTAAATTTAACTATTAATTCATTAAAAGCCAGATAATATTGTCTGGAAAACATGTTCATGTAAGCACACGCAGTCATATCATATGTGAGCTTTGGCCCTCCCGTAAAGGACTATAAACAAACCGAACCAATGGAAATGCTAACCCTCTAAAACTGTCTAAACCAATGGAAATCTAATCCTAATTGATTTTGATATTTGAATGTTTCGTGCCATCTTGAATCAACTTATGCCCCCCTTGACACCACTCTAACTTTTCGTATTCTACCTCCCATCGTGTAACGTCCCCCTACTGTAGTCGCCCACCGATGATTTGTCGCGTGCCCCCGTACAAAAAAATTTCGTATCCGCCTCTGGGTACAAAATAATATTGGCACCCAATTTTTAAATAATTAGATACCGAATACCATCAAATCTATCGATAAATTATAGATACCAGTACTCAGTACCAAATGTTCATTCTTATCTACCACTTAGCCAACTACCCAAGTAGCTTAAAATATGTTAATAGTAGTTGACGTTAATTAATACTTAGCATGAAAAAGGAGTCGGTTGGCTACAACAAAACGGACTAATATAGCAAATTAAATCACTTTTTAAATGTAAAGCAATTATTTAGGACATAAAATTATAGTAAGTTCAAAATAAAATTAGGTGCATCTAACCGATACCCTACCATCATTTCATAAAATCAATAGTGACGGCCAATGCGTTATGCACTTAATCCCTGGAATACACAAGTGATGTCACTAATCCCATACATAATCCCATATTTAATTACACATTGATAACACCGACGCAATTGCCAACTTTTTATTTGGGTAAATTTTTATATTTTGAGGTGTTGGTATTTTTGTCATTCGTATATCGTATGTGCGTCTTTCTTCTTGCGTGACGTAGGAGACTTTGGTTCTTCAGTTAAGACCCAAGCTAGATCTCCATTAATTGTGTCATTTCTGGTGGATTATCGCAATGAAGTATTTGAGATAGGCCTTGTGCAAGGTTGTTAGTTTGAATCTCGAGCCCACCCGGGTTTTCGTATCACCGTGTGTAACACCGGAAAGTTCTGCTCTTGTGGCGTCACAACGACTGTCAAGTGAAAGCCGGAGGTATGGTTTTTCGACAAAACGCCCAAGCCAAACTCTTAAGCCAGTGTGGGCCCGGTTAGAACAACATAGTTTGGTCAGAATTGACACAACTACAAGTATGATCGAAATCAACTATAAGAATAACACAAAGAATTTCATAACTACCCAACTACAAGTAAACGAATTGAATCGAACGAAGCCTTGTTTATATTCGTTTGTGTAGCATTAAACTTGTTCACAAACGGTTCATAAACGCTAACCAAACAGAAATCTTGTTTGTGTTCATTCGTTAAAGAATTGAACTTGTTTACGAACGATTTCACACAAACGCTAACGAACAAGTCATGTTTAAGAAAACAATAGCAACGTCATTCTTAATCCAGGACTTTATACATAATTACCTTAATTTAATATAAATTTAAGCGCTTGAAATAATAATAATAATAATAATAATAATAATCAAAAGTTTTATTCTGATAATGTAAACAAAGAACACGTTAGATATGTTGTTAGTTAAAGCAAGATTTTATAGAAACAAACTAAACATAAAACAATAAAATTATAAAATTTAAATGTTGGGTTGGTAACTTACAAATAAAATATTATAAAAATATAAAACAAAGTTTTAGCTAACGAACATAAACAAACGAATAAACTTAAAGTAACTTCATGTCGAATAGTTCATGATAGTTGGCTAACGTATGTTTCGTTTACTATGTATATGCAGTCAGCACTTACATGCTATTCCTAAGCTAGGATTATCTAATTAATCTAAAAGATGATAATACCGGGAGGCTACCTTTCGATCTTGTACATATATTAGGATAATTAGATAGGTTGATTGATATTGTAAATGGCAATAGCATTGTTAACTTAAAACGGTAATCGTTGAAAACAAGTAGTAGTTAACATGTTCGATATATGATTTATCGTCTATAAGATGTCATGATTACATGTGAACGTGTTGTCTTCGGGTTATAGAATATATATATATATATATATATATATATATATATATATATATATATATATATATATATATATATATATATATATATATATATCTAGTGAGATGGATTAAATTTATTTGATTTAGTTGTCCGACTATAAGTTACATCAAATCAGTAAAGCTAAATAACACCACAATTGTTTGTCTCTTAAAAAGATCATAAATTTGGATTAATTATTCTTCAAAAGACACTTTAAACTCAAGATAAAAAATTAAATTATTTTATCCCCCTATTGTACCTAATCTTTTCTGGACAAAACATTTTAAAATTCTAGATGTTTAATGATTAAATTAGAGATGGTCGGCTTCGGATTGATAGGTTGATGGGTTAAAATTAATACAACGGAACACCACATTATATGATTATATCTTTAGAATTAATAAAATAAACCAATGTTTTGACAATCGTGCCCGACCTGCCTGTACAACCAGTTCAATCAGGAACTAGAATGAAGCCAGTTTGGTTTGATGTGTTTAAACCGTTTTTAATTGATCGAGCCGACTGGTTCAGAGCGGCTTAGCTGTTGAACCAGTAAATCGGTTGCTAATCAGATCGGTTTTGTGCACCTTACCAATTAAGTCATGTACGAAGTAATTATCTCTTCTTTTTTTCCTACATGTATATGTTTAGTTTCAGGAAAAATACAAAACTTTTAACATGAAAATATTGATAATCAATTTGTTGTTATTATTAGATTTGTTCTTATAAGTGTTTGTTGTTATTTTTTATTCGTAGTTGCTAATTTACGATTATGAGACGTTATAAGTATTTGTTAATTTACATTTTGTTATTATTAGTTTTTTTTCTTTTGTTGTTATAAGTATTTGATGTTAATATTTTGTTGCTGATTCTAAATCTTTTGTTGTCATTGTTAGCCTTTTCTCTCTCTTTGTTATTAGGGATATTGTTAATACTCTCAACTTTTACTCGTTGGTTAATAACACTCCTAACTTTCGATTTGCTACCCTCCACTCCCAACTTTCACTCAATTTGTTTTAGTCACTCTCTCACTAACAGACAACTAACGTCGTTAGTGGAATCCCGATAAGCCGATCAGAAACAGAGAATGGGGAGGTGGCATGGTTAGGGTTCTGCCGTAGCCGACAATGGCCTCCGATTCAAGGTGGTTCAGAGACTTACCAGACGCATTGTAGCAACTTCAAGGTCCCATTGACGCAAAGAGAGGACTAATCGATATGATGCAAGGGCGTTTGATGGTTGTGAAGTGCATCTGACAATCTAGTATGATTTCTGACGATATTCCACTAACGATGTTACTCGTCCATATAGAGGTAGGGTACTGAAAAAACACAAATACCCTTAAGTATCACCCTCGGGTCAATCTAAAGTCCCTCATAAGGCACCCGCAGGGCATATGGGTCACCCGCATAATTGTCCGTGGAAGGAGCACTCCCGCAAGACGTGCGGAAGCATCATGGCACCCTCAGAAGTTATCCGCAAGACGTAATAACTTGTCCGCATAAACGACCGTGAGGTAATGCCCCGGGACAGTTGTCGTTAACCGATAACATTCTAGAAGACATACCAATATGCTTTCTTGAGCAATACGTAATTCCTCAACCAATCAGAAAAGGACACCTGGCAAGGCCGTTATAACCGTGCATGTAACATCCTAAAATTTTTATACGATAAATAAAAGAAAGTTATGTTTAGTAATTTCACGTTGTAGTTATTTAATGTCGAGAAAGGAACGGGTCATGGGCTTAGATTATGTAAGATGGGTTAAATGAGAATGGGCCTTGGGTCCCTGGGCTCGAGAGATATAAATACCCATCCCGAGCCCAAAATACCATTTTCACTAACTCCCTTTCACACCCACACCCAAACACTCTCAATTCTAGAGAGAGAAACTAGAGAGAGAAAGTTCTCAAATCACAAATCCGAGTCCACAATCTTGTTCCTAGTCGTTTTTGGTAAGTCCCTCTCGAAAATCATCCGTTTTCATAACCATTTCGGCCTCAAATCGAGCAAAAACGTAACTTGAGTTTTCGGGTCAAAAACCGCCTTGTTTTGGTGTCAAAATGCAAGCTTTTGTGTTTAAAAGTACTAGGAATCGATAGCCCTTTCAATCCCGAGCATTTCCATGTCAAAAACTTCGATTTTGGGTCAAAAATCTGGAAAATCTGGAAAACCCGTAGTTTTCTCCGTCGCCCAGCTTGAAGGAGTCGAATCAGACTCATTCGATCGAACCAGTCGATCGAATCAGTCCATTCGATCGAATGTGTAGATCGAACAAGTCCAGTCGACCGAATAGGGAAGCAACCGAATGGTCTCCAACTCATTCGATCGAATGAGTTTTGTATTCGATCGAATGAGTGTTGTATTTGATCGAACGTGTGTCTATTCGATCGAACGTGTTCCTATTCGATCGAACGTGTTCCTATTCGATCGAACGTGTTCCTATTCGATCGAACGTGTTCCTATTCGATCGAACGTGTTCCTATTCGATCGAATCAAGCCAGAACCAAGTTGTTTCCAAGATTCGCCTGAAGTGAAGTTCGTTTATGAAATAAATTAAAAACCTAATGGAAAATGTGTTAAGGCGGTTATCGAAAATGAGTAGTAGTAATAGTAGTAGTAGTAATTGATATGTGTAAATATTATACAGTTAGCCGAGCCCAGTTAAAGAAAGGAATTACAATCAACGGCGAGCGTAACAGGATCCAGGTGAGTTTCTAGCCCCATTCCTTGTTATATTTTCGGGGCTGTGTGCATACTTGATGTGTTGTTAATACATTTATCCTAAGTGATAAGTGTATGCCATATGTGATATATGTGATATGTATGAATGATTGCTTGATGGTTCGTGAACGATCTTCGGATATTGCACGTACTGTCAGGTTGTAACGTTATAAAGCCATATGTGATATATGTGATATGTATGAATGATTGCTTGATGGTTCGTGAACGATCTTCGGATATTGCACGTACTGTCAGGTTGTAACGTTATAAATATGGCAAGTATGATATGTATGTTTATGTGTATGAACGTAATAAAGTTAATAAAAGAAGGAAATGACGGTTGTATGGTTGTATGGTTACGAAAAGGGTACCGAGCCCTAATAATACTCGAGGTATGATGTATGGTTGTATGGTAACGAAGAGGGAATCGAACCCTACTAATATTCGAAAACAGGGGACCAGACCCTAATAATATCTGTGATGTTAGGGACCAGACCCTAATAATATCTGTGATGTTAGGGACCAGACCCTAATAATATCTGTGATGTTATGGACCAGACCCTCATAATATCTGTGATGTTAGGGACCAGCCCCTTATAATATCTGTGATGTTAGGGACCAGACCCTTATAATATCTGTGATGTTAGGGACCAGACCCTTATAATATCTGTGAGGTTATAGGGCGAAAGGCTCTTTAAAACGTATGATTATGAATGAAAAGAAAGTATGTAAGTAAGAAAGAAAGTATGTAAGTAAGAATGAAGGTATGAGTACTTATGTGTGTATGAAAGAAAGTTATGAGGTTGAGTACGTATGTATGTAATAAGGTATTGTATGGTATTGTATGATTAACTAGAACTCACTCAGCGTAGCTGACTTTTAGTATGCACGCAGGTGAGTAGACTGAGACAGCTGGCTTGAGTGGAGGACACATGGCAGAAGACTAAAGCCTGGCATCTGAAGATCCGATATGTTTTATAAGTTACGTTTTGATTTTGAAAGACAAGAGGAATGTTTAAAGACATGATTATGAATTGATATGTAATGTTTTATGAAAGTTTTATATTCCGCGTAAAGTTTTTAATTAACTCTGATATTTAGAACTGTGTTTATGAGTAAATCCAACACGAAAGTAGGGTTACCGGTAACGGGGCCTTACAAGTTGGTATTAGAGCAAAGTTCGAGAGATTTAAGCATCCTACATGCTTAGACTCGAACAGAGAATGGGATTTAAGTAAGAAAGGAAAGAAGATGCCAGTTCAAGAATGCCATGTGTCGCTCAAGCAAGATCAGTAAAGGTAAAGTGCATGATTAAATGATGTATGTTAATAAGAAAGGAAAGATATGTGAACGGTAGGGATAGGAATAATTGATTGTTTACTTTGACAAACTGCTTAAGTAGAACCAGCACAAATAGACTCATAAAGGGAAGTGTATAGGACACGGAAAGTAACGTGATCAGCTAATCACAACTGGCCACTGTTATTACCTGTTAGCCTTACTATCCTTGTACTAAATAGTTCCTTGAGTGATGATGTTTGTGTTTTCCCTTGTAGAATACTAATGGCGGGAGCTGGAGAATTTGTTGGAACTGGGGGTCGCACTGGACGTCGTGGCAGGCCTCGTCTTGTCCGGCAACCCTCGGTAGAAGAAGCTTCCCACACCGAAGATGAAGGAAGCGCAGCTGGAGGAGACCAGAACAACAACGAGGAAGTTCAACTTAGCCCTGCAGTTCAAGCAGCCATTGTTCAGGCTGTAGTTGCTGCTGTGAAGAACCTGAATCCCGAAGGATCTGCTGGAAGCCGTGAACGAACTGCTGAAGGAGCGGGTGGTGATGGTAGAAGGGATGGGGAAGGTGAAAGAGGGGCCTCGAGTGGGGATAAGTCTGTGAAAGTCAATGATAGGAGAGGAGGACAAGGTGGGTGCAGCTATAAGTCCTTCAAAGGTTGTGACCCGCCTAAGCTGACTGGTTTAGGAGACGCAATCGCTACTCTCCAGTGGATAACCGCTATGGACAAGGTTATCCGCATTAGCGAATGCCGTCCCGACCAAGCTGTGGGCTATGCTACTCAGTCATTCATAGATGAGGCTATGTATTGGTGGGAGAGTGTGGAGCAGAGGAGGACCCGTGAAGAGATCAAAGGGATGAAGTGGGAAGATTTGAAAGAGTTGGTAATGAAGAAGTTCTGTGCAGATGCCGAGGTTGAAAGAACGGAGATGAAGTTCCAGAATTTAAAAGCCGGTATGATGACGCATCGTGAGTATACCACGGAGTTCAACCGACTATCTAGGTTGGTGCCTGACATGGTTGACACTGAGGTCAAGAGAATCAAGTGTTATGTGAGGGGGTTGCCACAAAAGGTCCGCATGTTAGTCAGGGCGATTCAACCTGCTACTTTTGATTCGGCTGTTGGACTCGCGGAAATGGTCTATGCTGACGTGGCCGCGGATGATAGGGTGGAAAGGGACGAAGAGAAAGAGAAGAAAGGGGCCACTCCTGCTAAACGACCCGGTACTCAGTTATGGAACTCCAGGGATAAGAAACAGAAAGTGTGGGAGAAGAGATCGTGTAAGACCTGCGGAAAGAGGCATGGTGGTGAGTGCAAGTGGGGTAAAAGTTCTAATGTTTGTCTCAAATGTGGAAAGGCTCATGGTGGAGAATGCAGAATGGGGTCGAATGCCTGTTATAAGTGTGGGAAGGTAGGGCATTATGCCAATGAGTGCAGTGCGAAGCCAGCATGTTACAAATGTGGCAAGACAGGCCATATGTCAAGGGAGTGCACTGAAGGTGTAGCTGGAGGTAGTGGAAAGAAGGATGCCGAACAAGCTAGGCCCAGAACTAGAGCCTACATGCTGACCCAGGAGCAAGCCAGGCAGATTCCGGATGTCGTCACAGGTACGTTTCTAGTGAACGATGTTTCCGCTTCTGTATTATTTGATTCTGGTGCGAATAGAAGTTTTGTAGCTACGACGTTTAGTAAACTAGCTAAAATGAAAGGCTGCCGAGTGTCTGAAACTTTTGTAGTAGAAACCGCAAGTGACACTTCGGTGAAAATAACAAAAATGGTGAAGAATTGTAAGATAGAGTTAGAGGGACATGAGTTCCCTGTTACTTTGTATGTTATGGCCTTAGGAGGGTTCGATGTAGTCTTGGGTATGGATTGGTTGTCTGAGTTTGAGGCTCAGATAGTATGTAAAAGTAAGATGATAAGGTTAAAGTCATTGGATGGTAGTGCGGTGACGGTTTATGGTGATAAAGAGAGTTATGGACTTAATGTCATTTCGATGATAAAAGCCGAGGGTTTGTTAAGGCGAGGGTGCGGTGCCTACCTGGCGTATGTTGTCAACGCTACGGCCGAGACGAAAGAAATGAAGGATGTTCCTATTGTGCGCGACTACCCAGAAGTATTCCCTGAGGATCTTCCGGGGCTGCCACCGGAGCGAGAAATAGAATTTCAGATAGATTTAATACCAGGAGCCCAGCCCGTCGCGAAAGCGCCTTACCGTCTAGCACCGTCCGAGATGAAGGAATTAATGTCCCAACTGCAAGAACTCCTCGACAAGGGTTTTATCAGACCGAGTGTTTCTCCATGGGGCGCACCGGTTTTGTTTGTGAAGAAAAAGGATGGAAGTATGAGAATGTGCATAGACTATCGTGAGTTGAATAAGCTTACGGTAAAGAATAGATACCCCTTGCCTAGGATTGACGATCTGTTTGACCAACTGCAAGGTTCGAGTTGGTTCTCACGAATAGATCTCAGATCAGGCTACCATCAGCTGAAGGTGAAAGAGGTAGACATCCCTAAAACAGCGTTCCGAACGCGGTATGGACACTACGAGTTCCTTGTAATGTCATTCGGTCTAACAAATGCTCCTGCAGCATTTATGGACATGATGAATAGGGTGTGTCGACCGATGTTGGATAAGTCGGTTATCGTCTTCATCGATGACATATTGATTTATTCAAAGAGTGAGTCTGACCATGCCGAGCATCTGAGAGAGGTATTGGAAGTTCTGAAGAAAGAAAGGTTGTACGCCAAGTTTTCGAAGTGCGCGTTCTGGTTAAGAGAAGTGCAATTTTTAGGTCATGTGGTTAATCCGGAGGGGATTACCGTGGACCCAGCTAAGATTGAAGCGATAACGAATTGGAAGACTCCGCAGAATCCGACTGATATACGAAGCTTCCTAGGGTTAGCTGGCTACTATAGGAGATTCATCGAAGGTTTCTCCAAGATAGCCGCACCGCTGACCGGTATGACCCGAAAGTCGATAGTATTCAGTTGGGGAAAATTTCAAGAAGAAGCCTTTGAAGAGTTAAAGAGAAGACTCACGCAAGCTCCAATCCTTACTTTACCCGATGGTGATGAGGATTTTGTTGTTTGTGCTGATGCCTCGCATCAAGGGTTGGGTTGCGTGTTGATGCAACGAGGGAAGGTGATAGCCTACGCGTCTAGACAGTTGAAGGTCCATGAGAGTACTTATCCGACGCATGATTTGGAGTTAGCAGCTGTAGTGCATGCTCTTAAGATATGGAGGCATTATCTGTACGGCACTAAGTGTACTATCTATACCGATCATAAGAGTTTAAAGTACTTCTTCGAGCAGAAAGAACTGAACATGAGGCAGAGAAGATGGTTAGAATTGATAAAGGATTACGACTGTGAGATTAAGTATTACCCCGGTAAAGCTAACGTGGTCGCTGATGCGTTAAGTCGGAAGAATGAGGAAGTCCTTGCAACAGTGAAGTCATACAAGTTGATCATGAACCCGAGTCTTTTTGAAGAAATCATCAAGGTGCAGTCAGAAGTGTTAATAGATGAAGGGTTAGTAAAGAAGGAAAGGATTTTTGGCCAGCAAGATGAGTTGATGGAAAACACTCATGGAGTTAAGACTAGGTTCGACCGTATGTGGATCCCACGCCATGGTGATCTTAGAAGTCGAATCTTAGATGAAGCTCATAAGTCAAGGTACTCAATCCATCCAGGAGCTACAAAGATGTACCAAGACTTGAAAAGTGATTACTGGTGGCCAGGATTGAAGAGCGATGTAGTGGATTATGTTGGTAAGTGCTTAACTTGCTTACAAGTCAAAGCCGAACACCAAAAGCCTTGTGGGAAGATGCAACCGCTAGAGATACCTGAGTGGAAATGGGAACACATCACCATGGATTTCATAACTAAGCTACCTCGTACAGCTAAGCAACATGATACCATCTGGGTGATTGTGGACCGTTTGACCAAGAGTGCTCACTTTCTGCCCATACGAGAGGCCATCTCGTCAGAAACGTTAGCAAGCTTGTTCATTAAAGAAATTGTAACCAAGCATGGAGTACCGTTATCGATCGTGTCTGATAGGGATACACGGTTTACTTCGAGGTTCTGGAAGAAATTTCATGAAGCTATGGGGACGAGGTTGAACATCAGTACGGCGTATCATCCTCAAACCGATGGACAGTCTGAAAGGACGATCCAAACCCTTGAGGATATGCTACGTGCTTGCGTTTTAGATTTTGGTGGAAGTTGGGATGATCATCTGCATCTGGCAGAGTTCTCCTATAACAACAGTTACCATTCGAGTATTGGTATGCCACCGTTTGAGATGCTGTACGGTAGACGATGTAGAACCCCGGTGTGTTGGGGTGAGATTGGTCAGAAGGAAATGGGAAGTATAGAAGTGGTTCAAGAAACGTCTTCAAAGTTCGATCAGATCAAAGCAAGAATGAAAGCCGCTCAAGACAGACAAAAGTCTTATGCGGATAAGCGGCGACGACCAATTGAGTTTAACGTTGGCGACTATGTGATGCTTAAGGTCTCGCCTTGGAAGGGGATTATCCGTTTTAGGAAAAGAGGAAAGTTGAGTCCGAGGTACATTGGACCGTTCAAGATTGTAAAGCGTGTGGGTGAAGTAGCTTACAAACTGGATTTACCCGATGAGTTAGAAGGAATTCATTCAACCTTCCATGTTTCTCATCTGAGGAAGTGTCTAGCTGATGACACGTCTCACGTGCCCTTAATGGACATCGAGGTTGATGAACAATTGAACTACATCGAGCAACCGATAAAGATCGTTGATCGCAAGGAGAAGCAGCTTCGTCACAAGATTATACCCTTGGTCAAAGTGATATGGAAACACCGCAAGGGATCAGATGCTACTTGGGAAGTCGAGGATGAGATGCGCAAGTTTTACCCTAGTTTGTTTATGTAATAGTTAGGTTTCGGGGACGAAACCTCTTTAAGGGAGGAAGACTTGTAACATCCTAAAATTTTTATACGATAAATAAAAGAAAGTTATGTTTAGTAATTTCACGTTGTAGTTATTTAATGTCGAGAAAGGAACGGGTCATGGGCTTAGATTACGTAAGATGGGTTAAATGAGAATGGGCCTTGGGTCCCTGGGCTCGAGAGATATAAATACCCATCCCGAGCCCAAAATACCATTTTCACTAACTCCCTTTCACACCCACACCCAAACACTCTCAATTCTAGAGAGAGAAACTAGAGAGAGAAAGTTCTCAAATCACAAATCCGAGTCCACAATCTTGTTCCTAGTCGTTTTTGGTAAGTCCCTCTCGAAAATCATCCGTTTTCATAACCATTTCGGCCTCAAATCGAGCAAAAACGTAACTTGAGTTTTCGGGTCAAAAACCGCCTTGTTTTGGTGTCAAAATGCAAGCTTTTGTGTTTAAAAGTACTAGGAATCGATAGCCCTTTCAATCCCGAGCATTTCCATGTCAAAAACTTCGATTTTGGGTCAAAAATCTGGAAAATCTGGAAAACCCGTAGTTTTCTCCGTCGCCCAGCTTGAAGGAGTCGAATCAGACTCATTCGATCGAACCAGTCGATCGAATCAGTCCATTCGATCGAATGTGTAGATCGAACAAGTCCAGTCGACCGAATAGGGAAGCAACCGAATGGTCTCCAACTCATTCGATCGAATGAGTTTTGTATTCGATCGAATGAGTGTTGTATTTGATCGAACGTGTGTCTATTCGATCGAACGTGTTCCTATTCGATCGAACGTGTTCCTATTCGATCGAACGTGTTCCTATTCGATCGAACGTGTTCCTATTCGATCGAATCAAGCCAGAACCAAGTTGTTTCCAAGATTCGCCTGAAGTGAAGTTCGTTTATGAAATAAATTAAAAACCTAATGGAAAATGTGTTAAGGCGGTTATCGAAAATGAGTAGTAGTAATAGTAGTAGTAGTAATTGATATGTGTAAATATTATACAGTTAGCCGAGCCCAGTTAAAGAAAGGAATTACAATCAACGGCGAGCGTAACAGGATCCAGGTGAGTTTCTAGCCCCATTCCTTGTTATATTTTCGGGGCTGTGTGCATACTTGATGTGTTGTTAATACATTTATCCTAAGTGATAAGTGTATGCCATATGTGATATATGTGATATGTATGAATGATTGCTTGATGGTTCGTGAACGATCTTCGGATATTGCACGTACTGTCAGGTTGTAACGTTATAAAGCCATATGTGATATATGTGATATGTATGAATGATTGCTTGATGGTTCGTGAACGATCTTCGGATATTGCACGTACTGTCAGGTTGTAACGTTATAAATATGGCAAGTATGATATGTATGTTTATGTGTATGAACGTAATAAAGTTAATAAAAGAAGGAAATGACGGTTGTATGGTTGTATGGTTACGAAAAGGGTACCGAGCCCTAATAATACTCGAGGTATGATGTATGGTTGTATGGTAACGAAGAGGGAATCGAACCCTACTAATATTCGAAAACAGGGGACCAGACCCTAATAATATCTGTGATGTTAGAGACCAGACCCTAATAATATCTGTGATGTTAGGGACCAGACCCTAATAATATCTGTGATGTTATGGACCAGACCCTCATAATATCTGTGATGTTAGGGACCAGACCCTTATAATATCTGTGATGTTAGGGACCAGACCCTTATAATATCTGTGATGTTAGGGACCAGACCCTTATAATATCTGTGAGGTTATAGGGCGAAAGGCTCTTTAAAACGTATGATTATGAATGAAAAGAAAGTATGTAAGTAAGAAAGAAAGTATGTAAGTAAGAATGAAGGTATGAGTACTTATGTGTGTATGAAAGAAAGTTATGAGGTTGAGTACGTATGTATGTAATAAGGTATTGTATGGTATTGTATGATTAACTAGAACTCACTCAGCGTAGCTGACTTTTAGTATGCACGCAGGTGAGTAGACTGAGACAGCTGGCTTGAGTGGAGGACACATGGCAGAAGACTAAAGCCTGGCATCTGAAGATCCGATATGTTTTATAAGTTACGTTTTGATTTTGAAAGACAAGAGGAATGTTTAAAGACATGATTATGAATTGATATGTAATGTTTTATGAAAGTTTTATATTCCGCGTAAAGTTTTTAATTAACTCTGATATTTAGAACTGTGTTTATGAGTAAATCCAACACGAAAGTAGGGTTACCGGTAACGGGGCCTTACAGTGCACATGTCCAGGGTTGTATACCATCCTATCAGATGAGGACGCGTGTCCAGGTTGTTATACTTGCACATGCAACGTATAAACTGAACCTATCGTATGAGGACACACGTCCAGTTGGTTACAAGAGCATCTTCTAAAGGGACAACTAGCCCAATCACCTTCTCACACCCTTCGGCTATAAATATCATCTCAATCATCATGGGGTATGGATTCACTCCCACTGTGCTATCACTATTTACTTAAGTGCATTATCTTCGACAGAACTGTACTTATTCTCACGCCGGAGGGTGGTTACGGGAAGACCCCCCTCTTGTCCTTCCCGTAAGGAGCTCACGGTGTCTGTTTTTCAGGTTCACGTCACTGGACTTTGGGGAATTGAGTTCATATCGTATTGGCAGTTAACCGTATCCTACCATGTAGACTCATTGGATCTAATACCCGTCTAGGGGAGTAGATCCGTGTTTCTTCAGTTCATTAGTGAGGGAATGACAAAAACAAATAGGCTAAAAGTTGGGAGTGGTGGATAACAAATCGAAAGTTGAAAATATTATCAGCCAACAAGTGAAAGTTGAGAGTATTAAAAACCAATATCCATTGTTATTATAAAACACTACTTATGTTGATTGGTATTTTAGTTTGTATTATTTCCTACGTTCTCATTTTTTGATAGATTAGTATTCTTTCATACGTTTTTCATGTTAAAACTATTTTGTACATGAAGTCTCACCCTTTTTGGCACCTTTTTTTCTATGAAGTATATTCTCAATTTCTCGTTTTTCCTAACCCAAATACGTTTAGTATTTTCAAAGTTTATGTAATATTTGAATATATTTTTTTGGGGGAATTATATATGACATCATCCGGGTCTAAATCTGGTCCGAAATCTCACCTGGTAACGCATCAGATCTGGGTCTGAAAACATTGCAATAACCATGTAATAATGGTTAATCGGTTTATCAAAATAAGTCAAATACGTTAACAAGTCAAATGAGGTGGCGGTGAGTTATGGTTTGATGGGTGATAAATGATTCGTAATAAAGTTGTAAGTAATTCGGATTGTAGGTTAGAGATCATAATCCGAGATCGCGTTACTGAATTCCATATTTTATAAAGTGTTAACATTAACAATCAAAACCTTCACAAGTTCACATATATATGAACCGCATGAATTGCTTAGGATTTGGTATATTTAGTAGCTTTCTCAAGCTTGTGTCGGGCACCGGCCATTATTATTTATTCGTTTAAAATTATTTTATTTATACATACGGTTTATATTTCTTTAATTAAGTACTTTATGTCTATTACTTGTTTCCAATCACTTATACAATGACAGACGAACAAACTTTGGTAATGTTGATATATTATAATAACATATTAGGGGGTGTTTGAGTGAGCTTTTAAATTTTACTTATTTGCTTGTTTAATTTTTGAAAAGCAAAAGGTATTTGACAAAGCTCTTCCAAAAACTTCAATTGAGCTTTTCAAAAGTTGTTTTTATTTTTCAAAAATTTAAATAAGCAAATTTGATAAGCTCGTCCTGGGTGAGTCACCCAAACACCCCCATATATAATCACGGAAAATATATGCATGAAAGTTGTAAGTATGTAAATCCAATAACTCTTTCTTATATATCTTTAGTGTTGGCTATGTTGTGTCTCGGAATCAAAGGTTTCTCTGAAAATAAAATCTCTAGTCTTTCTATAAAGAGGTTTGTCTATATTCCACCAGCCGTACCTACTGAATATGATTATTGCTGCTGATATTCAAATACTTTAACCGAAACACAATGCAAAAAGTAAAATGAAAAGGCGAAAGCGCACTCTTCATTAAATTGGATGTTAAAGTATGAAGTAATATGTATGGCATAAAATGTGACAAAATCTAACAGGCCCATTTGCTGGTTCTAGGCCAGCCCGTTTAACAAAGTTGCTGATAGTTGGTGATCACCCAATTGACTTAAATGACTTAAATGTACAACCATGAACCATGGGCCCTCAAGAAAAATAATATAATATATAGGACCGTCCAAACCGCTCGTCGCTCGAACTCGCTCTCCGCTCGCTCGGAAATTGCTCGTAAAATGTTCGCTCGCTTTTTCGCTCGAGTAAACGAGCCGCTATGCTAGGTTCGGTTTGTAAACGAGCCAAGCAACGAACAAAGGTCTGCTCGGTTCGGTTCGGCTCAAATATTTTTAATTTATTTTAGATATAATTATATATGAACAAATTTATAAATATATAGAAAAAACACATAAATATAAGCTTACAATTTTTTTAAACCCTTAAATATTTCCTATTCCGTCAATTTTATAGTTCTATTTGTTCGCTTCAAGTTTTTAGAATACTAGAAGTTTTTTTACATGATCATTATATCTCACTTCAAACTTATTTTTAATAAAAACTAGGATCCTGGACCCCTCACTTCGCGACGGGACCAATAAACTGACCAAAAAAACATGTGTAAAAACGTTAAACCAAGAGTGCGTTGTGAGTCGACGTGAAATCAGCTTGTATCGGGTTACGACATCAAAACAAAACAAAATAAATAAACTCATCAATGCCAAAATACAACAAATTGTCATATGTAGAACAAAAACACCAGTACGTTACAGTCGCAAATCCGGTCAGTATCAGCAAGACCGGCACAAATTGGTAAACATGAATTAGTATGCCAAAAAATCATATGTTAAAGGCGTGATATCAAACGTTGAGACATGGATATAAAAACATGTTTGGATAATTTTAAATCATGAAAAAACTTTGGTCATTTTAAAGACCAACTATAACAAATACGAAAGCAAAATTTAAGAAAATCGTTTAACCGACAAATAAAACATATAAAGCCGACCCTTAACCAAGCTTGAAGTTTAGAAATATAATTTGTTAGATATTATAATTAGTTAAAACAAAAATAAAATAAAAGAAATAAAAACAATCTGATAGCGTAACGACGTTTAAAAAAAATCGTTTAACTCTACTATGTTTCTAAAAGTTAAAACATAAAAAAGTAACATACAATAAAATAGGGAGTTAAAAATGAAAAGTAAAAAAAAGAAATGAATAGTAAATTAAATAGTGAATTTATGAGGTATAAAAAATCTTCTATTTAATCTATATCTATATACTACATTATAATATAGATATATATATACATACTACATTATAATATATATATAGGAGACTTTTCATATTCTAATTTTTTCTCTTTCCTAAGACGCTCTTATATTTATTATTACTTGTTCGTATACCTCCTCCTGGCAGTTCCCAACTATTTGATCATCAATCCATTCAATTGTTATTCAATTGACGTTTCATCATCAATTGTCTATATTACTATTACTTGTCATTCCTCTCTCACAATGACTACAACAAAACCCTAAAATTATCCACTTCCGTCATTTACAATTGAAAACGAAATGTTGAGATCTGTCCTTGATAGTTGCTTTACACACCACTATCGACAAATCTCAAGTCATTGCCCCAAGGGAAGGCGGTTCAATCGACATATGGCTCGTCTTGCTACTGCCATCTGGTACGCATTACCTTCTTCTATTTATTTTGGCAGTTTTGGTTTTCAGTATTACTAAATCTTTATGTATCTTGCAGTGTTTGATCGTACTTGGCTTGCTTTTGTTGGGGAGCCTTGTTTTTACCGTATTGTTGTAAGTATATTTGTATAGCTATTATCAAGTAAATTTGTTTTCAACTATGGAGACACACCTTACTACTAAAATTTTCATTCTCGGGACCTCTTTTGCAGTCTTATTATGACCAACAATACCACCAGTCATAATGTTGTGGGCTTGAGGTGTTATTTAAAATTTTAAACTGCTATTTTTTGGCATTATTTTATTTGTTCATTATTAATTTAGAATATAATATTTTGTTAATGTCATCAGTTTTAATTACATGGATATTAATCTGAATATTCAACTGGTTCGTCATATCCAACCCTAATTTACATGTTTACTTTCTGACTTTCAAATTTTCTATCAAAAGGTTGGCGAAGCAATTTCCGTGTTTTATGCTTTATGCTTCTGCAGATGACTGATGGTCAGTACTTTTTTAATGTGATGCTCAAACAAATGAGAGAGGACATGTAGGCGATATCAATATCTTGACATTATGCTACAATATGTTTGAAATTTTAGATATGATGTCAAGTTGAACAATGTTATCCTTGCTAAAGAAAACCATTTGCCCATGTAAGTGCTTTTCATCTTAATTTGTTGCATTGACAGTGTTATCTTATTGATTTATATAATTTAATGGGATTATAACTGACAGTTTATGATCACATGTTGCGTGTATCTTTTTATGTTATTGACTTTGGTGATTTTTTATTTTGTTTTGGCTTTATTTCAGGTATGATGAAATGGCTTCTAAACACACCGTTGAGTACATTGCTAGAGCTGCTACTCAGAACTCTCTTCGAGTTGCCCAGGTAAGTAACTGACTGGATGTTTTATTTGAACATAAATGTATGTGACAAAGATAATTTACCCCTTTTTTGTTGGTCTTCAGTGGTTGCTTCAAATCCTTGGTGCAGCAAGATACATAGGACGTGTTGGAAAGGACAAGTATGTGGAGGAGATGGCAAAGAACTAACGTAAATATGGTGTTAATGTACGCATCTCCCTTTTTTATTTCATTTGGATTTTTGTTTTCAAAAAATAATTACTTGATAGTTGAAATTATGTTGCTGTTTTTAGGTCTGTGTTTATGACTTTTGGTTTCGGCTGTTTTAGGATAGCTCAATGAAGTCAAACTTGGGGTAGGAGGGTTTAGTATGGGGACAACAACTACTCTATACTCTGCAAGTTGCTGTATAAATGGAAAGTTTGAGAACGGAAACACATACTCTACTCTCTTGGATACAGTTGTTGGCCTAAGTGGCTGGCTTTCATGTGAAAAGTAAGATTATGTTTTTCTGATGCACATATTAAAGTTTTTAAAAATGAATGTATGTTTGTATGTTGACTTTTTTAGAGACTCGAATAAGAATGTCAGTGGGGAGGAAATTGCAAACCGTGCTTCATTTTTGCCTGTGTTAAGGTAAACACTTTTTATATTTTGTGAAAAATGACTATATTAGTGTTTGGAATTTGGATAACCAAATTGTATCACAAGCCTTCTAGAATTCAAGTTAGAGTGCCAAATAAATAATCTAATTAACAACAGTACATGTTCATTGCTTGTTTTTTCTTGACATTTAAGTGGACGGTCTTTTAGTCGATAATCGCGCAATAATTATGCTCATAAATTGGGAATATGTACTTATATTTGTATTCTGCAATTGTAAAATACATACTTCTGTGTTTTTTTTGTTTGATGAATGTTATACTTGTTTTCTTTTGTTGTATAGATATTGGCTATCAGTTGGTGCACAACCATCTGATCTGGTTCAACTTTTTTAACTTAGAGGAGGGCTACTACCACCACCACCACCCATGGGTTCAATGGGTCGGAAAGGTGGGCCTCGTGACCACCAACAGTTGACCTGTTGAGTGGACGGGTCTTGATGCCGAGCAACCAACTAAAACAACTACTGAATAAGTGGATGCTTAAGAAGTACAATGTTAACTTCCCAACTGTTGGTTTAATTTTAGTTGAATTTGGAAATTAGGCTTTAATATTAGAACCATCAGCTTTTGTAGATCTTGTTAATTGAATATTTTCCCATTTAATAAGTTCCTTGACAATTCAGAAATTCATGTATGTTATTATTCGCGTATGAAATTTTGATACAACAATGACGAGACGTATGAGAAAATGAATTTAGCTATGATAACACAAGTTGGAACATCAAACATAAAAGTTAGAAAAATGGTGATTATTACCATTCACAAATCCTACATTCTGACTTTGGAATACCATGCTATTATACAATGTACCATAATATAAGGTTGTCTAGATAGCTTGTGGCCCGAAGCGGAGCTTGCTTGGTTTGTAAACGAGCACAACTAGAAAATTAGGTTGTTGGTTAGCATGGTCGGCTCAACCAATTAAAAACAACTTGGTTACCCTTGCTCGAAGAGGTATGAGAAAATAGAAGCATTATTAGGGCTGCTCACAAGACGACGCAATTAAAATACATATTGCATTCAGTTACTTAGAAATATTGGTGGTGGATGTTGGTGGCGGCGGACAGTGGGTGATGGCGGTGGCGGGTGGTGGTGGATGGTGGTGGCGGGGGATGGTGGCGACGGACGGTGGGTGGTAGTGGTGGATGGTGGTGGTAGTGGACAGTGGTTGTGGCCGACGGGGGTGGTAGTGGTGGGTGGTTGACGGTGGTGGTGGTGAGTGGTTGACGGTGGTGGCGGCGGACGGTGGGTGGTGGTGGTGGTGGACGGTGGTGGTGGCGGCAGACAGTGGATGGTGGTGGTGGAGGTGGTGGCAGGCGGTGGGTGGTGGTGGTGTTGAACATTGGGTGTAGGCATGATGTTAAGAAGTGTGAAGATGTGTGAAGACAATTGATATTAGATTATTTTTTAAAATCATAAAAGCAGTTTTAAGATCTTTTAAAAAAAAATAAACAAACAGTCTTCAAGAGCTTATGTCTGTACACCCGCAAAGACATAGGCTCTTTGCAGACCTTATAAGCAAAAACAAACACAACCTTAGTCTAATACTTCTTGAGTATTTGTTGGCTATTAGGCATATTTGTGAGTGCCATGTATACATGCAAGTTTATTAAAAAATACCCGTTAGAATTTTTTTAAGTATGGTTGTTTTCAATCTTATTTCTTTATAACTATAATTATTTAATCATTAATAATATTAATAATAATATTACCTATCATAAAACAAGTTTCATTTTACACGAAATGAAAATCAGATGAGAAAAAAACCTTGAAATTGAGAAAAATGGTATATTGTTTGGGTAAACGACTTCAGGTAATTAAGTCGGATATCACCTAATCTCACACCGCCCATACCTAAGAAATATATTTTAGCTCACTTGTACGCTATCATAGTAGTTCACGCGACAATATATTGTGAATTTAGGTATGTTTTTATATTCACATGTATCGAAATTTCGTAGATTTTGAATATGACTCAGGCAGTTTTCTAATTTTTTCTATATTAAAATTCAACCTTTACCTTACACTTGAAAGGATTTGAACCCACGATGTCACATTCGTGAGGAGGACACAATAACAATAGACCAATATGTCAAGGGTTAGATTTTCTAAATCATGTATGGTATTCACTTTTATATTAAAATATTTCTTTCGAAATAAAATCAATAATTGCATAAGACATCAAATAATTTTTAAAGAAAGAGAAGTTCTTAGGCTGGTCGCTATGGGGCTTGGTTGAGATGGTTTTGGGGCGCGGAACACCGTGGTGGGGCGCGGTCCAACCAAGGGCGCCGAGGGAAAGGTGGTTCAAACGGCCGGCGCGGATGTGTGAAATGTGTGGGGCCCCTTTCAGCAGCTCTCTCCATCTCTCTCACACACATGCATACATACGCATATATATATATATATAATAGGGGCGCCCTTGGGGCATTAAACCATAGCGAGGCATCTTTGGGGTGGGGCTTCGAAGCCCTCGGTGCTTACGTGGCGCTGACGTGGCACGGTGGAGGGGCTTCGAAGCCCCCCACCATATAAGACAGCCTTATATGTGAAGTTCAAAATAACGAGTTTGAGAGGGTTAATTGATATCTCATTCTCAAACTCGTCCGTCTTCGGACAAGTTGTTTTCTCTCTCGATTCGTTCAGTTTCATGTTTGTTCGTTGAAACCGGTTTTGTATAGTTTAGATTGGGTTCATATTGTGCTAATCTTAATCACTATTGTTCATTGTATCTATGATTGTTCTTCGCATGTTGCGAAGAATAAATTGTTAGGGTTTTGTACGGATTAGTTAGGGATTAATACGAGTATAAGTCCGAAGTTCCTCTGAAAAAACCTAACAAAATAGTAGGCACCGCACATCATAACCACCATTTCCCATTGGAAATTTGGTGGTACCAAATTGGTTGGTAACGAGCATTAAACTATAAACCATGTGGAAGATATTTGAATTCATTGGGGCCGCATGTATGTGCTCTAAAATGACCGGATAATAAATTATATTAAAAATAAAGCCACATGCATTAATTTCTGAAACCAAACAAATTACGTACGTGTAACCTTGATGTATGATTTGATAAGGAAATAGATAAAATCTGCAAGAGACAATATATAACCACCAAAATTTATAAAATGTCCATCTAGAGACGATAAAGTTTTTTTGGTTGGTCGTTTAGAAAAGAAAAGAGAAGTAATGAACTATGAAAATTCTATTAAGATCATTACATCTAAATTGGTCAAATGAAAAGTATGTTTGTTTTTTAATGATGCACGGAGCTTCTTAATGTGTACGTTCAAAAACAGACTAAATGATTCATAGGCTACATTTTAATCTATTAGACCTCTTAAAGATTTAGCACAATATTGTCAAATAACCCTTATATTGATTTGGTTTGTTACTCTTATATTGTATTTCTTTGTATAAGATATTTTATCAATGAAACAGTAGATCTCTATATAATTATAGTCACATTACTTGCTTTTAAGCTAGTTTCATAGCACGTTATCAAAACAAGGCTCGCAACACGCAAAGTACTCACAACTGCTTGCCTATTGCTTTAAGGTGAGTACAATCAGAATACTCTATAAATAATTTTAATGTTAATTCATGACAACTTGAATGATTGTATCTATATATATATATATCAGTTATGTCTATAGGGTGAGGTTATTCTAAAAAGTAAAGCGTGTCTAAAAAGTGTAGGAAGCGATCTGTACCGTTAGATTGGGTGATCTAGTGGTTTAGATGGAAAATGTTAGAAAATGTAGGTGTGTTTATTTTAGTAGCTTAATTAGAAGATGATAGGGGTAAACATGTCCATATAGTTATGTAAACGTGCTGATTTATCTAAGGAAACTCCTACTTTCAAGCAATCATTGTAACTCTTTTTCTGTCTTCTAGTTGTTAATTACGATTTGTTTCTTTCAACAGCAGAGAAAAAAGGTTTCTTCTCCTTCTCAATCAACAGTGTTTTTTTTAAAAGCAATCGATTTTTTATTCGGTGGGTTTTGTGTTGTAATAATCTTCTGATGTGTTTCTTCAATTTAACAAATATGTTTTATGTTGTATATAACGGAAAAGAAAGTACCAGAAAATGCATCACGTCTCCTCATGGAGAATCATTGAATCAATTAAGGTGTCATTTTAGTTTTTTGTGAATTTAATATTGTTTTTTTTATACCCCCAATTTTCTAGGGTTTTGACTACTGTAACGATTTTTTCAGTTAATTAGTTATGTGTTTTTAAATGTAACGACCGGTGGGTTATAGGTTGTAGATATGTGAGATATTTCTAAAACACACTAATGGGATAACTGGTGTGTTGTAATGTGACTTTAAAATGAATGGTTTCAGTTGTTTTGGTGGGATGTTTAAGAATTTGTTTATGGTAGTGTGTTTGTTAATTGCTAACATATTTTTACTGTTTAATGTATATAGATTTTTTGGTCTTTAGGTATGTTTAACAGGTGGTGAGTATAACAATGAATGGTTGAAGTTGGTTTACATTTTTATGTGTTTTTACAGCATATAATAGCTGCAGCGAGATTCTTTGAGCGTTTGAAGCTCACTTGATATGAATAAAAGTGTGGTTTAGAGGGTATACATGTGATGACATGTATTTTGTGGTTGACTTGTTTTGATGAATGTGTATGCTGGTTTAAAAGTTTAGCGTGTTTTATGGATATTAGGATATGGTTTTAGTTTGTTGAACAAAACATGGATTATGGTAAGTTTTTGAATGTTTATGTTATACACACACAAATTATGGTCATATTTGTTAAAAAGTGATATGTCCCTGGTAATATTGTTATAACATATTTAGACGAATACAAAAAAAAAAATTGAAAGTACCAAGTAGAACACATTTATACATGTTTTAATTGATGGTTATAAATTGTTGAATAATATATCTATCTATTATAATAAAGTAAAATAACTGGAACACGTGTCACTTTGAGATTCATTCCTAGCCTCAATTTACCACTCAAATTAATTTCTATTTTTAATTAAACCATATTTATGTCAGTGTAATCTAAACATATCAGTTCATCTTTTAATTAAATAACCAATTATCTGAATTATAGAAATTACAAATATGCATGTATTTAAGTAAATATAATTAAATTATTTATATCTTTAATGAAATCAAATATAGGTCTAAAATGATAGGAAATAAATTTTGAATGAATAAAAGTTTTATTCTCACATATTTATTCAACCCAGGGGTGCTTCGAGTTTGCCTTTTGGGTTTACGGTTTCTCGGGTCGGGTTCTTCGGGTTTCAAAGTTGTAAATGTAGAACTGAAATCCAACCCAAATCTGTCACAGTTTTTCGGGTTCGGGTTGTTTAAGTTTGTGTTTTCCAAGTTGGGTTACTTGAGTTTCGGTTCTCTAACAAAACAAAATGTAAATAAAAAAAGTAAATAAAAGCTACAACGTGAAAACTAAAGCAACATACACTTTTTTATTCTTTGTGTAATAGCCAAATAATAAATAAATATAACCCGGTAAAATAAACATTATGCTTTTAAACAATAAATAGTCGATCAACTATATTAGAAGAAATAAGAACAAGTGAAATGTGTAGAATGTTCCATATATGTGTACATGCCTAATAAAAATATTATGTTTTTAAACAAATAGTTTATTCGGGTTTTTTAGGTTGACCCAAAACCTAGACATCAAACCTAAGAACCAACCCGGATTACTTAGGTTTCGGTTTGGTTGGCCTTTTTTCGGGTTCAGGTTTTTCGAGTCAGGTTACTTTTGGTTCGGGCTCGGGTTTTATCGGGTCGGGTTTCAAGTAAAAATGACAACTCTAATTCAACCTCCATGGATCCATGGAGTTTTTATATATCTATTTCGAAACTATAGTACAAGCGTGTTTTATTCATGCTAATTTTATATAAGATGTTTTTTTATGTCATTATTAATGAAACATTTTATCATCTTTTGTTAGAATTTGTTATTTCATTAACAAAATATAATTAAAACTTATAAAATCATTATGTGCATATTTTTTGTGATTACGAAGGAGCTGTGTAACAGTCCACCACGTATTCATATGAATATTCAATTAGAAAATATAATTTGTACTTATAAAACCATTTAACTTGATAAAATATAGTTTTATTAGTTTAAATTTAATCTTTTAATTTTATAGCTTCTTTTAAGCGTCACGTCTGTCACACGGGCTCTAAAACTAGTTGTATAATATTATAAAATTGTTTCAAAATAAAAATCATGTGTAGATTAGAAACCAAAAAAATAGAGATGTTATTTAATTTTGATTTTAATTCCATAATTATAAAATTTAATTGTTTACTACCTACCCCTATGTGGTTTATTAAATCAAACGGTCTATATCTCTTCCTATATTTTTTAAAAAATATAGACTTTTTATTTTAACCTCCTCTATGTCTATATGTTTATATTAATCTTGTTGACTAATTAATTGAAGAAACACTAAGTGAACCCACGGGCAGATTATAGATAATCTGGGGGTTAAGTAATGTTTCCCACGAGAATGAGGTCCAGCAGAGAAGGTTGTTCTTCAGGGGACCTGCAAAACAGACACCGTAAGCTCGTCACTGAGAAGGGGGGGGGTTCCACCTTGTGACCACCCTCCGGCGTGAGAATCAGACTAGATTGCTCTGAATATAAGTGTATATTAAGAGATTGCTAGATAAGATTGAGGTATCAGATGTGACATCTGCCCCGATCCGACCCGACCCAGGTACCCGTTTCTCTGACCCGATCTCTTTCCTTTATGATTTAATATTTATACTTATATTTTACTTTTAAAAATAATATATATATTTTCCTTCCCGCCTCTTTCTCTCTCTTTCTTTCCGCCGTCCCGTCCCTCTCCTCTCTTTCCGCCTTCTTTTCCCTCTTGTCGCCGTCCCGCCCTTACGCCTTGTTTTCCTCTTTTTCTTCTAACTCTTTGCTTGTCCTTTGTTCCTTCCCGCCTAAGGTTGTCTGCGCAGCTCCACGCGCCAGACTCCCTTACAAGGAATCCTGCGTGAAGACCACCTGTACAGCGATTCGCGAGACGAACTCTTCTCGCAGCGCGCTAAGAATTGTAATTCTTCTCGCAGCGCGCTAAGAACGGTAGTTCTTCCCGCGACGCGCTAAGGATTTGTAGTTCTTCTCGCAGCGCGCTAAGAATCGTAGTTCATCCCTCGACGCGCGAAGAATTATAGTTCTTCCCGCGGCGCGCTAGGAATTTTAGTTCCTCCCGCGGCGCGCTAAGAAATGTGATTCTTCCCGCGACGCGTTAAGGTGGGTTCTGTCTGCCTTCGCGCTCGCGCACTTTTGCCTTCGCGCTCGAGCCTTCTCGCGCTAAACCCCTTTGAGTTTTCTTCTGTTTAATCTAGCCGTTGCTTTTGAGTTGTCTTATCTTTTGAGCTGTTGACCTAATCTGCTTTATGTCTGAAAAGTTACTTTCGGCGCAGCATGCGCACCAACCCCATTGGTTGGCAGATAAAGTGACTGACATAATCTTTTGAGATCTGCTTTTGCCATGCTTGACCTGTACCTTTATCTGATCCGCCCATGCTTTTTACTGTTCCCTGACAGCTTTATCTTGCTCCCTGCAGCTGCCATATCTTTTGATATCTTTTGCTTTTGGAATCTTTTGCTTTTTGAGATCTTTTCCCCTTTTTCTAGGGATTGTGTTCCCTAGGGTTTCTCTATAAATAATAGTATTATTTTTCCTAACACTACACACACAAAACACTTAATCTCTCCTGTTCTCCTTGCTCTCTCTGCCGCCTCCCTCTCTGCCTCCGTCTTCCTCCCTGTTCTGCCCTGCTTTTCCGGTAATATATATATATAATAATTTGCTTATTAATTATGCTAACTTATAATCAAGACTTAAAACCAATCATTAAAACAATAATCTTATTCATAGGTTAACTTGTGCTTGTTTAAAGTTGGTTCTTGCTTTATCTTACACCGCATCGTTTATCAAGTGAGTAATCTCGTACCTAATCCCTTTTTGCTTTTAATGTTTTGGGATGTTCATGTGTTCATACAAACTTAGAGTCTTAAACTTGTTTATGAGCTTTAGTCGCGCAGTATCCCATGTGTTGAGGACGTTTACTTGGCTGTTTATTTGTATGTGTGTATCATTAACCGCTTTGTTCGGCCTATTCCGCAGTTTTCATGGATCCATTAGATGAACACGGGAGACCTATCGTTTACGGTTTTCTTTGTTTACACTTGCACAGATGTTTTCTCGTTTTTGTGCTCAATTGGGAGCACGGATTGAACTATGAACTATGAGCTATGATCTATCTAGGCTTGATCACAATCTGATTGCACCCTTGTTAAACGCCAGACATACACGTGTTGCGCGCAGATTTATTGTTATCTATGTATTGTATTAAACTTGATTTCTCACCAACACGCAAGTGTTTGACGTTTATTTTAACACATGTTCAGGTTTGCAGTAGCCGTTTTGGAGCTTGTGGACACGTAGGAAGTTTTCATTATTTTGGACCTAGATTAAAATGTATCAAGACAAGTCTTTGCTGTTCGAATATTATGATTTATAATATATTGATTTATGATGTTTTATGTTATCTTGTTTACTTTGCGCGTGCGCGAATAAATGTATTTATTAAATATTGACACCCAATAGTGTCACGAGTAATGAAACAATATGTGGCGCCCCGATGTATAATCCGCCTTTGGTCGGGGTGTTACAAATCAGACTAGATTGCTCTGAATATAAGTGTATATTAAGAGATTGCTAGATAAGATTGAGGTATCAGATGATGTCCTTACCATTCCAAGGTGTTGGAGTATTTATAGCCGAAGGTAGGTTTCCAAGCAGGTACAGCCGGCTGAATAGTATTCCTGTTCTACCAACAGTGGACTACGCACAGGCCATGCTGGTTGGTGGATAGGTTACGGCCAACAGTAATAAGGTCGGCTGTATACTGTTCCTTTACTGCCGGCTACGCACTGTTCCACCAACTGTAGGCTGCGCACGTCCCATCGTAAGGGTTGGTGAGTAGGCAGCGGCTAATAGTGACAAACAGTACTAGAGGGTGCTCCTCCTCGTATTGTTGTCGGTGAGCTGTCACCCTGTGATTAGTTCATGGGCTGCTCTGGTCAAATTGTCTGTTCCGCCCATACCTTAGTAGGTATAGTACGAAAGACCTTCCAGAAGCATACGGACTAAGTCCTTGCTAAGTCCAAAACCCCTTTTCAAAACCCCTTGCTAAGTCCAAAAGTTCACCTCACTTATTAATAATTCATGAGAAGAACATTGGACTGGGGGGACTTGAAGAGGTAGGTCCCAGCAGAGCCCAGTTGGACCCGCAAGACTCACCTTAAACAGGGACGTCTGCGCAATGACCAACTGCTCCAGCAGGACCCACCATGCTCAAAGAACCTTACGCGCAGTACGCCAGCTGTACCCGCAGGGAAAGCCTCCCAATGGTGAAGTACCCCGCCTGTTCCCGCAGCTGCGGATACAAGCCATCAGGGAAGGCTACCCGCACTAACAGCAAGGCTACACGCACAAGGCATTCGCTACTTCAGTAGTCACATGAAGGAATGAGCAAGGCGGGAACACTCCCGCCTAAATGAGCCAGTCCGTATGCTTCTGGAAGGTCTTTCGTACTATACCTACTAAGGTATGGGCGGAACAGACAATTTGACCAGAGCAGCCCATGAACTAATCACAGGGTGACAGCTCACCGACAACAATACGAGGAGGAGCACCCTCTAGTACTGTTTGTCACTATTAGCCGCTGCCTACTCACCAACCCTTACGATGGGACGTGCGCAGCCTACAGTTGGTGGAACAGTGCGTAGCCGGCAGTAAAGGAACAGTATACAGCCGACCATATTACTGTTGGCCGTAACCTATCCACCAACCAGCATGGCCTGTGCGTAGTCCACTGTTGGTAGAACAGGAATACTATTCAGCCGGCTGTACCTGCTTGGAAACCTACCTTCGGCTATAAATACTCCAACACCTTGGAATGGTAAGGACATCATCTGATACCTCAATCTTATCTAGCAATCTCTTAATATACACTTATATTCAGAGCAATCTAGTCTGATTCTCACGCCGGAGGGTGGTCACAAGGTGGAACCCCCCCTTCTCAGTGACGAGCTTACGGTGTCTGTTTTGCAGGTCCCCTGAAGAACAACCTTCTCTGCTGGACGTCATTCTCGTGGGAAACATTACTTAACCCCCAGATTATCTATAATCTGCCCGTGGGTTCACTTAGTGTTTCTTCATTAATGATTCCAAAGAGAAACTTTTGGTCTAATTCTTGATCAAAATAGAAAACAAATTGCATATGTTATATAAAAGATTAAAAATAAAATAAAATTGTTTGGTTGGTTTTAAAACATGGCTCTAATATCACTTGTTGGGTTATCTTCAACAGCGTTAACCTTAGATTAGTCGATTAATTCTACTAGCAACGTGATTAAATGTTATTTAACAACACAGTGATTATTATAGCTACAAACGTTGAAGATGTATATAAAGTTATGGTTTGATTTGTAGTTATGGGAGTTGTAGTATTAACAGAAAAAAAATGGAAATATTTAGAACATTTTGTGACCAAAATCTGTCACAAAAATTGATTATAAATGTGTGGCAATTTTTTTTTCTCTAAAAAAAGCCTAAAACGTCCAAGAAACCATCACAAAATCTGTCTCTGAATGGTGTATCAGAATCCACCCACAAAACCTTAGCAAGTGCTTCCTCGGAGTCGCTAGCTATTTTCATAGCTAAATCAATCTCGCTAAAAATATCCCATCGTAATTCGTAATAGTATTAACAAGGGTTTTTGTCTTGACGCGCGTTTGTAAAAGCATATTTATAAGACGGTTTTTAGCATAACTTTTACCAAGTTCAAAATCATGCTAATTTTAATATACATAAAAGAAGAAAAAATAATAATTCTTTTTAAAGAGTGATTTAAAACAAATGTTTGTAAATATTGACTTAATTGATCTTATAAATGTCCATCAAAGTTCATTTTCTAAATCAAATAACTTAACGACTGCGTAAGTTAACAGATTACATTATATTTTTATTCAACATGTTTAATACATAATCTACATACACTAAGTATAAGTACCGAATGTATATCATCATATCTAAATAAAAATCCATGAGTCCATCCATATTATTGAAAAGTTGACTTAATTACATATAACTATTTCAATTGTCGTTCATATGCTAGTTTAGATTAGAATATCAAGGATTAGTTAATTGGATCTCTATTTAAGTTTAAACCACCTCTAAAAAATTTTAATATTAGTTTTGTTTATAAGATTATGAATTTAAATTTTTTTTACACTATTATTACAATTTTTACAGTATTATAGGTACACAAGAGTCAATGAGCTTATGGTAGAGTGGTAAGGAAGAGACTTGATGTTTCGTGTGACTTGGTTTGATTTCTGCTATCATCAGTTAGTTTCAGTGGCAGCAGATGATGATGAGAGACTAGGCGAGTATATGGCGTTCACTAATTAGATCAGAATCATTGAATTGAACGGGTTTTATCTCATCACACTGGCGTGCCTTCAGGCGAGTGTTCTCGGGCGTTGGCCATAGTTGAGGGTTTTTCCTGGATCGGAAAACAAGTGTATCCTGATATAGTAACTTTAGCCAGTAGCTCATGTAAAGGATTCATTGAACGTTAAAATAAATAAGGGTTAAAAAAATATTCTTTAGGAGAATTTGAATTTATTAAACACAACTTTATTATATGAAACAGACCCTTGTTTGGTAAGATGGTTTATTCAATGAATAAATAATTAATATATTTCAACTGTAATTAAACAAAGGTAATCAATCAAGGGGCCCTTAAATTAACAATAATGGGCCTAGAAACATCAATATTTTCATGACCAAAGTATCGATCCCACCATAATTATTTCGTATCCATTTATACTGATGAAAGAATTTAAGTTGAGCTGGATGGATGGTGATGCCTAGTTAATATGTTGTAACTTGCACATGCATGCTGACCTGCCAAACCTAATGCATCATCCATCATCCGATCATTCCATCCGTCGATCATCCGTTTGTTCAACCGTCGGATCACCTCCCCACCACCACCATCACCCGCTTGTTGCCGTTGGTCATGATATCTCAAAAACCCTGCCACCTTTCTGGGATCCTCATCTTTCCAGCAAATCTCATCTATGATGCTGACGCTGACGCCACTACCAGGGTTCAAGGCTTCAGTGTTACTGAAGCCGGCTAAGGTGCTTATATACTCCACCATGCCATTTAACAGCACTAGTGGAGTAGCACCTTTGCCGTCCCAAAGCCATACCCGAGCCATGCCTTGTAACACGGCTAATACAAAGTCATCATGGTTGGATGACCTTTCCATTAATGATGGACTTAAGTTGATTACATATTCATGCGGTTTTCGTGAATAAACCGATACAATCTCCGGAAAGCTCGTTGGGGCAAGTCTAAGAGTGACACTATTAATTTGTTTCTTCGTATGTAGCAAGTCTTGATTAGGGTAAAGAAGATGTTCCACTAAACTACTTGTGTTGAGAACTATTCGTGTCGCTTTATCGTTTGATTCATAAAAGATTGAAAACCGCTTCCCGGGTGATGAGTATTTACCTGCCTCGTTAACTGTCACGATCGAGAACCCCTTTGACGCCTCGTGGTTTGCCCATATTGCAACTGTTGCAACGACTGATAATATTATCACACGTAAAATGATGTCTGGAACATTAGGTATAGCTTTAGGGTGCACTTTTGGTGGCAAAGATGTAAGCGTATGATTATGAACATCATATGCGATGGTGGTGGTGGTGGTGGTGGTATCTAAGAGAGATCGGTGAAGGGTGTATGGGTCCATTGGTGCATAAAGATGGTAGTAGTATTATTACTTTTAGTGGGATGGTACGTTTAAAAATTGTCGTGGTTGAAGCATATATCCATATTTGTATGGATAACATTTGTCCAGCTTGCCAGCCAAAAAAGTTTGGAATGACGTGGCCATGTGTTCAGCCGCATTTAGACCACAAGAGTAAACACTATAGTGTCATGCTTATATTCATTCATGTCTGGACTTGGGTATGTGTTTCAAATGTAAGGGGCTCCTTGGTTTATTCGGATCTGAATGAGTCGGATCTGAATGAACATCTGTCCCATTCAGTAATAACAGTAAGGGGATGTTTGTTTACATCTGAATGGTTCTCGGATCTGAATGAACATCTGTCCCATTCAGTAATAACAGTAAGGGGATGTTTGTTTACATCTGAATGGAACCATTCAGATGTTTACATCTGATTCATTTAGACTTCAGACTGTTTGATTTTAAATAAAAAAACATCTGAATGGTTAATATTAGGTCTGAATCATTCAGACTTATTGTGTTGCTGAATGAGACAGAGGCTCATTCGGATCTGACTCATTCATATCTGAATGAACCAAACAGCCCTTAAGTCTGAATGATTCAGACATAATTTTAACCATTTAGATGTTTTTTTGTTTGAAACAAAACAGTCTGAAGTCTGAATGAATCAGATGTTTACATCTAATGGTTCCATTCAAATGTAAACAAACAGAAAAAGCCCCTAAGTCTGTTATTAATTCTTTCTAAGTTAACTTTATACGTATTTGATTATTCCAAATGTCAATTCATTTTACAAAAATCATTAGAAGGCGCGCAGCCGTTGATTCTGAAGGCTGGACCCTGATGATTTGGTCTGTCTTTTTGACTAGTTGATTAGGAAAACTCACTCAATTTATTGTGTCTTTTAGAAATCACTTGTAAGAAATATATGTGGCATCGGTTCTCAGTATAATAGTTTAAGAAAAAAAAAATATTTCTTTTAGAGAGACCCTAATTTTAGGCCTCTCAAATTATCAATAGATTGATTCACTATTATATATGCGCCAATTAAGTATCTATTGTTGTTAATTAATTTGCTAAAAATTTATGCAATGTTTGTTAAATAATTTTAAATTACAAACAAAATGATCAAAACTATAAAAGTTTCATTAAAAAAATCAAAATTGTGTGAATAAAAATACTTCTTTTTATTTCAAACACTAGTTATGGGGGTTGTGACCCACACTTTAGGATACCATAACTATGCTTTTGTCTTTTAATCGGGCTGGATGATATCTCCTGAGTCCTGGCAATCATAGACCATACTTTATGATAACTAACTATATAATGTATTTTTGGCATTGTGTGTGAAGAGGTATGTACCCGCCTCAACATCGAGCGAGGCGGGTCAACCAACAAGATATAGACAAGAGGCTTGAAATCAAGATATTATGAAGGCACAAAGCCAAAACCTATGCGCATGGCGCATATCACATATGCTCACGCACATCACATATGCTCATGCATCACATATGCTCACGGATCACATATGCTCACGCGTATCACATGCTCACGCACCATATATGCTCACGCATATCACATCTGCGCGTGGCGCATTCGCGCGTGACGCATATTACATATGCTTGTGCATATCACATCTGCGCATGAAACATCTGCGCGTGAGAATAAAGAGAAGACCTCGCGCACCCTCAGGATAGGCGCATATCACACATGCACATAATCAACCTCGTCCTTATCCAAATCAGGATAAGGACAACCTTGATTGTGCACGTCAGACAACCTTCCAGAATGTATCCTTTAAGGAATAAGAATATGCTGATGTTGACAGCTGCCAATGAAAGGTGGACAACTCAGCAAAACCCATGTGCTACCACGTGATTGCACATGGGTCAGGTAAAATACCTGGGTCAGAGAATAATCAATGAAAAAGCACCAGGTGTCCTAAGGACACGTGGCGCAAAGCAACAGGAGGAGGCCAAAAAGGCCCTAATGGGATCTGAGCCCAATCATTGGAAACCCTAACACTATAAATACCACACCACCTCCACAAGAGGAACAGTAAGCAAGAAAATACATTCCAATTCATTACTCACTCTCAGATTATTATTATCTTCTCCTACAATCTCTTATTCTCACACCGGAGGGTTACCCCAAAGAGGACCCCTCTGTCCCTTTCTGAGGGGTAAGTTCACGGTGCTGCTCGTTTTGTAGGTGGAAGAACTCATACTCCGGAGAACCATCGGTGAAATAGCATACTTATACCCGAGGAAAGTTGATCGTCTACCAGTGAGCCGATCCACGTTTCTTCATTGGCGCCATCCGTGGGACCATCCCATAGAGTGCCCATCCCATAGAGTGCTCATGATGAGTAAGATTGATAACGAGCGCGAAAGAAGGTTGGATCTCAACTTACTTGAAGGGCGCAGAGAAGCGGCTATCATCAGTGAAGCCAAATACAAGAAAAAACTAGAAAAGTATTACAATCAGCGCGTGAAAGAATGCCACTTCAAAAAGAACGATTTTGTCCTTCGAAACAATGAAGCTAGCCGCGCGATACCCCCGGGAAAGATGTCCCCCAATTGGGAGGGACCTTATCAAGTCTCGGAAGAATTGGGAAAAGGCGCATACGCTTTAAAAGATTTGAATGGAAAGAAGATCCCGCGCGCGTGGAACGCAGCACAGCTTAGAAAATGTTTCATGTAAAAATTGTCAAGTTTGTAATCAAGGCTTTTTAAGCCATTATGAATAATGATACGCGCTATCTTCTCCTAATGTTGTTCTATTACCTTTTGCATACATGTTTCACACTTCCCTTTATTAATTTTGAGCAATATGACAACATTGTATTGACATCAAAACAAAAATAAAACGAAGTAAAACATACATGCGCGAGCTTCAAGCTCAAACGCGTTAACGAGTTTTAACTCTAAAACGTCAGGGCCTTAGCCCAATAATATGAGCCTTAGCTCAGGGCCTTAGCCCAATAATACGAGCCTTAGCTCAAATCACTCACAAGATCCATCCTACATACTGTGCAGCTAGACCATAAAAATACCTAAGCACAACTAAGGCAAAGCACATGCCAAAACATAGTTGTTAAGGTCTCAGGTCGAGGTCGCGCATGGAATTGTAATGGATATCAGAGTAACACATACTGACACGTAAAGGCTAAAAAACTCATAATTCCCTATAATAAATGCGCGATAACGTCGCGCAAAAGAGGACTAATGAAACGCCAAAGCACGTGTCAACATAGTCAGGATATTGCAAAATCACTTACAATATGACAAGGATTAAGTAAAATAATTTCCTTACAACCTTGTTCTTATTTCAACGTGCAAGCATATCTTATATTCAACAAGCAAACATGCAATATAAAGAGATGAATGGGGAATGCGCAAGATGCGAATAAGGGAAAAACAAAATTTCATTCCAAAGCATTGAAGTTTACAAGTTTACAAGATGATGAGATACAAACTACAAATAAAAAAAAAACATGAAGGGCTTCTCAAGTCTCCACGTCGACGTCAGCCTCTTCATCGCCCTCCTCATCACCGTCCTCAGCATCTGGCGCAGCCCGCTCCTCGTCATCTCCAAACTGACCATAGTCAACTTGTTCGTCCTGAATGGAGTCGTCTTCTATCACAATAGTGTCAGGAGCGGGTCCTTTGGCCACGCCAGAGCCGCTAGCAGGGGCAGCATTCCCCGCGCCAACATCGCCGCCACCAGCCCCTTCGCACTCGTCAAGTAATTTCTTTAGCGCGCCGAGATCGGGCTGGTCAGCAAGCGCGGCTATCTGCAAATCATAAGGAAAAATATGAGTACAAAAAGACTAGGAAAATAATTCAAGGTAAACTCATTAAGGTTAAAATACCTGCTCAAGGATGGGAATGGGAGTATTCAAATACTTCTCCCCCATCTAGGCCATGTCCGCGCAGACAACGTCGAGCTGATAAGGGTAGTCGGATGGGTTCTTCTTCAGCATGCTATATTCACAGCCATCCTTAAACCCTTCAGCTCGACCCACCAAGCGCGAGGCAGCGTTGCAATCCATCACAAGGGTCTGAAACTCGTCTGAGTATTTCATCGCATAAGCGCAACGAGTCATACCCTGTGAGATTAGCCATTGGCGATCCTGCGCGAGGGAAGAAACAGACGTCTCAAGAGCAGGAATCTGAGAGTTTAACAACTCAACAGTTTCCTTGGTCTGTTTCAGCTCCTCTCTGTCGGACGCTGCTGCCGCCAAGGCCTCTTCCCTTTCCGCTCGCGCAGCATCGAGCGCTTCTTGGCTAGACGCTGCCGTCGCCAGGGCTTCATCCTTCTCTGCCCGCGCGGCCTCTAGTTCCTTCTTCAGGCGCGCAACATCACTCTCTAATGAAGATTTATCAGTGATAGACTGCACAAGAGCTTGGTCACGCGCCTCTGCGTCCAGCTCCAAGTCGCGCACTCGCCGCGCGTACTTGGCCGCGTCCGCCTCGGCCGCCTGCAGCTTCTTCTGCGCAGCCTGTAGCTCATGCCCGCGCTTCACGAAGGCAGCGTTGGCACTTGCTCGGTTCTCGCTGAGCTCTGCTTGGAGTTTCTCAGCTCTCTCTCGAGCATCAGAAAGATTCCAAGCAGATACTTTAGCCTCTTGCTTGGCTTCCGCAAGAGCATCACGTACCTTTACGTAATCATAGCGAAGCTCTTGGGAGGCAGCAAAGAAAGCCGACCCAGCGAAAAGATGGTCATTGAGCAAGTCCACGCGAGCGCGGTCCTCCTGAAACCTCCTTTCAGCTGGAGGCACAGAATGAGCCCAGAAGTCTTCACACACACCCATGGACTGAAATGAGCTATCCTCAGTAATATTCCATCTCGGGCGATAAATGTGATCGGCTTCCTACAAACACAAAGTAATGTTCTAAGTCATCTAAACACTAATATGGAAGTCCACGCAGCGGAGCAAAACGAACTTATACCTGCGGGGAGCAAGCAGAAAAGTCAGCGCCAGCCCCACGAGAAGACTGCGCCGCGAAATCTCGTGGCGCTACAGGGCTTGCGCGGCCGCCGTCGGTGTCTTCAAGTTGAACCTCCTCATCTTCCTCTGAAACAGGCCTTTTCTCCTGCGACCTGGAAGAATCAAAACCAGTCTCGCGAGGAGGGCTGCGCGCAGGAGGAGGTGAGGGAGGTCTCGACGCCGCCAGATCAGCGCGTAAAACGGCCTCCTGCTCCTTAGTAATCCCGACGAGGGGAGATTCAGAGCTCACAGGAGCAGGAACAGAACCAACGGCGCTGGCACCGGCGCCAGCAGTGCCGCCAACAGCTTGTACGCCAGCTATGACTCCTATGAAAAAATCAACAAAGAGAAATGGTTCATGACTTGATCTAAAAGAAAAAAGTCAGAAAATAAAAGCGCAATACATACATTGGCGCACCGCCGTTCGCGAGTTAAACATCGCCATGAAGTCCATTCTCCCCTTTTTTGAGGGTAAAACGGGGGACTTCGAAGCAACCTCCGGCGCAGCCTCGGTACCTGGTTGTGCCTGAGGTTGATCCACCAAGGTCGCTGGCTCTACAAACATTTGAGTGAGCAAAGATTCATTAATAATTCTATCCGAATCGCGCTCATAAAACCATAAAATATAAGCAAAGTATACCTGTTGAAGAGGAAACAGCAGGCGCAGCGCCGCTTCCCTTTTCCGCAGCGCGAAAGGAGGAGGTGGCGGCACCATACCTTGTGTGGACAGGAGGTGTGCCCACATTTTGAAGCAAAGAAGACAAGGAAAACTTGGAGGTAAACTCCTGGGTTTTCTCAAGTCCCTTCGCTTGAGTAGGAGGATCCTGAGCAACAGGGGCATCATTTTTCTTCTGTTTTTTGCTGGCCCCTGCGCCAGTTTTCCCTTTAGCTTTACGCTTGAGTTGGGGCACCTCAGCTTCCTCCTCCACCTCCTCTTCCGCGAGCTCCAGCTCGTAGTTCTCGAGCGCATCTACAATACGTGCAACATAAATGTTAACCAAATTTGGTATTCTAAAGGCATAAGCATAAGTACAAGGGCTTACCAGGCGCGTCGCTGTCAAAGCAAAATCCCAGATCAACAGGGATGAACATGTCATCGAAGCGATCGCGGAAGCCAACTTCCCCAGCGCCCAGCGCGACAGAGCCACCCTCCATATGCTCATCATAGGCGGCGTGGACATACTCCTTGCTTACTGCACAAAACAAGACAAATGATATCAGCAAAACGAATTATATTCGCGCAGAAGTAATGCAATGAGTTAATAACTTACACAAGCCGTCAACTTGGATAACAGGCTCAGTCACGCTGTCGGCCCACCTCCTGCTCATGCCAACCCCCACCAGCGCCTCCTCGCAAATATTCTTGGCGGGGGATGGTTCAGCAGTCAACTTATTAACCCATGCGCCAGTTGGGTTCTTAAAAACATTCACATCCGCGGGCGCAGAAGTGATCGCGCGCAGGGTCATGCGGATGGGAATCACACCAGCCTTAATATAAAAAAATTTCTCAGACCAGTCATGAAGGCTCTTGAAGGAAACAGTGCAGCACTTGACCTTCTGACTGCGAGGAACGAATGAGAACCAAGAATCTTGGATTTTTGGTTTATAAAAATATTGAAAGCGCCGAGTGTTGGGCTCCTCGCGCTGAGATTTGCACATGAACTAAAAATGAGTCATGCGCACAAGTCCAAACGGATGGACTTGGGATATGTGAATCCCATAAAATCGAAGCAGCGCACCCACAAACCTTGTCATCGGGAGACGAAGGTTGCAGTGGGTGAAAAAGTGGCAGTACAGGGAGATGTAGCCGGTGGGCGGATCCGCCGCCGTTTGCCCCGCCGCCGGGAGCATGCAGCCATACTCAGGGAGAAAACCCTGAGAGGCGATGAGACTGTCAAAATCGGACTGCCTCAATTTGCAGGGGATCTCATCCCACCTCTTCACTGCCTTGACCTTCCCCACCTCCTCCGATGAGGCCTCGGCAGCCCGTTTCCCCTTGCCGGTCTTCTTCAAAGTAGACATCACCAATGACTTTACACGGCGTTTGCTGGGGGAGATTGTGGTGTCTGGGCTATCAGACATACAACTGAGAATCAGACAGAGGTTACTTCAACAATGGAAATCTGGAAGCAGAAGACAGGCCCTAATCGGAATAAAAATGGAAGGAAAGAAAAGCTCTGAAATAACAAGGAAGATGAAGAATAATAACTCAAAGGGCTTGCTTTTATAGGCCCAGGAGAGAGAGAAACAGGTACTGATCAGAGTCCACGCGCCCCCACTCGCAGGTGTAGACCAACGCGAGCGCGACACGTGTCCCTGACACTGTGTGAGGGGACATGAAAGGGAACGAAACAGGCACTGATCAGAGTTCACGCGCCCCCACTCGCAGGTGCAGGCCAACACGAGCGCGACACGTGTTCCTGACACTGTGTGAGGGGACATGAAAGGCAACTATAGCACCTCGAGCACACGAAAAGTCTGACACATGCCTCCATCTCTGACGCATGTCAGCACCAACCAACCACGTACATGGACGATTCGTTTCAACCAAAAGGATAGAGTTTCGCGCAACGATGAGAAATAAAAAGAAAAGACAAACCCTATTAAAAGAGCAAACTATTAAGTCTAATATCTATCTTACCTCGCTCGCGCGAGACAAGACACACATTAGACTGGGGGGGCTTGAAGAGGTATGTACCCGCCTCAACATCGAGCGAGGCGGGTCAACCCACAAGATATAGACAAGAGGCTTGAAATCAAGATATTATGAAGGCACAAAGCCAAAACCTATGCGCATGGCGCATATCACATATGCTCACGCATATCACATATGCTCACGCATCACATATGCTCACGCGTATCACATGCTCACGCACCATATATGCTCACGCATATCACATCTGCGCGTGGCGCATCCGCGCGTGGCGCATATCACATGCTCACGCATCATACATGCTCACGCATATCACATCTGCGCGTGGCGCATTCGCGCGTGACGCATATTACATATGCTTGTGCATATCACATCTGCGCATGAAACATCTGCGCGTGAGAATAAAGAGAAGACCTCGCGCACCCTCAGGATAGGCGCATATCACACATGCACATAATCAACCTCGTCCTTATCCAAATCAGGATAAGGACAACCTTGATTGTGCACGTCAGACAACCTTCCAGAAGGTATCCTTTAAGGAATAAGAATATGCTGATGTTGACAGCTGCCAATGAAAGGTGGACAACTCAGCAAAACCCATGTGCTACCACGTGATTGCACATGGGTCAGGTAAAATACCTGGGTCAGAGAATAATCAATGAAAAAGCACCAGGTGTCCTAAGGACACGTGGCGCAAAGCAACAGGAGGAGGCCAAAAAGGCCCTAATGGGATCTGAGCCCAATCATTGGAAACCCTAACACTATAAATACCACACCACCTCTACAAGAGGAACAGTAAGCAAGAAAATACATTCCAATTCATTACTCACTCTCATATTATTATTATCTTCTCCTACAATCTCTTATTCTCACACCGGAGGGTTACCCCAAAGAGGGCCCCTCTGTCCCTTTCTGAGGGGTAAGTTCACGGTGCTGCTCGTTTTGTAGGTGGAAGAACTCATACTCCGGAGAACCATCGGTGAAATAGCATACTTATACCCGAGGAAAGTTGATCGTCTACCAGTGAGCCGATCCACGTTTCTTCAGTGTGATCAAGTTGGTTAGTTGACTGACTTGGATAAATGGTTTTCTTTTTTTACTTGGAAAAAAGAAAGTATATTTTGTTTCACTTTCAAATCCTTTGTGTGCTACGAAATCAACTGTAAAACAATAATAATTATGCTACTTAAATTGCCTTTGATCAACCACTGGATCATAAGTTAGATTATTAAAATCTAATTTGTCTAAACAATATTGTAAAAAGGTTTTTGAAAGCAACCAAACTCTCTCTCACTCTTCAACTATAGAAGTTAAAATAAATAATGGATCTTAGTAAGGGTGGTAACACTAAAAACCGAAACGATATTAAATGGATCGGATGACACGAACCATTTTCTTAAACATGTTAACCCAAACACAATCCGTTACGTCACGTGTTTAAAAGTGGATATTCCGTTTAAGAGTTTTTTTATGAAGTTAATCTTGTTATAGTATGGTTTAAAGCAATTCAATATAACTTTTTTTAAGGTATCAGAATATTACATGCATTACTACAAGAGGGTTAAATCTTGGCAATATTTCACAAGGGAGAGGTTATCATTGCGAATGGTGACCTACTATGAAACACAATTCAAGAAGTTACCACCTTGTGATGCAAGTAAAGGGAGGATACCCCCAATAAAAAAAGTTCACACTTTAATGACTATGTTTTATGAGCGAGTGCTATTGTTGAATCAAACTCTGCGGGGAAAAGCAATTCTAATCAAACTATTGTTGAGTCCTCGTTCTGTTCTATACTTCACCACTAATTAGATGTATGTATGACAAAGAGGTCATGATTCATGAATTGTATTGTTGCTAAATTCTCCACCACGATCACATTTGACTGATTTAGTTTGTTAGTTAGACTACATTTTAACGTAAGTGCTAACAAATTAAAATTGAAGATAGCACTAGGCTTCTTTCATAATAGATAAACCCAAATAAATTGGGAAAAATGATAATAGAAAATGAACTTATATCTAATAACACTATTATGAACACCGGATGTCCATAATTAATCATACATAATCAATAATACTAAAATGGAAAGCATGATGTTAAATTTGTTTTCTAATTACACATCCTCTGGATGTTTTGTTACGAGTTTGCTTATTAGGTTTAGTTTCAGTCGTCATCCTAGTTATTTCAGTTTTTTGTAGAGTGTTATGAAAGTTTTATTAGAATTTCCTGTATAGATTCCTTTTACACCACTTATATTAAAATTAATAAAATGTAATTTAATATCAAACAGGAGTTGTGGGGTGTGACATTGTGACATGTTACTCAAGGTTCTTGTAGATCGATAATGCAACTATAAATTGTTTTGTCTTATAATCGGGTTGAATGATATATGTTGGCTATCGCTGACCACTCAATATTTCTCTATAATGTGTTTTTGACGTTGTGTGATGCATGTTGACAGATTTCGATAATTGTTCTTATTCTTCTTTTTATTCCATTTCTATAAATAAAAAATTATATTATATTATATATTTTTCACTCTCAAATCATTTGTGTACTAAAATAAAACCTAATTGAACTTAACTTGTCAACATGACCGATAATCTCTATAAACAAAGTTACAAAAGAAGGTTTTCACATGACGTCCATGTCGATGGTATCAACCATGGATTGTCCATCAGGTTGTTTTGTTATTTTGTGTTTCGGCTTATAAATAGATGTCTTATGTAATCTGTAACTCAACAATTCTTCTATGGCAATTAAATATACATGTCTAAATATTATTTCTATTGACTCCTTCATATTTCATACATCGCATCCTTTGAAGAAGAGAAGATCAAGAGTTTTAACAACTAATTCTTATTCCTATTTGTATTGTATTTGTGAGATATCCAAGCGTGGTTCAGAAACTAGTTTGTGAGGGGTTCACCATTTGGGTTGGTGATTTGAGCGGATGATTACTACGTACTTTCAGATTAATGAGATGAAAAAGGTTATCATTACCTTGGATTAGTGAAACGTTTGCACAAGGTGACCACTACCCTTGAACTGGTGAAACGCCTTGAACTAGTGAAACGCCTGGTGCGTTGGCTAAGTCTTCCGGTTAAGAGAAATGTTAGTGGAGCAACTCCAATTGGAAAATCGATGAGACGATGTAGAGTGAATTAGTTAATAGTCACTTGAACCTCCATAAATTTGCTTTGTCATCTCTATCCCTTAAACTCTTTACCTATTGCATATTTTATATATAAAAGTTGTAAAAAGAATATAACAAACAAGATTAGCATCTGGATCAAGTAAATTTACGAAATTCTACTCACCCTCCCTTTCTAGTTATCCTACATCATGTATGTAGGCGACCGTGACAGTAGCAGTGCACCTATTAAAATTTCCTAACATGGTGCATGTGGTTGTGTAAATTGGGTTGTTGAATGATAGATTTGAGAAAAAAAATTTAAAATTTTAGCGTAATAAAATTATGCTAGTTGGTTTTTGTATTACGTAATTACACTATTATGAGAGTGTCAACGTGTTTTCTTTTCTTCACCCAACACATTTTGTTTTGTACGTTTTCATAATTCTACATATCTTTATTTCCATTTGGCTATTTTTTGATTTATTTATATGGAGCACATTGTTTGTTGCCTCAAATCATCGAAATGCCAGGCTTCCATATCATTCTTTATTTCAAGTGTTTGCTACTCTCTGTATTATACTTATGGCAACTAAATATGTAACTAATAACAGAGACCGACAACATATTCAATAATTCTTGCAACAAATAATTATTGACAAATATAAACACACATAAAGAATAATTTGTAATTATGGACACATCTGGCATCCAGTGGTCGACAGATACTCATAAATCCAAAGTAGAGTGTATAAATATTTAACATATATAAAACCTTCAACTTTGCCATACCATATATATATATCAAGCCACTCATAAACTATTCGAGATAAATATACTGGAAGTGAGCCGAGCTAAACGACCTCAGATTATGATGAAGACTTGGGCCTCAAGCTTGATGCATTTTACCAACAATCCTCATTCCCTCAGTCCCACACTTTTTATATAATTTGGTATGCAGTTTTTAGTAAGAGACTTTTATTGACTAGTCTTGAGAGTTTAATGGAAACAAGTATTTATACAATTTTTGTTTAATATATTACACGTGTTTTTATGAAAAACTAATCTTATACGTAAAAATTATGAAAAAATAATCATTTAATATATATACACACACTAAATGCGGAGCTTAAAAAATTGGATAGAAGCCAAGCTCAAGCTATAGCAGTCTCGATCATGGCTCGTCTCCTTTACACCTTGTTTATAAATAGTTGAATGTGTGGTCTGTTAAATTTTTATATTGGAAAATTGGTTTTTATTTGTTCCAATTATCGTCTTTTGGTCACTGCCAGTCTCAACTAACGAATTGGCTGCTGACGGTCCCAACTTTTAACGTATTTATTTCTAATGGTTCACGACTAACAAAATTTTAACGTCGTTAGTTCCAGGTCGTCAGAAAAACGTTTTTGGCAGGAAAACACACATTTTTTCCCGAAAACTCAACAATTTTGTCCCAAACATCATGGTAACTTTGTATCGTATCTTTAGGAACATTTTCTAGTAAAAGCCCCAATTATTGAGGTCTCCGGAACCCTAGAACCATCGTCAGAATCAGTTGATGGTGCTTAGTGACGGTGGTTGGTTGGCGGTGAGTCAATTGGTGGTGGTGGCGGTGTTCATGTGGTGTTTTCGGGCAAAAAAAATTGACTTTCCCGGCCAAAAACGTTTTTCCGGCGACCTGAAACTAACGCCGTTAGGATTCCGTTAGCCGCGGACCGTTAGGAACAAACACATTAAAAGTTGGGACCGTCAGCAGCCAATTTGTTAGTTGGGACCGACAGTGACCAAAAGACGATAGTTGAGACCAATAAAAACAATTTTCCTTTTATATTTGATGCATCTAAATGGTTTATCTATCTATATATAGAGAGATAAAATAAACAAATCACCACTTAATATTCGAATTTATTAAATAAACCAATATATTACAAGTTTTAAAGGGGGGTAGTAAAATTATATAAACCTTTTTCAAAAGAGGTGAAATGATTTCTAGGAGAGAGAAAGCATGTATTAGGAAAGTAGAAGATTCGTCATTTGAAATGTCGAATCTCATACAAAACATGGGTTCTGTCAGATCTTGTCTGAAGATGTGGACAACAACCAGGAGATCCGCCATTTCAAATGGTAGATCACGAATATTTTATTCGTGTTCCGCCATTTGAAATGGCGGATGTCAACTTTGGTGATCCGCCAGTTTGACTGGCAGGTCACAATTTTCAAAGTAGGATATCCCTAATGTAAAAGTGAATTTTAGTGGATATCCGCCATTTGAAATGAAAGATGTCATCTTGACATCCGCCATTTCAAATGGCGGATGTGAATAGTGACATCTGACTGATTTGACCACACCCCTTTTTCTTTATATTATTAATTTACTTATTTGTTTTAATATATTAACGTTTTTTTCAAATAAAGTTTGTATTATTAAGGTTTTAAAAAAACGCTTTTTTTATTATTTAGTAATTTCTAAATATCAGTATTTAACAAATACAAAATTTAATATTACAAACTTTTTCTTTTGTTTAATATTTAATAAAAAAACGCTTTTTCTTTTTAAATAAACTAATCTATTAAAAACTTTTTCTATTTTGTTTAATACAAAATACAAAATTTAATATTTAAAAAAAAACGCTTTTTCTTTTTAAATAAACTAATCTATGAAGGGTATCACAAACTTGCAGCAAGCATGTAACCACATAACCGAAAGAAAAATAAGATGAAGAAGAAAAGATCATAGCTTGATATTAAATTTTGTATTTTGTTAAATATTGATATTTAGACATTACTAAATAATAACAAGAAAAAGCATTTTTTAAAAACCTAAATAATACACACTTTATTTAAGAAAAACGTTAATATATTAAAACAAATAAGTAAATTAATAATATAAAGTAAAGGGGGTGTGGTCAAATCAGTCAGATGTCACCATTTACATCCGTCATTTGAAATGGCGGATATCAAGATGACATCTTCCATTTCAAATGACGGATGTCCACTAAAATTCACTTTTACATATAGGTCCTATATTTCCTACTTTGAAAATTGTGACCTGCCAGTCAAACTAGCGGATCACCAAAGTTGACATCCGTCATTTCAAATGGCGGAGCACGAATAAAATATCCGTGATCCGCCATTTGAAATGGCGGATCTCCTGGTTGTTGTCCACATCACCATACAAGATCTGACAGATCCCATGTTTTGTCTGAGATCCGCCATTTCAAATGGCGGATCTCCTGCTTTCCTAATACATGCTTTCTCTCTACTAGAAACCATTTCACCTCTTTGTTTTATCCTATTTTGAAAATTTTTTCTAAAATTATATATCAAATAGCATCACCGCCGTCACTAACGCCATCAACAACACCACCACCACCACCACCACCACTCATTTCAATCATTTGTCCGTTCCATTGCAGCATACCAAACGAATCTAATAATCATGACGAATATTGAAATTTATGGCGAAGATTTTGATGCTTTGAAGTAGAGGTGCACAAATCAGGTTTTTCAAATACCCAGGTTCGGGTATGGAATCGGGTTCGGGTATGACCGGGTATTGGAAAATCGGGTATTGGTAAAATCCGGGGTCGGGGTCGAGTCCAGGTATATTGCCTCTAAAAATCATACCCTATGCATCGGGTTCGGGTCGGGTATAGAACTGGGTATTCTAAAACCGGGTATTTGAATACCATATTTTCGGTTATTGAAAAAACCCTATTTGTTTGTTTTTTTGGGTATATATGGGATTTTTTAAAATGTTGCACTTTTTAGGGGTATTTTTCAGGTATTTTCCGGATTCGGGTTTTTTGTGCTTTGAAGTACGCAATGTTATCAAGAACACGTTTGTGACTTTGTGTTGATAATCCGGGCTTTTGTGTTCTTTAGTGGCCTATTTTTACTGATATCTATGCTATATATAATACATGAGACATGGGCAAATTAAGACACCCCATTTTTAAGTAATTTACAATTTTTATTGCTTAAGGTACATCTTACATAACATTCAAGGACAAACTTGTCCATTGAAAAATATGTCTTGAAATAGTTACAACATTACCCCCTTAACTTTACTCAACTTTTGTAAATTTAAGAAAATAATTACTACTTTAAACTTTATCTTTACCCATAGATTCATTTTAATTTTAAATGTAAATAACTTCCCACCAACGATTTGCCAACAGCCATAATTTTTTCATACGTTAATATTTTTTATAAAAAATTGCACCATAAAAATGAGTATTTTATTGTCTTTAATTTGGGTGTGATATTGTTATAAATTTTCAAATAAAAAAATTACATATTACGTATGAGTGTTCACAATTCGGTTTTTAACGGTTTTCCAAGTAATATTGTGAGCCAAACCGTTGGTTCGATTTTTTTTGTTATTAAGAACCGAAACTAAACCTTTGAAACTTTAAACTGAATCGTTACTACTGGTTTGATTACACGCATTGAGTTTCAATAATAAGTCGACCTTCCGGTCCGGTTTTATATGACCAATTTTTTGTATAAACCGTAAACCTAACGTTTGCTATGGTTTGAACATTCGGAAACCGGCTGACCAAAGGTGATGATTGGTTCAAACGTTGTTCGTTAATTGTTACATGATTACTATGATTTTTGTTACCCGCCGCATCGCGCGGGCACCCGTCTAGTGTTGTCTTAATGGTTGTAGACGTGGTGGGTTTGAGGACCTGTGCTGGGCCTATAAGGGGTTCATGAGAGCCCGGGAAAAGGCCCACTGATGATATTTGGGTTGAATTTAATACAAGACTTTTGAGTACTTTATAACACACTTTTAAGTAAGCATGCGAAATAAATAATTGCTTTAATTCATCATCTTTTTTATTAGGCTTTTTAGTTTTTTATTATTATTTTTGGAATGGCAATTCTTATAAAACACAAGAAGCAAGACGTCTGAGCCAACAAACAACAAACTTTTAAATAAAATTTTATATTATATATTTAATAAGAAACATAGATATTTCATCAACATAGCAGGTAGGCGGGCAACAAGCTGCGCCGCCACCCTTTTCTAGAATTGCAAACCCTAACCTGCTAAAGACATACCCCTGTCCCTTTGGAGTCGACATTTCTATGCACAACCCGTTGGACCCTGGTTAGGAAACGGATAGCTTCCGGTGCCAAGGAGCCAAAAGTATTAAATTAAAAATAATTTAATCTTAACTTTTATAATTTAAATTTTTTCTATTTAACCGTTGTGTTACATGAAACTATAATCTATTAAGATCTCACTTAACACCTCCTCATTTCAAAAGATGAAAATGAAGAACAAAAATTAAAAAGAAGCTAGACCTCACGTAGACTTCTACAATCGCAATGAAACTTTAAAAATCTGCTATTACATGGTTTTGGTGGATTTAGCGGGAGTTTGGGAATGCTTTTAGAAAGTGTTTATTTGTTTATTGGCTTTTCAAAAACCCAATAAGCCTAATATGTTGTTTGGGTATTGGGGAAGTGCTTTTCGTTTTTACTTTTTTGGCATGGGTTAAAGCGTTGTTTTTGTGAAGCCACAAATCCTAACATTTAGTTTTGCCTTTTGGCTTTTAGAATATTAAATTACAAATATATTCACCGTTCCCTTTACATTCATTACTCACCAACCTGTTTTTTGTCTTTTAGTCATTTTACCTAAATAAGCTAAGCCAAATGTATTTTTAAAAAACAACTCATTATCTTATTGATTTTTCTCATGACAAAAGTTAATCTAAACACCTTTTAAAAAACTTGCTTTAAGAAAACCATAAATCAATACACACTTTTTGACAAAAAAGAATACTTTCGGAGTTAAATAAGCGGCCCTTAACATGCGTCATTTATGCAGCTTTAGACAGAAGAAGGGAAGATTACACGTCAATCTTCATTAACCAATAAAGTTTGATATCTGACCATCAAGAACATTTTATTTGGCCCACAAAGTGTTTCTTTCTTAAGTTAATGTTACAAAAAAAAAACAATGTAATTGTCACTTGTACAATAACAGACTCGTAAACCTTTTTCGTGCAGTTGGAAATTTTTGAGGATTCGTTAGTCCCTACATATTAAATCTTTTATCCTAATAAGATCGGGTCGGGTAACATGATAAAAAGATAAAAATCAAAATTATGGCCCAACTTCAGTTTTAAAAACTCGTTCCAATATATTCATGTTCCATATATTTACGAATTTAAACTCAAATCAAACAATTAAACAATTGTTTTTTGCAACTAACATTAAGAAAATATTCCAAAGTTGGCTAAAAAGTTTCAAAAAAAAAATCGAGCAAACAACAGTTTCAATCTCAAATGTTCTAATATATTTGTAAATTATTTTAGGCTAAAATAGCCAATCACTTGTGTAGATGAACCCTAATGTTTATAAAAACTTATGTTGACAACCGAAAGTAGTAGAGAGTTTTTTTTATTATGAAATGAGATTGGTTGATTTATATTTGTTAATTATTTCGAGTTTTTTTTATTATGAAATGAGATTGGTTGATTTATATTTGTTAATTATTTTATAATGGTTGTAGAGACGGCCCTATGTGTTGGGTTGAATTTTTTTGGGGGAGGGTGGGGGCTCAATTTTTTTTTTTAAATGTTGAATGTTGTGAAATCCCGATCGCCACCCTTAAAATTAATTTAATGTTAAGTTCCGATGTTACTTTCAAGAAAATAATTCCTGGATCCGCTATTGAATGATTGTTTATAAATATATTAAATAATTTAGAATCTCAATTTTACTTGAAGGCGATGTTAAAATTTCATAGTCAATGTTAGTGTTCAAATATATATTGTTCGTTAAAAAAAAATTGGCATAAAAGGGATGTAAAACTGGAAAGCAAAAAAGTGAAAAGGTTGGGCCCACCCCAACGGGTGTAACGGTAGCCCTATTGAGCAGTTGGAATTTTGTTTAGGTTGGTAGGGTCACGGGCCATCAAAAGTTGCCCAATAGAACCCGATGCAACTAGACCACCTCAATTACCAACATATCCATATTCTAGTAGCTCTCTTTTTTGCTTTTTAACCTTTTTTTTTTGTTTGATTATAACTGTTTTAAAAAATATTACTTTTTTTTTCTGAATGACCAATAAATAAAGTCCGGTTACTTAGGATAATCCAACGGTAAAAGGTGATTTATATATTTGCGATTACAAGTAACGGTTGGTAGCCCAAACCTACCATCTCATGTTTTAGGGAGAACCCGCCATCCGAAGGCCTATCACGGTAAAAATCGGTTAGAATTAGATTCAAACTTAAGACATTGCAGCCTACACCCCAAAACTTCGCTTTCTCCAATGCCATATAAGCCTAGAGTTATTGTTAATTGATAAAAAATTGTAAAGTAAATGTTAATATAGTTGCATAGTTGTCCGGTTCAGAAAGAAAAACAAATCACATTTATAGGACCACTAATCTTTTAGGATTTGACGCATGATACGAGCAAAAGTTTCACGTTGTTAATTTGAGAATTCGGGAGATTTTTGGCGTCTAAAGTGATAAGGTAGATCCACCAACTTTCATCTCCATATGTTTTTCAATTGTGTTGGATTCAAAATGAATATTGGGGATAATAAAAAATTAGATATATGTTATTCTCACATCACATAAGTTATGCAGACATCAGGTGCACCTATATGACTCATATTGACTATATAGGGACTATACGGGCCATACATGGGCGGATCTAGTTCATTAGGTGTGGGTTCACAGGTACCCACTGAGTTTCGGATTTTATATAGAATGCCTACATAAAATATGAGAGTGAACCCATATATAAATCATGAGTGAAAACATAAACAAATTTGAACCATGGTCTGATGGTAAACACCTTTTTGCTTTATTACTATGAGAACCTAGGTTCAATTCCCACCTGTAGCAGTTTTTTAAATTTTTTTTAATTTTTCTTTTAGCTGGTTACTTAATCATTGGTGTGTATCTTACTATCTTATGCTTGGCCCAACAACTTAGCTAGCATGCAAATATGATTGTTATGTATTACATAGAAAGGGAGATAGACTTAGCCTTTCTAAAAGAATGTTTTGGTCATTATTTTGAGGAAACAAAGATGATCTTTAGTAAAATCTATTCTTGGTACACTGAATCAACCCGAAACCGTCGAACCGAACCGAACCATCGAAGTGATCCGAACAGTCGGAACGACCCGAACCGTAAGACCGACCCGAACAGTAAACCCATTAAAAACAATTCCTAGATCCGCCACTGGGGCCATATAGGTTCAGAACCATATCAGTTTATGTTGAAGTGTGTCAGGTGTTGTTTTCTTGTATAGTATATCCCCGATATGAGAGTGTAATGATAAATAATAAGAAAAATCATAAATATTAGAATGTAAATTTGGTGATAAACTAGATATATTAGAATAAATTAATACATCAACATAGCTTTAGCATCCAACCTCTATGTATGAGCAATCCATGGGTCATGAGAATTATGTACACACACCCTCCATTTAGGAGGCTACTATCTATATACAAGACAAAACCCTAAAGTACAAATACAAACAACTAAAGTAAAAAAACTGAAACAAAACAACTTATGGATATAATTAGTAGTAGTTTGATCCATCAGTTGTGATGCGTCTTGACAGTGGCATAATACAGTGAATAACTGATATTGTAACCCCCCCCCCCCCCCCCCCTCTCATATTCATATTTCTTCGACAGTTACAAACAATTTTTATCTGATTAAATCTTTGTTGGTTTTAATAAGACTTAAAACACCAACATTTTTAGTTCTAAAAATGTGGAAAATGATTTTATATCTTCAATGGACAAAAGTATGACTTTTCAAACCGAAGTCTATACTGAACTTTTAAATCTTTAGTAATAGTTTGGTTCAGCTTCAATTTTATTTAGTTTAACTTTGTAGTTATAAAAAGTTCTTATCAAATACCAACGGATTGGTTCATGGTCAGCTATACCTTCCGGGGAAGCGGATTCTAAAATTGCGACATTTACGTATTATATAGTTTGTTTTTTTTTGTTTTTTTTTTTGCTTAAGATCCTAACACGTATAATAGTATTTCCATAAGTTGTTTTTATACGATTCCTAAAGTGAACAAAAACACAAAATTCAAGAGATTGAGAGCATGGAGACTGTGATCGGAGAGGAAGACCAGAATTCGAATTAAATCTTAAAAACATTTTATGGATATTAAAACAATCTAAATGTGATAAAAAAAATTGTGTTTATAAATAAACTTGGCGATCCTCTTTTGAAGGCGTAGGAAGAGGATGCTACGTAAATGTTAATTTGTCTTGAGATTGAAAACATATATATGCAATTATTATGATTTTGTATCCCAACGATGGCACTCACATGGACACGTACTTCTAATAAATAATCTACTTCACAAGATCCACATATATATCCTGTATAAAATTATAATATGTTAATATAATGAAGTAAATCAGAAACATATTTTAGTATAATGGAGTAAAATATTTTAATAACGTCACAATACTTATATACAATGATGAACTACTATTAGATTATGTGTGTATGGTGAAGTAAAATGTAAAATAAAAACAATGTTACAAAGTGACATGTGTGTGTAGGGGTAGTTTCACCTTTCACCTAGATATTTTATGGTAATGTAAATGTCTCAACTCATTGGCATAGTTGAAGTACATCGACTAGGAGTCTTGATACAATATAAAGTATCAAACTCCTTCAATTTGACATCAAAACTTAAGAAGTCAGGACTATCTAAACACCACCGGTTTTGATATTTCTAATTCCGCCAAGAAACATACAAAGTTCCCATTTGAACACCTGAGTACGGACCAAAATAAGAAATGACCATGCTAATTGGTATATAGAAAAGGGTCGGCTAAGTTGGACATAGTACAAGAAAAACCTAGACAATATCGGTTCCATATGAACTCATCAACACCCGACAATACTTCTAAAATCAAATCCAATGACAGTCAGTTAAGTATTAAATGTCCTATCAACAACCGAATATCTCCACGATAAACGGATCACGATTGCCACAATTGCTACATGATGACCTACAAATAATTTTTTCCACAAATAAAACATCGAACCTACAAGTAATCCATTCTAATCAAACTAGTTGGCAACTGATGAGGATACAAGAGCATTAATAGCGGGTAGCAAAAAACCACCAAACTCCTCATTGGCAAAGGCATTGAATACTCACTCAACCAACCGACTTTCTGTATATGTACTTTTACATTGGGAAAATTCTCAAAATAGGCGTTTATGAATACGTTTTTCAGGTTTTAGGTGCCATTTCAAACAAATTCCCAAAATATGTATTATAAACTAGTCGTGACGAATAGTTTATGATTGTCAACGAGTAGTTTGTATAACCAATAAAAGTTTGCCACGTGTCTATAAACTAACAGTAACGACCAGTTTCACTAATCATCTACTCGTAAAGATTAAATAAGTTTAAAGCCTCGTAATCAACGCCCACAAGTAAATAAGATATCATTTAGTCGCGACGAGCAGATTATAAAACCTTAAGAGTCGCGAGTAGTTTATCAAACTAACCATGACGATGAGTTTGATTACCAAATGCATCGAACCGGTTTGTTTTTCAAAACACTAACCGGAATGGTTAGTTTGCTTGGTTAACTAGTCGTTACGAGTAGATAATGGTCAACGATTACTTTACATCCATTATACGAGTATTTTATTGGTAATTAACTCGTCTCGATAAGTTTACCTGGTAAACATTACTCATATGAGTAGTTCATATCTAGTTAACTCGTCCTGACTAGTTTACCTTGTTTATATTTTCGATTCGAGTATTTTATTGGTAATTAACTCGTTCTGATAAGTTTATCATATTTACATTACCGATACGAGTAATTTATTGGTGGTTAACTCGTCGCGTCTAGTTTACCTTGTTAACATTTCCGATACAAGTAGTTAATTAGTAACAAACTCGTCTTGACTAGTTTAACATAACAATCTACTCGTCTCCTTACTTTATAGTCTAAACTAGTCGTTACAATGTTGTTTTGAAGTTCTTGGGTTTATATAAACCCAAGAACTTTAAAACCACATTGTATCGGTAATGTAAATCCGTCGGAGGAAATTGATAATATTGTAGTTTATATAAACTCAAGAACTTCAAAACAACATTGTATCGGTAATGTAAATCCGTCGGAGGAAATTGATAATATTGTAGTTTATATAAACCCAAGAACTTCAAAACAACATTGTATTGGTAATGTAAATCCGTCGGAGGAAATTGATAATATTGTAGTTTATATAAACCCAAGAACTTCAAAACAACATTGTAACGACTAGTTTAGACTATAAAGTAAGGAGACGAGTAGGTTGTTATGTTAAAATAGTCAAGACGAGTTTGTTACTAATTAACTACTCATATCGGTAATGTTAACAAGGTAAACTAGACTCGACGAGTTAACTACCAATAAATTACTCGTATCGGTAATGTAAATCTGGTAAACTTACCAGAACGAGTTAATTACCAATAAAATACTCGTATCGGGAATATAAACAAGGTAAACTAGTCAGGAGAAGCTAACTAGATATGAACTACTCGTATGAGTAATGCTTACCAGGTAAACTTATCGAGACGAGTTAATTACCAATAAAGTACTCGTATAATGGATGTAAAGTAATTGTTGACCATTATCTACTCGTAACGACTAGTTGACCAAACAAACTAACCATTCCGGTTAGTCTTTTGAAAAACAAACCGGTTCGATGCATTTGGTAATCAAACTCATCGTCATGGTTAGTTTGATAAACTACTCGTGACTCTTAAGATTTTATAATCTGCTCGTCGCGACTAAAGGATAACTTATTTACTCATGGGCGTTGATTACGAGGCTTTTAACTTATTTAATCTTTACGAGTAGATGATTAGTGAAACTGGTCGTTACAGTTAGTTTATAGACACGTGGCAAACTTTTATTGGTTATATAAACTACTCGTTGACAATCATAAACTATTCGTCACGACTAGTTTATAATACCTATTTTGAGAATTTGTTTGAAATGACACCTAAAACCTGAAAAACGTATTCATAAATGCCTATTTTAAGAATTTTCCCTTTTACATTTTGTCACTAAAGAGATTCTCTCACATAAGAGTTCAAACACATAAAACATAAAGAATCTCCTATTTCTTCTTGTGATGATACTTCAGGTACAATATCCAAATATCCAATGTTAACTAACACAAAAAAAAACATATATTCAGTTACAACTAAAGCATCTTCTAGAAGTGGACAAAAATAAAGTAGTTGGTTTATTTTTCAGCCATATTGTATAAATGATTAAATTCACAAAGCAAGAAGGTCAATGGTATCTTCAACGGTTTAGAACTTGGAACATGTCTTGTAAACTTAAAGAAATGTTTAACTTTCTATTTATTTTTTACTTTTTGAAATATGCATTTTGTTTGAATTTATTAATAGAACTTATTATCTTAAAAAAACAAGGAAAATTGGATTTAAATAATCCCACCTTTAATGGGTTGGCCAATAATAATCCCACATCCGGTATTTTCCAATGGCAGTCCCACCTTTTCAATGTTTTTTGTTTTATAAACCAGCGTTAAAAAAAACTTAACGGGGTTAAGTTTTTGCTGATGTGGCTGATGAGTGGCAGTCATAATCCTACATGGCTTTTCCCTTTTAATCCTAAAATGCAATTACTATATTAATCCTACAAAAACGGGCTGCAGGGGATTCGAACCTGCGCCTCTAGCCCCGTAGTCAACACCCACATGCATAAGCCAACTGATCTGAGTGATCCTATGATAAAAATCCATAAACAGAACCTATATAACCAGACATTCGCAACCCATAGAGTGTTATGAACCCTAGGCCATCAATCGGACAGGTCGTTATTTGATTGGCCGATTGAAATTAGGGCTATTAAAGAGTGAATGACGACGAACACAAAGGTATAATTAGTTACCTATAAAGATGATTGGAAGAGGGTTAATTTGATCCCGACAGTGACGGCGGAAGGGGCTCAAGAACACGCATCAAAACATCAATGATAATATAATTCATTATAGGGTAACTATAGGCGATGTACGTGAGGTTCTTTCTGAAAGTTTAATTGAATTATTATGAACAATATAAAGTATATTGATTAACAGGTTACGCCGGTTCGTTCAAACGAGTAATACGAATCAATAATTGATCTCATTCCATATTTATGGTGTCGGTGTGTAACATCGTGGAAATTTCTAGTTCAAAGTATCAACTTTCCAAAGTCTAGGGACTAAAAGTTGCCAAAATCCAAACCTGAGGGTTAAAAATGAAAAATCTGTTTTCTTGACCCATCGCGCTACGCGATGAGTCAGAAGAGACTCCCATCGCGTACCGCGATGTGGTGTCTGACAATGTTTGACACATGTGCCACGTGGCACACGGTGGCACTATGTGCTGCCACGTGTCACCACGTGGCAACACTGCCGCCACGTGTCGCCACGTGGAGCGGCACCTTCCACGTGTCAACACGTGGCAGGTCTACGCTGTGACTCAGCTGACCCATATCGCGGTACGCGATAGGTCAGCCCAGGGACCCATCGCGTACCGCGATGGGAGCCCAAATTTCTTCTATAAATAGCAAGGTCCGGGATCTTCATTTGACACACCAAAACTCAGCCTACTTCTCTCTCTATAACATCACTCTAAATCCCGAAAATCGTATGTACAATTCACCTCGATAAACGTGTCATATTTCCTTGAGAAACGTGTCCCGAGCCTTCGTTTGTGTACAACGTTTCCTTGAAGTACGTGCCACACTCCACCCACATACCAAGATGGTGTTTGTTGAAATGGCGATGAATCTCGATAAGCGTGTCGTCGAGTGTTGAAGTTTGGCGTTATCGTTTAACGACCAAAGAGATCAAGCGGCGTTGGAGTGCCGCTCAAGTCCCTAGAGTTTCGATACGCCACTAAGGTTAGGCGTAATAATGAATACAATATAATTCAATATTATATTCAAGGCTTAAGCCTTAAGTCGAGGTTATACTCGATACCTTGATAAAAGAAAAGAAAACACAACAAAGAAATAAATGAAAGAATGAGTATTGAATATTATGGATGCATATATATGTATGTAAGTATATATGTATATATTCTTTGTTATAAAAATATTATTTAATGAATAAAGAGTATTCTTAAATAATAAAAGAAAAGATTACGTTTCTTAGAGAAGAAGAAACGTCGGGTTTTTATTATAAACTAAAGGTTTATAATTTACTTTTAAACTAAAGGTTTTTAAGTAAAAGAAAATGAACTAAAGGTTCATCGAGGATTGAGATAAGACTAAAGGTCTTAAGCCGAATCGTGTATCCGACTAACAAATATTTATACTCGTAACTATAGGTTCGAGATAAAGAAAGGGAAAGACCCTTGGACGGTGAGTGAAGCCGATCTTAAAGAGATAAGGTGAATACGCCCCCCAAACTTTTAAACTTGTTTTAAAACAAGTCAACTTGTTATATGAAATTGTTTACAAGGAACTATGTGTTCCTAAAACCATTATGAATAAGGGTATAAACCTAGCCCTCAGGTTGTGGTATACATATGTCTGGATCCTTACATAGGTGATACTATGCGATGTATGGGCATGATCGCACCACCCTTGGTCGTAGGATGCTCTCCTGCAGGGAGTACGACCGTTGTGTATATTTACGTGTACTTTACTAAGTCAAACGCTGCGGTGTTTGCTGAGGTGACCTAGAGTAGAGGCTCGATTTATAATGTGTTATTTGACTTTGTTATTCCTAAGCCACGTTGGGCCGAGGCAGGCATAGTATCGAGGGGTAATAAAGTAAAAGAAGTTATTTTTGCATTAGCATGTTCACCAGCATTCGATGCTGACGTATTTTTTTACATTTTGTAGGTGAACAAGTCTAGCACTTGGAGTAACGAAGTGCTTTGAATATCCGATGGCTCGGATTTTTTGTTAAACTTAAATATATAAACGATGGTGGTTTTGTAATATATAATAAGTAATCTTTTGAAATAGTTCGGGAATATTTTAAAATCCCAACTTTTGTATTGTAAATATTTTCAACGTAAATCCACAAGTTTTACAAGTCTTCCGCTAAATGAATGCAACTCTGATTTATTTACACTTGTGGTACCAACTATTGATCATACTCCTAGGCCTTAAATAGGGGTGTGACAGGTTGGTATCAGAGCCATCGATCTTAGCGAATTGGGTATCATAAAACAATACCCAAGCTTCGATCCAAGTATAGGAAATAATTGTTTATGTGTTTTAGGGATAAGATAGGCTGGCAACCTTTCTTTCTCTCTCTACATTCTAAACCACCTATAATATTAGATGTCATTCAAAGCTCATATCAAGAGTTTATACGCAAGGCAAAGGAAGTCGGAATAGCTGAACCTTACCCCGAAGACAACATGAGCGAAGGTTACTATGAAGCATACTTTAACCAAGATGTGGAACACGACTTGTCCAAACCCGTGTACTACCCCGGAAGCAGACACTACCCAATAGATGTTCCCGATAGCCCACCGAAGCAAGGAATTGAGCCACCAAGACACTCAAGTTACCATCCACCGACAATACCGATGTATAATCCCTCTGAAATACCGACGTACCATCTAACAGAGATCCCCACTTACCAACCCTCGGGGATACCACAATACTATCCACTCGGATACCTACCAAACCCTCAACCATCCTCCGAGTGGATGAAATATCTCTCTGAACAACAAGAGTGGCATGCCGGAAGTTCCACCTTCAAAGAAGTTAGTTCCCAACCAAACAACAATGAATGACCGTCTCGTAGACCCAAGATGAGAATAATGATGCCTTCTGAGACTTTCCAAATGATCCCAATAAACAATGAAACCACACAACTCATGGAAGAAGATGAACCAGAAGAGGAGGAACCGGAAGAGGAAGAAGAACCAGAAGAGGAGGAAGATCCTGAAGAAGAAGAAGAACCCGAGGAAGAGTCTGAGGAAGAACCGGAAGAAGAGCATCCTGAGAATCCTAACGAGATATCAAGCTCGATGAATGGATCACTCACTTCCCAAAACGCAAGCTATGGCTCTGTGGATCCATATGTCCAGCATCTTGAGAAACTTAGGAATCAAGCTTCATCAAGCTTCCCACCATTCCAAGGAGAAATTCCGTCAATTCAAGAGCAAGCCGACGAGATCCAAGAGCAGAACCAAGCTGCCAAGATCTACCTCTACCTTTCATCCAACATGGATTATGTTCCGTATCCAGAACCGAGGAACCATTACGAAATGGTGACCCTGGGTTACCGCGACCCACCTTCGCAGTATGGATACCCCAATGTACTCCCGCAATCGTATGAAGAACATCTGGATCGTGCACTGCACGAAACCGACGATTGGAGGAAGAAGGTGCATGAGGAAGGAAAGAAGAAGAAGATAATGGGGGAGAAACTTCTTCACAAATGCAATAAGTTGACGAAAGTCGTGAAGAAGTTTATGAAAGATTAGAGATGGTGGAAAAAGATGCAACATGAAGTTGTTTGTGTAATAGGACCTTGTCTGTTATTTGTAATATAAGTATGAATAAAAGAACGTATGAAACGTTCTTATGTAAATGATAGGACCAGCTATATATATCGTGGAAACGATATATATATGTGTGTAATATAAAAAATATATATATCCTTGGGATATATATATCAATGTGTAATATATAAATGTGTGTTTAATAAAGAAATATTGTTAAAATTTCAGACTTAAATTGAAAAAAAGAAAATGTCTGAACAAAGTAACAATAATGAGAACGCTCGAAAAGAAAGAGATAAGGGGAAAGGCCCCGAGAACGAGCGAGAGGAAGAAATTCTCGAAAAATATATGAACAAAATACAAATGATGATAAAGAAAGCCGTTAGGGAGGAATCTGAGTTTAGATCTCAATCTAGACATTCTCGAACTGCTAATCCTTCCGTTCATCCATCAAAATCCGTTAAATCTCGTCCTAAACCATTCCGTGATGAAGAGAGCGATCATGGGTCTAATGCCGACGAAGGTGTTAGGCAAAAGTTTAAGAAGTTGAAAGTTAGGGGGTGTACGTTCAAAGATTTCAAATACTATGGACCGAAAGAGTTCCATGGTGACAAAGGAGCCATCACAACCGTGAGGTGACTTGAGGAGATGGAAACTCTTGTTATTACAAGCAAGTGTTTCGAGGAGGAGAAAATTCAATACTCCGCTCTCATGTTCAAGGGTGAAGCGCATGAATGGTGGAATGCGATGTTGATGAGTAAAGGCGGAGATGTGATGTACAGCCTAACGTGAGAAGAGTTTAAAGCCATGGTGATAGGAAAGTTTTGTCCCATGCACGAGACTGGTCAGATCCAAACCAAGTTCCTTAATCATAAGGTCATAGGTATAAACCTCCGAGAATACAATACCAAATTTCTCGAGTACTGTCACCTTGTTCCCCAGCTGGTTCACCCTGAGTCCAGCAAAGTTACGAGATACATATGGGGATTACCGCGGGAAATCCGCGACATGGTGAGGTCTCACCTACCTCAAACCGCTGACTCTGCGATGGAGTTAGCCGGTTATTTGATGGGCGGTTTAGTCCGCAATAAGGAAGAGGATAAGAAGGTGACATCATCAACTGCTCAAGGAAATACTGGAGGAGGTTCCAACTTTAGAAGAAAGGGCGTAAACCGAAACAATTCTACGCCATGCATGACATGTAGGAGGTACCATAAGGGCCGATGCAATTTCGCTCCGTCTCCTAAAGTCTGTGAATCCTGTAATCGTACGGGATATGATGCTGCTAACTGTTGGAAGAAGAAGATGACTTGCTTCAACTGCAAGGAGATGGGCCATTTAAGTTTCGAGTGCCCAAAGAACAAGACTGCAATTGGTGGTGCGGGTGGAAGTGGCCAGAACAAAAAGGGAAACGCTCGAGTCTTCGTGCTCGACACAAAAAAAACCGCTGATGTGCCGGAAACCATCACCGGTACGTTCCTAGTCAACGACACCTATGCTAGAGTTTTATTTGATTCGGGTGCAAATTTAAGTTTTATAGATTATAGATTCTGTAGTCTATTAAATGAACCATTAACAAAATTAGATAAAACTCTAAGCGTCGAGACTGCTAGTGGCGAAATCGTTAAAATCTCCGAAGCCCATGTAAATGGAAAAATTATTTTAGTTGGTTATATTCTGCCTATTTGTTTGTTACCCATGAGTTTGGCTGGTTTTGATATTGTACTTGGTATGGATTGGTTATCCGATAACCATGCCCGTATCATCTGCAATAGCAAAACTATTGAACTTCAAGCCCCCGTCAAACGAACGATTCAAATTGAAGGGGACAAAGACGCTGGCCAAGTTAGCATAATCTCTATGATTAGGGCTAACAAATGTTTGAATCAAGGATGCCTTGCATTCATGGCCTACGTCACTGAAGAGTCAAAGCCGAAAGAAATCAAAGACGTCCTTATTTTTTCTGACTTTTCTGACGTCTTTCCTGATGAACTTCCTGGAATCCCTCCCGATCGTGAAGTAGAGTTTAGGATCGATCTTGTTCTCGTTACTGCTCCGATCGCCAAAGCTCCGTATCGCTTAGCGCCAACCGTGATGAAGGAGTTAAAGAAACAACTTGATGAGTTATTGGAAAAAGGTTTCATCCGACCGAGTTCGTCACCTTGGGGAGCACCAATTCTATTCGTCAAGAAGAAGGATGGTTCCATGCGAATGTGTATCGATTATCGTGCGTCGAACAAAGTCAAAATTAAAAATCGTTATCCATTTCCTCGTATCGATGATCTTTTCGACCAACTTCAAGGTACTAGCTTCTTTTCTACAATCGATCTCCGTTCTGGCTATCACCAACTTAAAGTTCAATCTGAAGATATTCCAAAAACCGTGTTTTGAACAAGGTATGGGAAATTACGAGTTCACGGTCATGCCGTTTGGACTTACTAATGCTCCAGCCGCGTTCATGGACATGATGAACCGAATCTGTAAGCTATACTTGGATAAATTTGTTATCGTCTTCATCGACAACATACTTTGTAACACCGTAAAAATTTCGAGTTCAAAGTATCAACTTTCCAAAGTCTAGGGACTAAATTGCCAACATCCAAACTGGAGGGTTAAAAATGAAAAATTGGTTTTCCTGACCCATCGCGCTACGCGATGGGATGTCTGACAATGTGTGACACATGTGCTACGTGGCACACGGTGGCACCATGTGCTGCCACGTGTCACCACGTGGCAACACTGTCGCCACGTGTCCCCACGTGGAGTAGCGACTGCCACGTGTCAACACGTGGCAGGCCTATATGGGTGACTCAGCTGACCTTCGCGGTACGCGATAGGTCAGCCCAGGGACCCATCGAGTACCGCGATGGGAGCCCAGAAAATGCCTATAAATAGCAGCCATAGGATGTTCATTTCTCACAACCAAAACCTGCTCTCACATCTCTCTACTCTCTCTCTAGAATACATCGATATTCGTGCCTCGTTTTCTCAATAAGCGTGCCTTGAATCTTTCGTTTGTAACCAACATTTCCTTAGAGTTTGTACCACTCTCCACCCACATATACCAAAAATGTGTTGTTGAAATGGCAATAAATCTCGATGAACGTGTCGACGGGTACGGAAGTTTGGCGTAATCGTTTGACGATCGAGAAGTAAAGCGGCGTTGGAGTGCTGCTCAAGTCCCTAGGATTTCGGTGCGCCACTAAAGGTTAGGCGTAATATCGAATTCAATATAATCTAATATTATATTCAAGGCTTAAGCCTTAAGTCGAGGTTATACTCGATACCTCGATAAAAGAAAAGAAGAGAAAACATAACATAGAAATGAATGAAAGATTGAATGTTGAATGTGTAATAACATATATATGTGTGTAAGTATATATGTATATATTCTTTGTTATGAAAATATTATTTAATGAATAAAGAATATTCTTAAATAATAAAAGAAAAGATTACGTTTCTTGGAGAAGAAGAAACGTCGGGGTTTTAATATAAACTAAAGGTTTATAATTTACTTTTAAACAAGAGGTTTTTAAGTAAATAAATAATTGAACTAAAGGTTCAATCGAGGATTGAGATATAAGACTAAAGGTCTTAAGCCGGATCGTGTATCCGACTAACAAATATTTATACTCGTACTATAGGTGCGAGATAAAGAAAGGGAAAGACCCTTGGACGGTGAGTGAAGCCGATCCTAAAGATACAAGGTGAATACGCCCCTACACTTTTAAACTTGTTATATGAAATTGTTTACAAGGAACTATGTGTTCCTAAAACCGTTATAACTATGGGTATGAACCTAGCCCTCAGGATGTGGTATACATATGTCTGGATCCTTACATAGGTGGTACTATGCGATGTATGGGCATGATCGCACCACCCTTGGTCGTAGGACGCTCTCCTACAGGGAGTACGACCGTTGTGTATATTTACGGGTACTTAACTAAGTCAAACGCTGCGGTGTTTGTGAGGTGACCTAGTGTAGAGGCTCTAGTTTATAATGTGTTATTTGACTTTGTTATTCCTAAGCCACGTTGGGCCAAGGAAGGCGTAGTCTCGAGGGGTAATAAAGTAAAAGAAGTTGTTTTGCGTCAGCGTGTTCACCAGCATTCGTTGCTGAAGTATTTTCTTACATTTTGCAGGTGAACAAGTTTAGCACTTGGAGTGACGAAGTGTTTATATATCCGATGGCTCGGATTTTATTTTGTAAAACTTAATATATGGTGGTTTTGTAACATAAACAAGTAATCTTTTGTTAACTCAAACGGGTATTTTATAATCCCGTCTTTTATGTAAATATTATATTTCGATCCTTAAAATTTATAAGTCTTCCGCAAACTAAACGTAACTCTGATTTATTTACAATTATGATACCAACTTATGGGTCATACTCCTAGGCCTTAGATGGGGGTGTGACAGGTTGGTATCAGAGCCATCGATCTTTGCGAATTGGGTATCATAAAACAATACCAAAGCTTCGATCCAAGTTTAGGAAATAATTGCTTATGTGTTTTAGGGATAAGATAGGCTGGTAACCTTTCTTTCCCACTCCACACTCTAAACCACCCATATTATAGATGTCGTTTAAAGCTCACATCGAAGACTTTATGTGCAAGGCAAAGGAGGCCGGAGTTGCCGAACCTTATCCCGAGGACAATATGAGCGAAGGATACTATGAAGCGTATTTCAACCAAGATGTGGAACACGACTTGACCAAACCAGTATACTACCCCGGAAGTCGACACTAGCCAATAGATGTTCTCGATAGTCCACCGAAGCAAGGAATGGAGCCACCAACACATTCAAGCTACCATCCACCAACCCTACCGATGTATAATCCTTCAGAAATACCAGTGTACCATCCAACAGAGATCCCCACTTACCAACCCTCTGAAATACCACAATGCTATCCAGCCGGATACCTACCGAACTCTCAACCATCCTCCGAATGGATGAAATACCTCTCTGAACAACAAGAGTGGCATGCCGGAAGCTCTACTTTCAAAGAAGTTAGTTCCCAACCAAACAATAATGAAGGACCGTCCCCTAGACCCAAGATGAGAATAATGATGCCCACAGAGACTTTCCAGATGACCTCAATAAATGATGAAACCGCACAACCCATGGAGGAATATGAACCGGAAGAAGAAGAGGACCCCGATAAAGAGAAGGATCCTGAAGACGAGGAGGATCCCGAGTAAGAGACTGAAGAGGAACTGGAAGAAGAGCATCTTGAGAACCCTAATGAGATGTCAAGCTCAATGAATGGATCACTCACTTCCCAAAATCTAAGCTGTGGTTCTGTGGATCCATATGTCCAGCATCTTGAAAAAATGAGGAATCAAGCTTCATCAAGCTTCCCACCATTCCAAGGAGAAATTCCATCAATTCAAGAGCAAGCCGACGAGATCCGAGAGCAGAATCAAGCTGCCAAGACCTACCTCTACCTTTCATCCGACATGGATTATGTTCCGTATCCAGAACCGAGGAACCATTACGAAATGGTGACACTGGGTTACCGTGACCCACCTCCGCAGTATGGATACCCTAATGTATTCCCTCAATCGTATGAAGAGCATTTGGATCGCGCTCTACGTGAAACCGACGATTGGAGGAAGAAGGTAGATGAAGAAGAAAAGAAAAAGAAGAAAGTTTGAGAAACACTCATTCGAAAGTGCAACAAAATATCGAAGGTTGTGAAGAAGTTCTTGAAGAATTGAAGATGGTGGCCAAGTGAAGACTGTGTGTAAAATAGTCCTGTATGATATGTGTATAAATAAAGAACGTTTGAAACGTTCTCTTGTAATGATAGGAAAAATTATATATATCGTTGAAACGATATATATATATATATGTGTGTGTGTGTGTAATATATAATATACATATCCGTTTGTGATATGTATATATGAAATAAAACTTGTGTTTAATATAAGTAATGTTGTTAAAATTTCAGACCAAATTAAAAAGAGAAAGAAAGAAAATGTCTGAACAAGGTAACAACAATGAAAACGCTCGAAAAGAAAAAGAAATGAGAGATAAGGGGAAAGGCCCTGAGAACGAGCGAGAGGAAGAAATTCCTGAGAAATACATGAATAGAATCCAAAAGATGATTAAAGATGCGGTTAGGGAAGAATCCGCGTTTAGATCTCAATCTCGACAAACTAGACATTCCCGAACTGTTAACCCTTCCGTTCTTCCATCAAAATCCATTAAATCTCGTCCTAAACCATTCCATGATGAAAAGAGCAATCATGGGTCTAATGCCGACGAAGGTGTTAGGCAAAAGTTTAAAAGGATGAAAGTTAGTGGGTGTACGTTCAAAGATTTTAAGTACTATGGACCGAAAGAGTTCCATGGTGACAAGGGAGCCATCACAACAGTGAAGTGGCTCGAGGAGATGGAAACTCTTGTTATCACAAGCAAGTGTTCCGAGGAAGAGAAAATCCAGTACTCTGCCCTAATGTTCAAGGGTGAAGCGCACGAGTGGTGGAATACGCTATTGATGAGTAAGGGAAGAGATGTGATGTACGCCCTGACGTAGGAAGAGTTTAAGGCCATGGTGATGGGGAAGTTTTGTCCGATGCACAAAACCGACCAAGTTCAAACGAAATTTCTTAATCATAAGGTCGTGGGGACAAATCTTCGTGAATACAATACTAAGTTCCTTGAGTATTGTCGTTTAGTTCCCCAGCTGGTTAACCCTGAATCCAGCAAAGTAACTCGATGTATTTGGGGACTGCCGCGGGAAATCCGCGACATGGTGAGGTCTCACCTACCTCAAACCGCTGACTCTGCGATGGAGTTAGCCGGTTATTTGATGGGCGGTTTAGTCCGCAATAAGGAAGAGGATAAGAAGGTGACATCATCAACTGCTCAAGGAAAGACTAGAGGAGGTTCCAACTTTAGAAGCAAGGGTGTAAACCGAAACAATTCTACGCCATGCAAGACATGTAGGAGGTACCATAAGGGCCGATGCAATTTCGCCCCGTCTCCTAAAGTCTGTGAATCCTGTAATCGTACGAGATATGATGCTGCTAACTGTTGGAAGAAGAAGATGACTTGCTTCAACTACAAGGAGATTGGCCATTTAAGTTTCGAGTGCCCAAAGAACAAGACTGCAACTGGTGGTGCGGGTGGAAGTGGCCAGAACAAAAAGGGAAACGCTCGAGTCTTCGTGCTCGACACAAAGAAAGCCGCTGATGTGCCGGAAACCATCACCGGTACGTTCCTAGTCAACGACACCTATGCTAGAGTTTTATTTGATTCGGGTGCAAATTTAAGTTTTATAGATTATAGTTTCTGTAGTCTATTAAACGAACCATTAACAAAATTAGATAAAACTCTAAGCGTCGAGACTGCTAGTGGCGAAATCGTTAAGATCTCCGAAGCCCTTGAAAACGGAAAAATACTTCTAGCTGGTTATATTATGTCTATTTGTTTGTTACCCATGAGTCTGGCTGGTTTTGATATTGTACTTGGTATGGATTGGTTATCCGATAACCATGCCCGTATCATTTGCAATAGCAAAACCGTTGAACTTCAAGCCCCCGATAAACGAACGATTCGAATTGAAGGGGACAAAGACGCTGGCCAAGTTAGCATAATTTCTATGATTAGGGCTAACAAATGTTTGAATCAAGGATGCCTTGCATTCATGGGCTACGTCACTGAAGGGTCAAAGCCAAAAGAAATCAAAGACGTTCCTATCGTTTCTAACTTTTCTGACGTCTTTCCTGATGAACTTCCTGGAATCCCTCCCGATCGTGAAGTAGAGTTTAGGATTGATCTTATTCCTGGTACTGCTCCGATCGCCAAAGCTCCGTATCGTTTAGCGCCGACTGAAATGAAGGAGTCGAAGAAACAGCTCGATGAGATTTTAGAGAAAGGTTTTATTCGACCGAGTTCGTCGCCTTGGGGAGCGCCAATTCTATTCGTCAAGAAGAATGATGGTTCCATGCGAATGTTTATTGATTATCGTGCGTTGAACAAAGTCACAATCAAAAACCGATATCCACTCCCTCGTATTGATGATCTTTTCGACCAACTTCAAGGTGCTAGCTATTTTTCTAAAATCGATCTTCGTTCTGGCTATCACCAACTCAATGTTCAATCCGAAGACATTCCAAAGACTGCTTTTCGAACAAGGTATGGACATTATGAGTTCACGGTTATGCCGTTTGAACTTACTAATTCTCCAGCTGCGTTCATGGACATGATGAATCGAATTTGTAAGCCTTTATTTGGATAAATTTATAATCGTCTTCATCGACGACATACTTATTTATTCTAAGTCAAAGGCTGATCATGAAGTCCACCTCCAAACATTTCTTGAAATTCTTAGAACTGAGAAATTGTACGCCAAGTTCTCGAAATGCGAGTTCTGGTTACACGAGGTGCAATTTCTTGGTCACGTCATTAACGTTAACGGTATTCAAATGGACCCTGCTAATATTGAAGCTATCTCTAAGTGGGAAGTCCCGAAGTCGCCAACCGAGATCCGAAGTTTCTTAGGTTTGGCCGGCTACTACCGTAGGTTCATTGAGAACTTTTCTCGAATCGCCGTTCCTCTAACCTCATTAACTCGTAAGAACATCAAATATGAATGGGGAACAAAGCAACAAGAGGCGTTCGATATACTCAAACAAAAGCTCACCCAAGCACCTATCTTGGCTTTGCCAGAAGGTACTGAGGATTTTGTGGTATTTAGTGACGCGTCAACTCGGGTTTGGGATGCGTACTAATGCAACGAAAGAAAGTAATCGCCTACGCCTCTCGTCAACTCAAAGTACACGAGAAGAACTACACGACTCATGATCTAGAGTTAGGCGCCATAATCTTTGCACTTAAGATATGGAGGCATTATCTCTATGGAGTAAGATTCACCGTGTACACTGATCATAAGAGCTTGAAACACATATTTGATCAAAAGGAGCTTAATATGCGCCAACGGCGATGGATGGAAACACTCAACGACTATGATTGCGAGATTGTTTATCATGAAGGCAAGGCTAACGTTGTAGCCGATGCCTTAAGTCATAAAGAACACGAGAAACCAAAAAGCGTAATGGGTACCAAATTGATCTTATCAAGCAAATCAAGTTAGCTCAAACTCAAGCTATTAATGAAAACCAAATCTCTGACAAAAAGCGTAATGATACCATTGACTTGTTAGTCAAAGGTAATAATGGTATCCTCAGAATGGGAAACCGGATTTGGGTACCAATCGTTGGAGGTTTGCGTGAGAAAATTTTGAGCAAAGCTCACAAGTCTAAGTACATGATGCATCCCAGAAGCGATAAGATATATCACAATCTTAAAGAAAATTATTGGTGGAATGGGATGAAAAGGGATGTCGCTTCGCATGTTGCGAAATGTTTAACTTGTTTAAAAGTTAAGGCTGAACACCAAAAGCCTTCAGGATTGCTTCAGCAACCCGAACTTCCCGTTTGGAAGTGGGAGTTAATCACTATGGACTTCATTAACAAACTCCCGAAGACGAATCGACAACATAATGCAATATGGGTAATAATGGATCGCTTAACGAAGTCTGCACACTTCATACCCATCAATGAGTCGTACTCAATGGATAGACTAGCGCGTATTTATGTAAACACCATTGTCGCTTTGCATGGAGTACCGCTGTCTATAATATCTGATCGAGACAGTCGTTTTACGTCTCATTTCTGGAAAAGCTTCCAACAAGCTCTTGGTACGAAGTTAAACCTGAGCACTGCCTATCATCCGCAAACCGATGGGCAAAGTGAAAGAACGATTCAAACGTTGGAAGATATGCTCCGTGCTTGTGTGATCGACTTAGGTGGAAGTTGGGATGACCGCTTACCCTTAACGGAATTCTCGTATAACAATAGTTATCACGCAAGTATTCAAATCGCACCATTCGAGGCATTATATGGTCGAAAGTGTAGGACGCCCGTGTGTTGGTCTGAAATCGGAGATAATCAATTGTCTGGACCCGAGATTGTCCAAGAAACAACCGACAAAATTCTTCAAATTCGAGAACGACTTAAAACGGCGCGCGATCGTCAAAAGAGTTATGTCGATGTCCGCCGTAAGCCATTAGAATTCAATGTCGGTGACAAAGTTCTTTTGAAAGTCTCGCCTTGGAAAGGTGTTATTCGCTTCGGTAAGAAAGGAAAATTGAGTCCTCGATTCGTTGGACCTTTTGAGGTACTCGAACAAATCGGCAATGTTGCATACCGTTTGCGATTGCCCGAGGAAATGCAAGGAATACATGATGTATTCCATGTTTCGAATCTGCGTAAGTGTTTGACTGATGAATCTTTGGCTATGCCATTAAAAGACGTTGAAATTAACGAGAACTTAAAATTTATTGAACGTCCAATTAAAATTGAAGATTAGAAAACAAAGAAATTGAAAAGAAGAACTTTGAAAATTGTGAAAGTTAAATGGGACTCGCGTAGAGGGCCCAAATATACTTGGGAACTCGAATCAGAAATGAGAAAGAAATACCCCCAACTATTCTTGTAAAGCAATCTCGGGGACGAGATTTGTTTCAAGGTGGGGAGGATGTAATACCGTAAAAATTTCGAGTTCAAAGTATCAACTTTCCAAAGTCTAGGGACTAAATTGCCAAAATCCAAACTGGAGGGTTAAAAATTAAAAATTGGTTTTCCTGACCCATCGCGCTACGCGATGAGTCAGAAGAGACACCCATCGCGTACCGCGATGGGATGTCTGACAACGTGTGACACGTGGCACACGGTGGCACCATGTGTCACCACGTGGCAACACTGCCGCCACGTGGAGCGGCGACTGCCACGGGTCAACACGCGGCAGGCCTATATGGGTGACTCAGCTGACCTATATCGCGGTACGCGATAGGTCAGCCCAGGGACCCATCGTGTACCGGGATAGGAGCCCAGAAAACGCTATAAATAGCAGCCATGGGATGTTCATTTCTCACAACCAAAACCTGCTCTCACATCTCTCTACCCTCTCTCTAGAATACATCGATATTTGTACCTCGTTTTCTCAATAAGCGTGCCTTGAATCTTTTGTTTGTGTAACCAACGTTTCCTTAGAGTTTTACCACTCTCCACCCACATATACCAAAAAGGTGTTGTTGAAATGGCAATGAATCTCGATAAACGTGTCGACGGGTACGGAAGTTTGGCGTAATTGTTTGACGATCGAGAAGTAAAGCGGCGTCGGAGTGCTGCTCAAGTCCCTAGGATTTCGGTACGCCACTTAAGGTTAGGTGTAATATCGAATTCAATATAATCTAATATTATATTCAAGGCTTATGCCTTAAGTCGAGGTTATACTCGATATCTCGATAAAAGAAAAGAAGAGAAAACATAACAAAGAAATGAATGAAAGATTGAATGTTGAATGTGTGATAACATATATATGTGTGTAAGTATATATGTATATATTCTTTGTTATGAAAATATTATTTAATGAATAAATAGTATTCTTAAATAATAAAAGAAAAGATTACGTTTCTTGGAGAAGAAGAAACGTCGGGTTTTTAGTATAAACTAAAGGTTTATAATTTACTTTTAAACAAGAGGTTTTTAAGTAAATAAAGAATTGAACTAAATCAGAACCAGTACCCTACTTGACCACATACTCCTTTTGATACGATACCCTACTCGCTCTAACTATTTATAACAATTAGGTTTTTGATTGACTTAAACGACGGTCATCAAAATGGCGCCGCTGCCGGGGAGTTAGTGCACTTAGTGTTTTCGTGTTATTTGATTTTTGTGTCTAATTTTAATTCTAGTCTTAATTTTTGTTTTTATTTTTATTTTTAATTTTATTTTTCTGTATTTTACGCGGGTTGTGTTAGTTGTGCAGATTACAGGTTTATGCGCACCCGCCATTCGGGCCGACAATCTCCGTTAGTTTACGAGCCCGAAATCGAGAGAGTAGATCGGCAGAACCGAGTACAAAACAGAAACCCACAAATGGAAGACCAGAACCAGAATCAGAACCAGAACCAGAACCAGAACCAAAACGAAAACCAGAACCAGAACAATAACCAAAACCAAGATCCACTTCCACAAACCAACATGTTTCACCCAGAAAACATACCCGACCCACCAAACTTCAATAACCAGAATAACCAAAACAACTCATCTCGTGCCTCAAGAACCCGAAATCAAAACCGAAACCGAAACCTAAACCTCAACTTTGACCAAGTCGGACCATCCGCTCCAAACAACAACCCAAACCGTCGAGTTAGGATAAATATTGATGATGTTCGATCGAGTGTTCCGACTGAAGATGAGGATGAGGGTGAAGATAATAATGGAAACGAGGGTTTTCGGGCAGCTGATGATGAGGTTGATCGATGGGTTAGGAGAAATCGGGAGGTTGAACCCGAGAACGAGGTTGGTGAACTGGAAATTGAGGGTGAAAATAATTATGAAGATGAGGTGGAGGATCCGGTAAATCAAAGACGGGCTGAACCCGTTAATAGACATTGAAGGGATCGAGAAAGGGTAAATCGGGCGGAACGGCCCGAGAGAGTTCGTGGTATTCCGGTTAACCGGGGCGGTATGGGAAACCCCGGGGGAGGGAAAGGAGAAATTACATAGCCCCGACTCATGGTGTTAACAGTCGGTTCAGATCGGCTATCTCAGACGGAGCATCCCCGTTGGTCCCACAAGAACGAGTGCCGGGACAACAAACTTTCAAGTCCCGGCCATCTTACATCAACATCGTTCCTCATTTCAACGGAATGGCTTCGGAAGACCTGTATTCGCACTTGATTGATTTTTCGGCTGTTTGCTGGTCTATTGGTGATGGTACGTTCAATCAGGATGAAGTCCGGTTGCGGTTATTCCAGTTCTCATTAAAAGACAAAGCGAAACTGTGGTTTAACTTGTTACCAACACACAGTATCAGAAACTGGGCCGAGATGCAACAAGTCTTCCTAAACGAGTTTTATTCACAGTCGAGGACTACCGAGGCCCGTTCAGACATTCGTCACTTTTCACAGTTACCAGATGAGTTATTCCATGAAGCTTTTACCAGGTATAAGGATATGATCAGAAAATGCCCACATCACCAAATCGAACTGTGGGAACTGGTAAAGTGCTTTGTTGACGGTTTGACATACGAGGACCGAAAGCATCTTAAGGCCTTGTGTAATAGTCAGTTGTTGAATCAGCCTGAGGAAGATGATTGAGAATATTTAGAGTTCATGTGTGAAGATTCCAAGGCAGAAGCAACAGCTGAAAGACGAAGACGTGGTAATTCATCCAGATCAGTTAACAAGTCTTCCTAAACGAGTTTTATTCACAGTCAAGGACTACCGAGGCCCGTTCAGACATTCGTCACTTTTCACAGTTACCAGGTGAGTTATTCCATGAAGCTTTTACCAGGTATAAGGATATGATCAGAAAATGCCCACATCACCAAATCGAACTGTGGGAACTGGTAAAGTGCTTTCTTGACGGTTTGACATACGAGGACCGAAAGCATCTTAAGGCCTCGTGTAATAGTCAGTTGTTGAATCGGCCTGAGGAAGATGATTGAGAATATTTAGAGTTCATGTTTGAAGATTCCAAGGCAGAAGCAGCAGCTGAAAGACAAAGACGTGGTAATTCATCCAGATCAGATAAGTCAGTCACGGGTGAGTCTGAAAGAATTGCTGAGTTAGAACGTGAACTGGTTGGGTACAAAAAGGGTAAGAAGAAAGAGGTCGGGAAAGTTGGTGTTAAATTCCCGGTTTGTGAAGATTGTGGTGAACTCAGGCATAAGGCAGAAAAGTGCCCTGAGTTTGATGATGAGGAGGAGGATGACACCGAGGAGGTTAATTATGCTTACGGGGATTCCAAAGGCCAAGGATTCAATTCGAACACATATCACCCAGGCCTGAGGAACCACCCGAACTTTCGTTACGGGAACGCGTCTTCTCAGTTGAACCCGAACTTTCAGGGATCGAGCCAGAACGGGTCGCAGGGTAATTACCGCCAGGGCGGTTATCAGCAGCAGCAAGGTTCGTATGAGGGGGTCCTCGGGAAATGCAGATGAGTCGGTGCACTCAAAGTTGGATGCATTTATGAAGTTTATGACAGATCATAAGGCTGAAACGAAGAAACAATTTGAGTTACATGATAAGTTAGCAGGGGCAATGTCAAAGCAAATTGGTCAGCTCGCAGCAGATATGGCAAAGTTGCAAAAGAGTGCAGGTCAACTCCCTAGTGATACTACAGTCAACCCGAACCATTACTGCTCAAGCTCCAAGAAGGGAAACTGGGTATGACCTTAAACCTTACTAGTATTAATGGCGATAATCTACATACCTATAATGGAGGTCGATGTTTGCTTTAGAGTTTTGCTTGAGGGCAAACAAAAGATAAGTGTGGGGATGTGATGGTCGGTTAATTTGTATATGTTTTAGTTCGTTTATTATTTAGTTTTAACTGTTTATTCGAGAACTATCGATACTTCATACGTGTTTTATTGGAATTCAGGTCATAGGCGTTAAAGTACTCAGTATGGACCTGTTGTGACATGGAATGAAGACCCGGGATGTCCAGCACGCAAAACGAGGAAAAGAATGGAGTTTGCTGTAACAGAGTCCCATCGCGGTACGCGATGGGTTTGCTGAAGTCCCCATCGCGTACCGCGATGGGAGATAAATGAGATGTTGACTTGGGTCAATAGCGGTACGCGATGGGCCCTAGAAGACCCCGTCGCGTACCGCGACGGGTGTGCAGACGGGAAATTTTTGTTATTATCATCCTTTTCATCATTTAAAACCCTAACTCCGTTTTGACGAACCATAGGCGATTCCAGCAGCTCCAAGAGGCGATTTCCACCATTATAGCTTGTGCCAAGACCTTCCACATGATCCATATCATCCGTATTGAAGATTTGATGATGTCTCGGCTCGGCTAATCTCCTAGAATCGCACCCGGGATGTATAGTTTGTAACCTTTTACAGTTTTTCTCATGTGATTAAGAACACTTGTGTATTGTTATTGATGATTGATATATGATTATTGATGTTTAGTATTTCTGTGTGTTCGGTCGGTTTAGGTTTACGTTGGTCTGAACGATCTGTTGCTAGTTGCTAGATAATTAGTCATATAACTGTTTGGTTAGATTGAATACGATAAAACGTACAATTACCCTTAGCTGAGTCACACTGGCAAGGACTGTTTGATAACCAGTGCCATGTGTAAAGTAATTGTTGACGTCTAAGGTTTTGTCTGGTTGATCAGTTTTTAGTTAATCGTTAATAATCAATTTGTTAGGTTGCATGAGATATTGTTTGGTTGCTTACTTGAATTCCCGGGTGTGGTTTGCTTTGTTAACTGCTTAATACTCGTTTACTTGTTCGTTGCTTAGTTCTTTTAATTCAAACTATTGCTTGTGTGATCAGCACTAAAAATCAGTCACTTCATAATTAGAAATCTATTACACGAATACATTGACCACATACTCCTTGTGATACGATACCCTACTTGCTCTAACTATTTAGAATAATTAGGTTTTTGATTGATTTAAACGACGGTCATCACCCCTAAACTTTCAATTCAATTAACAATTTATTTGACATATTACTTCTCTCTAACATTTTTATTTTATTTTATGGTATAACTTTATAATATTCAATCAAAATCTATAAAGTTTTTTATTTTTTATTTGTATCTCATTTATGTTTATTGTCCTTGATTATAATAATAGTATTATATATATAAAGCTATACGTACGTGTGTATGAGATTGATACAAATATTGACACTAATAAAATATTAAATTTTTTTAATAAATTAATAATAACAAGTTTATAGTTTTTACTTTGATATATTTAGTTGAGGCTATTAAGTGAAAATATGTTGATAGTAATATGTATATAAATAATTAATGTTAAAAAAGTAGTAATTATAAGTTGGTTATAAAAAAAGAGGGAGTGATATATTTAATAAAAATCGTATGAAAATGATACGTTTATCAACACCCTTCCAATATTAAACTTTCAAGTGTAGTTCCAATTTTCTTTTTATTATTTATCAAAATCAATCGAACTGTATTGCAAATCCTCCTAATGACTTAAATAAAAACGTGTGCCGTGGGTGTATTGTTGTGAAAGATTCACAAGTAAATATGACAAAATTATTGGATAATAATTGTATTTTATTATACGTGTAAATTAACATAAGAATATGCTATTTATAAATTATATGTGTAGGCCATATGTGTAGGTCTTGATTTAGATGGTATAGAAGAAACTTGAAATTTCTTTTTTGAGAGGCATCTAGAAAAGACCCTCGTAACTATTCGTAAAAATGAGAGAAAAAATGAAATGGGTCACTCTGAATGATATTTTTTTCTTAGGTAGCGGTTGATACGAAGATTAACAAGTAGAATATCATTACAATAGAATAAAGAAACGAAAGTTTGGTTAATTAATTAAATAAAATCAACAATTATGCAATGAATCCTAATTCATCAAAATCATTCATTTTCACTTTTTTTCATTCCTATTTCACCTTATATTCTTGACACAAGCATCTAACCACCACAATCGCCATTATCTCATACCAGACATGCCCTTAGTATCAACCAGTTGCTCTTGAGTAATAGTTTACTATCACGAATATCATTTAAAATTAAAGTAACTATATATTCATTTTGTTAAACTATTGTTTTTAACGAATGTCAATATCATAATGAACCAAATCGATACCGACAAAGTTTCCATCACTTTCTTGCCATAATGCAGGGGTTTGGCTCATTATGATACTATCATTCATTATAGTAAACGATGTGTGTAACATGTCTAGTTTAGCATTTTAAAAAATACTATTAACTAAAATTTTACATTTTAATAATAATAATAATTAAATAGGTTCAGTTCGCTCACTATGATAGTTCGCTCACTATGATAACTAATATACTCAAAGAAACAAAAAAGACTTATAAATAAATTTTATATAGAAACTTGAAAGCTCAAAACCCCTACTTTATCAAGCGGCGCAGCTTGTTGCCCGCTTACCTGCCACTTCATTGTAAATCGTTTGGATGTTTCTATGAAATATAAAAGGAGCATCTGTTATAAAAAAAAAAGTTGATTTATATTCTTATTCTGGAACTCCTCTTTTTTATATTTTATTTTTTAAAATTAAGGATTAAATAACGCTAAAATTTAACGAGGTTATCTTTTTAGGCCAAAACGAAAGAGAAAATTATAGGTAGAAACTGTGAAGGTAATTTTAAAACATTAGAAATCAAATTTAAAATTTGGCCAAAATCATAAAGAACATCCATGAAATTTACTCTTATAAATAAATAATCTATCTTGATGAAAAATATAATAAATCAAGGGAGCCGTTTAAAACTTATTTAAAAAGTACAGCACACTATTAAGTGTTAACACCTTGAGTACACCATAATCTATCTTTTCTTTAAAGACGAATATTAACAAGCCTATACGTGTCACTAAAGAAACAAAGCCGTATATCAACAAACTCATCTATATTACTTTTAAATACTATTAACACACATTATTTCTATAAAATATTCATTTCATTTCAAATAATTGATAACAATCAATCGGTGCATAGCACATAATCCATTGATCCCTAGCTCAAATACGAGGTAAGTCACCCAATAACTTTAATTTAAAAATGAAAAATTTTTAGATTCAAGTCTCACACGTAATAAAAATTAAGGGTTTCAGGTTAGGTCAGTGATTTATTTCTGAAAAATGATCTCTAACGTTTTGAAAATAAAGATGAGCAGGTGAGCCGGTTACCCCGCCAATAATCCAATTTAGCCGTTATTAAAAAATAATAATAATAATAATAACTCGGTGCATAAAATAATAATAATAATAATAATAATAGAAAACCGCGTTGACACCGTTTGTTATGGTCCCACTCATAATTTCCATTTCCATCTTTCCAAAACCCTCTTTTTCATCATCAACATCTTCTTCTTCTTCTTCTTCATAATCTTCATCCATCCGTTAAACCATTAAATCAATTCCTCTGTAATGAACAACACCCACCTCATCTCACGAATCAAATAATCCAATTCCATCGTTATTTGATCTCTAATCACATTAATCAATCCATCCTCATCGGAGCTAACCACACCTCCTCCAGATTCTGCTCCCGTTAATCATAATCATAATAATATTCATATTCAATTTCATCCCATTTTATCATTCAATTTTATATTTTTTTTCGATTTATCCGGGTTTTATCACAATACCCATCTCCTCAAAAACCCTAATTCCATCCAATTTTATTCAATTTCATATTTTTTTCCCATTTTTTAATGGAACTGGTCACCGGAAAACTGGGTTTCTTCCGAAACGTCGTCGTTCGGTTCCTACTATTCTCCCTTTTAATAATAGCCGTCCGATTCGCTTACGTCATCACCATCCGCGGCGAATCTTGCCGCTCCGGCGACGACTTCTGTTTCTTCTCCGGCGACTCTTCAACCAATCAAAACCTCGTTACCGCCGCCGGCGGCCACACGGGTTCCGTTTCCGTTTCCTCCGCCGTCAAACTCAACCCCACCGCCGCCGTAGCCTCGCCGGAGTTTCAAAAACGCGTGATGTTTTACATCACCGTGTTTCAAGATCTCATCGTTGATGGGTTTCTGTCAACCAATTCCAAATCACTCGCCGTCGGTACGCCGGCCGGTGAAGACGTCTACGCGTTAAAAGAAATCAGAGTTCAAGATTCCGCCGGAATATTCCAAAAACCGGCAAAACCCAGTTTTCCGTTCAAAGAGAACACCTTTGATTTCATATTTTCCGGTGCGTTGGACAAATCGACCAAACCGGCGTCGTTTGTGTCCGAAATATGCCGAACGATAAAACCCGAAGGGTTCGTTGTCATTCACACTTCTTCTTTAGATACTTATTGCTTCAATTCTTTCATTCGTTTATTCAATTGTTGCGATTTTGTAAAATCCCGTAAATTCGACGGGTTTGCCCCTGATATGTCACCCGTCCACGAAATCGTGTTAAGGAAACGATTCGATATGAAAATAAAGGAAAAAAGTTCGATGGAAGAGTGTTCGGTCCCGGGGTATAAACAAGTGTTGTTAAAGAAAGCCGAGCCGTTGATTGAGACCGAACCGTTAAAACCATGGATCACATTGAAACGAAATATCGAAAATGTTAAGTATTTACCGTCGATGGCGGATATTAGTTTTAAGCGTCGGTATGTTTATATCGACGTTGGGGCACGTAGCTACGGGTCGAGCATTGTGAGTTGGTTTAAAAAACAATACCCGAAACAAAACAAGACATTTGATATACGCGATAGAAGCCGACACACACTTTCACGAGCAGTACAAGTCGAAAAAAGGGGTCACATTGTTGCCATACGCTGCGTGGGTGAAAAACGAGAGTTTGGTGTTCGAGATTAACAAAACCCCGGGTGATGAGAATGTGGAAACGGGTCGGGGGATGGGTCGGATCCAGCCCTTGAGGCCCGGTGGTGGGATTGTGGGGTCCACTGAAGTGATACAAGGGTTTGACTTTGCTGACTGGTTGGTGAACACGGTAACCGAGGAAGATTTTGTTGTGATGAAGATGGATGTTGAAGGGACTGAGTTTGATTTGATTCCTCGGTTAATTGAGACGGGTGCGATTTGTTTGATCGATGAAGTGTTTCTCGAATGCCATTATAATCGGTGGCAAAAGTGTTGCCCCGGTGTGAGGAGTCCGAAATATGAGAAGAGTTACGGGGAGTGTTTGGATTTGTTTACCGTCGTTGAGACAACGCGGTGTTCTTGTTCATCAATGGTGGTGATTTGGTAACTGGTACACAAACACAAAAATGTTGTAGTTTTAATCTAGTTTTTATATGGTTTTTCAACAAGTTAAAAGTTTTATTTGGGAATGGAAGGTAATTTGTTTCCACATTGTATTAATTGGTTAGAAAATTATATACATGGATAAATTGGTTCATTAGTTACATATTGATTACTTATGTTTTATAGTATAAATAAACTTACATATTGATTACTTATGTTTTATAGTCATGTACTAAAAACCTAATAATTGATAACTAGGGGGTTATCAGTTTACAAATTTGGGTAGCCAATATTGCCTCTCTTTTTTAGTCATAATCTAGAATGTGATTTTTGTTTTTTTCCCTTGGAGTGGGGTCCCACATTGGCAGTATGGGGAATTTTATATATCTTATCATTTGATAATTTGGAAATATGTCCCACATTGCATGTGGTATGTATGCAAAGGGGTTGTGTGTATATTGGCACAGGGATGGTTGTAAGTATGGCCATGTGATGTGTCATGTGTGTTAATTGACTTTGTGACAACTCTGTATTTATTGCACCCATGCATTTTGTAGTTGGGACATGGTTGTGTTTTTGGAATTGTTTTTGTGGAAAATATTATTTGACAAACTATCTTATAAAAGTATTCATTTGTAAACATTTTTTTTAAAAGAAAAAACACATTTGAAGAAGGAAGTTGATACTGGGTGGTGTTAACCATGACTTTTGCATCAAATCATTTTTTTTTTGTTGCAAATTTAACAATGGCATACATGAGCACAAATCCAAACTAATACCAACAATCATAAACACCAAAATTTAATGTGGAGATCCACCAGTACAAGACATTATATCTATATATTTTCTTGTCTTAATATTCCAAGCTAAAACCACCTGCCATGTGCATCTTCAAAAACGAGCAAACCGCCGAGAAAAAGCATCTTCGGCCACAAGCATTTGTGTCAAGACTTTCCCAGCCTTCTCCTTCCTTGTAGCACTCAACCTGTGACATTGCTATGAGTTACACCGGCATAATCTATACTGGCCATTTGACCAATGGATTTATGACAATTGCTATGAGTTACGCAGGCCTAAATTTCACTTTCTTTGTCAAAAGACAATCCTATAAATTTCCACTCGATTTTGTTTCACACAGGATGCTACATTTCCCCATTTCGCTCATGGGGTCATAATCATCCATGATTATGCGAGTGAGATTGCCTTTTGACAACAAAAGAGGGGTTTTTTTAAACCATCAAAACCGACTGAAGTGCCCAAACCAAAGAAAGTCAAGCCAGTCTGAAATACGTACGGTCAGGTTCATGGTTTGTCGGTTTATGGTTTGAGACTTGTAACCGGCCCATTAAAAATTTACTTTTTTTTCATTTTAGGAATATAAATTTAAGTAAACAACCTTTTTATTCACGAACAATCCTTATTTTCAAATTTTAATACAAAATTTATGCTTTGGAAAAAAATAAATTGCTTGTCTAAAACCACCAAACTGCCAAAAACCGAACCATCAAACCATGAAAACTGGCCGGTTCGATTTGTCTTTTACCAAAACCGTACTTCGCGGGTTAGCCCGCAACTTTCGTCAAAACTGACCGAACCCAACAGTGAACATCCTTAAACAAAAGTGAAACTGTGAAAGTTTAAGAATGTCATTAGTTAATTGTCAGTATAGATTATTAACAGCTAACATGTCATAGTTTGGATTTTAAGATTACTAAATCCAATTTACCTAAGATTATTTGATATATTGATGTTTACCAATTTAAAAAAAATTAATACAGATTACTATCAACTATGCACCAAAAGAAATTTTAAACAAAAAATAGAAAACATAGTGTGATTAAATTCATATATATTGCAGCTCAACCCAACACTAGAACTTACAGTGTGATTAATTTCACCACCGGATTTTAGCCCGCCTATTACGTAAATGGATTCTTTAACGACCGCTGCTGGCTGCAAATCCCCGGGAGCACTTCATGGGCTCTCCAATCATCCACGACCCACGTCTAGGATCGTATATTTCTACACTTGGAACCATTTCCTTTCCATTAAAACCACCTATAACATACCTGTAAATAAAAATATATCAACAAGTTGTAGTGTTGTACACAAACCCGTATAGCAAATTGAGGTGGTAAATTTGGCCCGTTTACTTCAGAACGGGTTAGTTTGTATTATATTTTTATCAGCAACCAGCAAAAATATAGCTAACAAGGAAACCGATCACGAGCTTACCATTTTTTCGTTACAAATGGGAAAATAAAAAAAAAAAATTAGTTTCGTGTTGGCCCTCTGGCCGTATAAAAAATAATGACCCGTTTTAACCAGAGCGTGCGCAAACTCACTGTTTAAACAAAAAAAAGGACCTGCTTAAGCAAAATAGTACCCATATAAAAAAAAAAAAACCGTTTTAAGCAGAATGTGGGCAACCCCCCTCTTTAAGTCAACCAAAAATGACCTGTTTTAGTAAAAAAAAAAGACTTGTACGAAAATAGCCCATTGGTAAGTGTGAGCAACCCCTCATTATTTTAACCAAAATTCACCAATTTAACCACCTCAAAACAAAACAAAATAGATATGAGTCTCTTACAATTTTTCATTAAGAATAACCAAGCAAGGGCAACCCCTCACTGTATTCATGCTCTCAATTCTTGTCCACGAATGTTCTCGTGGATCAAATCTTTCAGCAGACCTAACATAATAATAATAATACTTTGTAAATCCGTAGGATTTAGGTAAAAGAAGAATTCAACTTGAGAGTACATGATGGACGATAAAGGTGGCAACTTTGACCCGTTTACTAACAAATGATCAATTGGGTCAAATAGGTAAAATAAAAATAAATAGCTAACATGTAAATAGGTCAAACGAGTTGAACTTCACCCGATGTGCCATTTCAAATCCATTAAGAATAATTACATGAAAATGTAATTACAGGAAAGAGAAATTACCCTTTTTTACAAAAGATTTGTAAAAAAGTTGGACAAAAATACTTGAAAAAAAATAAAAGAGCGAATAAACTTACTTCAAATAGTTTTTTCCATCATAACCCGCCAACAGCATAAATCGCCCCGTTAAGTTCCACTGCAGCCAGAGAAAAAACGCTGGAAGAAAGTCCACCATTTTAGTCAACATATTGCAGTAAATTAAAAAATAACACTACATTTCTTAAATTTCATGTACATAAAATATTATATATATATTTATTTACTTTTTCAAGCATCGATCGTGATGGAACCCCAAGCTCCAATATCAAGATCTAACATCTCAACCGCCGAATAAAATTCGGAATCTTTTCCACCGCCAATCGCATAAATCTTGTCATCCAACGTAACGCCAGCTAGACTTCCCTTTTTTGCATTTAGAGCGGGCCTACTAGTCCACGCGTTCACAACCGGATTGTATGATTCAACTTTAAACGAATAACAAATTAAAACAAACGTTAGTATTATACATGCACACTACACACATACTACTAAAAGAGTTAATTACTCGGGTGGTCCCTATGATATATCCATATACTGCAAGTTTAGTCTTTAAGTTAGAAAAATTCACGTATAGTCCCCAGCTATTTTGAAAATGTAACACCGATGGCCGTTTGCCAATTAAGTGTATGGAAATGACTAAAATACCCTCATTGCTAAAATAGAAAACAAAACATAAAAAAAGGCATGCACATATATGTAGAACTATTCAAAAAGTGTAACACGGATGGTCCCCTGCAATGGATGGACGTCAGTTTTTCCGGTTATGTGCATGTCAGCATGTGTAATGACTAAAATACCCAAACTGCTAAAATAAAAACAAAACAGAAGCACACACACACAAATAAAAAAAATAAAAAAACACAAATATATATAGTTGTGAGTGTGTGAAATGACCAAAATAACCTTACTGCAAAAATAAAAACACATATATAATTACCTGTGTCAAACCATTCACCACCAGTGCTACCACCAAACACGTAAAGTTCACCGTTTAATACCGAAACAGGGGTGTAACATTGAGCAACATTCATCGGTTTAAGTG